>NC_079473.1:8902597-9220675 GCF_026250575.1 Diorhabda carinulata
AATGGATTTTTGTGACTGCATGAATGTAAGATGCCATGGTTGCTGTGGAGAAAGCTTAAAATGAGCTTCCAAGAAATGCGGACCAGAATCTAAGTTTAATCGACATTTTACATTAACAGAATCATTTATTTACATTTTGAAAAGGTTATCACAAACCCTTTGATGAAGTAAAAATCTTAATTATGTTTTCTAATTGTTTTGAAGAAAAATGTTTACATATGTGTTTGACATTGAGGTTAAGTAGATTATTCTTTCATATAAGAAATACATGAATTTTTTATCGAGCTGGCTTTGTAAATACTATTTGGGAAGAGGTGATTCATTCATTAGTATTGGATATTGCCAACCTCTTTATTGCAATTTCTGTATTTTACAACAATGTCTGAAAGAGCCGCTTCATCTAAATTTTCCTACATTGAATTACTACACTCATTTGAAATTTTAAGTGCTTCTAAGAATAAGACTAACTCTTGTAACCAACAAGAAGAATGTTCTAATAATGTCACTGATATTGAAGTTCCAATGAAAAAGAAACAGGAAACAAACATGAATACTGATGAAATATCCGAAGCAAGGGACCTATTGTGAACTCCATTTTGAAAGGACATTGGGGTAGCAAAAAACTAATTTAATAAAAAAATGCATCAAATTTATTCATGAAAGTGAAGACAGATTTTTCAAATTCATCAAAAACAGTTTTCAACTGTCATATGATTTAATTAGTTAGTAATTGCTTAGCTGCTTACAAAACTCTACAGAATGTTGTTATTGAGTAGAGATTGAGTTCACTAATTCAAACAACTGACGATCTTAACTCAAATTATACTCGATAATAATTTTTTTATTTGTACAAAATATATAGAGACTAACAGAGAACATAGAAACAGGAGTCAGACAGTGTAATAGTAAGTGTGGTAATAGTAGTAGTACATGTCTTGGATTTTTCAATGTGAATATTCTTCTTATCTTCATAGTATCTTTTGAGGACATTTACTTTTGCGATATGTTCAATTAACAAATTTTTAGCAGCTGTGTGTATGTCCTCAGTGTCGATTCATTGTACAATCAACCAATCAACATGTACACCATAAGTTTTTACATATATTTATTGAAATTAAATATTTACCTCTATTATTCAATTCATTTCCCCCATTTTGTTTTCTATTAGCATCTTCATTAACCAATCGAAGTATTATCTAATGTGGAAATTTTCAATATTGCCATTCATTTCTTTAATGCTTCTTTGACACTTCTCAATTTGTCACTGTGCAATCCAATCAAAAATTCATTCCATAATTGTATCCATTCAGGTTTCAGTTTAATATTGTAGATATCTTCGGTTCCATTTTCCATTTCTTCATTCCTATACAATTCGAAATTATGTATGATTGTAACATTCAAGTTCAGTTCAAATGATAAGCATTCTCACCTCTTATTCGAACTTATTCTTAAAGTCACACTCAGTAATGAAAACATCAATTTCTTGTGAGCAAAATAGACAAGCTCAATTGCATCATATAGCCTATTCGAATTAATAGCTAAAAATAGAGCAGCTCACTCTGTAGGGTAGAATCTGAAGTTTCATTCACTGAAAAAGAAACAAAAAAAAAAATCGCTCAAATTCACAGTTACAGTTTTAAAACAAACTTTTCACATCAACTTGATGAAAGTACTGAAGTTGCTTGCTAAGCTAATCTATTAGCCTTTGTTAGGTTTTGACCTCAATTAAAGCATAAAAGAAGAACTGCTTTTTTGCAAGTCTTTATCATCAAAACCACCAGGGGAAAAATTTTTAAGTATCTCAATGATTTAATTACATATAACGAAATAAAACAAAAGGATGGACGGACGACTGATGGTGCTCGTGCTATGAACTGTAGGTTGTAACTTTCATTATGTCACGGCCTAAGCAATCCCGACTTTTTGCTATTCTATGTGATAGAATGGGAAGTGAGCTCAAAGCATACCAGCTTCATTGTGAAGTAAGGTGGCTCTCAAGAGGTAAAGTGCTGTTAAGATTGTTCAAGCTTCTTGAGGAATTAATATTTTTCTTTTGCATATCCTTATTTCCTGTTCCTTGTTGTCCTCGATACTATTTTACACTTCTCACTTTGTTGTTTCTTGTTTTTTGTTTTCAACATCATTTTCCTCATCGTGGCTCTTCTTCACATTACTTTTATCTTGTTTTTGACTTATGGTTTCTTCATTATCTTTTAATATCGTAGTTATTTTTTTTTATATTTTGTATTTCAATTTTATTCCAGAACCGATATCCATTCGAGTATCCTATCACCTGAAGTTTTTTATTTTTCTTGTCAAATTTTGAGGTTTTTTCTAAATGTTTAGCATAAGCATCTAAGCCAAATATACTTAGATTACTTAGTGTCCGTCATTTACCCTCAATCCACTTTTCCATTAAGTTATGGAAAGTATGCTGGAGTTAATCAAGAATAATACCTCATTTTTTCATATATTCTTTCATTCGTTTACTTGTAGATTCTCCATCATTTCCGCTCTTACTTATGAACTTTTGTATCAAATTTAGTTTCAATCATTTTTATGTATTCTATTATCCAGTCTGACAATTAACTTTTGTGTTCCAGTGAAAATATTATAACATTCTGAAGAAAGCATTCATCAAAATGTATATTTCCAATGTTAATAACCCGTTACGGTTTTAGGTTGTCACTAGATTTAAACATCCTCCAAATAAAAGGTTTATTGATTTTTGGTCAAATATATAACACAACGTGGTGAGAGAAAAACTACTAGCTGACCTTACAATTAATACATCATGTCGTGCCAAAAGTGCTAATGAATGGATCATTGACAAACTGCATTGCTTAGGGTGTATTCCGCTTTCGTCCATGTTGTAGATTCTTTCTGGTTTACTAATCAAATCGTTATCAGTCAATACCTTCAACAACATTTCAAAATATTTATCGACATCCTGTCTATTCATACCACTAGCTCTTGCCAATGACAGGCCTTCTGCTTTACGTTTACTCAGGTCTGGATGACGCTTCATAAATCCTTGAAACCAATCCCAGCCTGCTGACTTCTTCTCATTATTGAATCGATGTGGCAATCGAAGATTTTCAGCAAAGTCGTAAGCTATAGACTGCAGTATCGATGGCTCCAAGGGAAATCCGATGGATTCAAGCTTTTTAATGTGAGCTACAAGTTTTAGTTCGTTCTCATATCCCAATTCAGAAGGTCTTCCAATTCTCTGCTTACACCTCCAACCCTTGAGGATGTGTCTTCGCAATGTGCGCGAAGGTATTTCATATAAACGACTCGCTTCATTTACTCCCATTTTCTTATTTATTACATCCTCCACCGCCTTCTGCATACTTTTTTCCGTCCATTTTCTTGGATCAACATCTTTAACCTTTCCCATTTCCTAAAAAAAAAAAAAAAATATTAAAAAGTAATCAAAATAAGAATTCAGGAATTATCTCCAAATGGGGCACATTAGCCGAAAAAAATCGGGGCGCATTAGACGATGTACAGTGTAATGTGCCCCACTTAAATAATTCTGATATTTGTTACGAAAAACGGAACGTAATTATAGGCAAATAAAAGTTAAATGAGGTTAGTTTTCGATAAAAACTTTAAAAACACGAAATAATATGGAGCAAATACTTTTAATCAACGTGAAAATAGATATAAAACAAATTCATGTAGTCATACAAACCTTTTAATCACTTTTTCTCACTAAAACTAAATAAAAACCAGCACAGTGTTGTTTACATCGCGGCCATACTTGGAACACTGACCAGCTAGGATCAAATAAGCGCCAAATTTAAAATGCTTCACTGAGTTTCGCAAGTGGGGCACATATCCGACTGGGGCACGTTTGCCTGGTTTACCCTAGACAATTTTTCAAATATTTCCCTATCATTTACAAATACTACTTGGTATGCGGTTTATAAGCAAGTCCATAATTCTATATGCTTTTAAAGTTATTCCACTTATTTTACAGTTTCCAGAAAAGAGTTTTTTGTTCTAATGAATTTTCGTTTTTAGTTTCGTAATCCGAATTATTTATTTATGCATTGAAGTCTCGGATCCATAACTTGTTGTTTTTGGTATTATTAGAATAAAAATATCCTTTTTATGTTTATAACTTAATATAATGACAGATACGCAATAACCTAAGCTGTCTAATCACACTAGAAGTCAATTTCACAACGTACTGGTATGTTGCCGTTTTCCCTTTCAACACAAAAAATATTCTAGGCACCGTTGTAAAATATTATTTTGGTTATATTACGATGTCTACATAATATATACTGTAATATCATTGTATAAAGAATATTCTTAATACAATGGTAATACTTTTATTACTCATAAAGGTAAGATTCCTATATGGACAGTTGGTATTACATATATGTCTACATCTTTTAATTTTATTTGTTTCAGATAGTTAAATCATCGTAACTATAGCGGTTTTATTTCGTGATGTGCAACGCGAAAATACGTTTTTTTCTTATTTTTCATTTCCGATACGTAAAGATATCATCAATTGATGATTTCGATTGGTTAACGAGATAAACATTTGAAAGTGTTTGATTTCAAAAGTCAACAATTGTCAGAAATATTATTTCAATTGAATGAAAGTAAGACGGTTAATAAGTGTTTTTTGTATATTAAAATTATATAAGTTTTTAAATGCCGTCGTCTTTGAGTAAAGAAACCAATTTGTATTACAAAAATTTGGTAGTGACAAAGTTCAATAACTGGTTGAAGTTGGTTAAGGAGAAGAAAAAACAAACTTATCAAAACCAAAACTCAACGGTATCATTCCAAGCTCCAAAGGAGGAAAAATATGCTAACGTTAAAAATATTATAGTGACTACTGCAGATAAGTTCGATTCGTCACCACCAATGAACTGTAGCGACGCCAATTCCAACGAGGTTCTAAACAGAAAAGATGTGAAGGAGGAGGAACATATGAACTTTTCGAAGGAGAGCTTTTAATCAATTGAAAGTGGAGAGTGGGAAATTTGTAAACTCATATACAGGTTTATTATTTTTTATATTGAGTTTGTAAATTTTGATGGCTATATACAGTGTGTTTAATCGACTTTTTTTCGTAATCTATCTTGATAAAATTCCTGAAACGACACAAGGTACTCGATAATGGAGTTAGTCAAACTGTGTATTGACGAGAAAGACGAAGCGACACAGATACGCGAGTGAGGATGGCGGCGGTAAACGGAAGAAACGTGAGAAGTTGTGTGATGAGACGGAATCTTCGGCGGATTTCAAGGAAAAATTTTCGTTCTAATTGTTGATAAAAAATTGTTAATTTTTTCAATGAAGTTTGTTAAAAAATCATCTTCATTAGCCATTCGAAGTATTATCCGATCTGGAAATGTTAGTATTGGTATTGCCATTCGTTTTCTCAATGCTCATTTGACCCTTCTTAATTTGCCACTATGCAATTGAATCAAACATTTATTGCACAATAGTATCCATTCCGGTTAAAGATCATTATTGGAGGTATCTTCCGCTCCATTTTCCAATTCTTCATACTTATACAATTCGAAATTATGTATGATTGTATCAATCAAATTCAGAAAGAAATCATTTTCATTTACGATTGAAAGATAAGCATTCTCACACCTTATTTCAACGTTTTAGCTAGTTATCATTATAATCTATAATTACTCAACCAAGTCACATACAATCAGAACTTTTGAGGACATTACTCGTTTAGTTCGATTTGCACATATAATGTTGAATTTGTACAAAGTGATTAGATTGGTTAAATGCTTGTGCCTTGAAAGTTCTTATTTAAAAACAAGTGATACGACAAAATTCATTTATCAATAATTTATAATAATAAACATCTCAAAGCAAAACTTATTTCCATTAGGCTAGTTGAGAATTTTTAAAAGAAATCCCTAAGAAGGTAAAACCGAATCGTAAGTACATTGCTGATTATTTGAAATATGGTTTTTGTGGTTACTGGCACAGATGACGACCTGCTACTTTAGTGTGTTTTATGTTTCGAGGTATTTGCTGATGAGAGTATGAAACCTTCAAAACTGTAAAGACTTTTCACAAAAAAAAAACATTCAACAAAAAAGAATTCTTAAAGTCAAACTCGATAATGAAAACATTTTCTGGTGAGAAAAATAGACAAGCTACAATTGCATCAAATCGCCTATCCTTATTGATAGCTAAAAAAGGAACCCAACACTTTGTAGGGTAGAGTCTGAAGTTTCATTCACTGAAAAGGAAACAAATATCTCGATGATTTAATTACAGAAAACGAAATAAAACGGACAAAAATTATTGGACGGACGACTGATGGTCATGGTGCTGTGAAGTGAAGGTTGTAACTTTCAAGTCACGGCCTGAGCAATCCCGACTTTTAACATTCTGTGCGATAAAATGAATGAAAGCGCTGTCAAAATTGTTTGAGCTTCTTAATGAATTATGATTGTTTTTGTTGTAAAATGACGCAACGGGGCATAATTTACCCGTTTTTATTTCCTTATTTCTTGTTTCTTGTTGTCTTCATTTTACACTCTTGACTTTTCTGTTTCTTGTTTTATGTTTTCACCATCATTTTCCTCATCATGGCTCTTCTTCACTTCACTTTCGTCTTGTTTTTGACTTGAATTGACTAATAATTATAATAAATAAGCATATCCTCATTAAAATCCTAAATGTTTGCCTCATGAAGGCATAAAACGTTATATCGAAGATTTGTTGGTACATGTCTATAGTAAATTTGTATTCAAATAAAACTAGTATTTGATATTATTTCATCCAAACATTCTATGCTAGATAAAACAAAAGCATTAACGAATACAGTTACATAGCAATTTTACATAGCTTATATTTTTTCCTAAACATTCTTGCCAAAATTATTTTCTTGATCTTTGTTTATATCAATTGTGGGAAATATTGTGTATTAACCAAATTTAGTAAGAATTAGAGCCAGATTCTTATTGATTTTTAATAATATTACGATGTATAAATAAATATTTTTGAAACGTAACATGCATCCAGATAATAAACAAATAAATTGTAAAATTTGACAACATTGAGGTTTACTGTAAGTTGGCTTCAATTATATTCAAACATGCCAGCTGGGTTCATCCTTTTTATTTCAAGATCAAAGTAAACCAAAGTTTCAATCAAAGGAACTTCGTAATTCATTATAATGATAGGAACGGAAATGGTATCTAGTTGGAAAAATTACTTATGTTTAAGTTTTATACGTGAAGATTAGGTCAATATAGTTTAAGTAATGAAGTAAATTTTGACAAAAAAGGTATATATTTTTTAAATATTGATTCTTATAGTAGGTATGTACAATTATTTTTCATATTTTCTACACCTTTGATTGATGTCAGAGGTTTGAACTTAATATACCTATACGTACTTGTGTATTTTAAAATGCTCACGTACACACCACAATGTTTTATTTTGATGAATATAATTTGAACAAGCTAAATGCTTTTAAGATGTTGGGAAGTATTTGATTATCTTTTTTAATAACAAGTATAAGCACTACACCAATACTGGAAGTAGTTTACAAATAATTTATTTTTAGTAAGTGAAGACTCACATAGTGAAGTAAAAAAGTAAATTGGTGAAATGAAAATAATATTTGGTGGAAAATTTCAGCTGAATAAGTCAGTTGTAGTAAATATATTAAGGTTAATAAAGTCGTTATTAATATTAAATTAATTAATTTCTATGGCCTTTTCTGTTCTGAATGGTAACCAACAAACTAATGTACCCAGAAGAGAAAATACTAAACTTCCCAAATCCGTAAGTCACGAAATGATGTTTCCAATTCCGAATCGACTACTCTTCAAACCCAAGTAATCTCGCATGATTCAGAAGTACAAAGGAAGTGCCTTTTCAAAGACGAAAATTCGGGTGTGACGTATGAAAATCATATCAGTTATTATTTTCAAACCACGTAATTTTCCTTTAGGAACTTTGATCGGTAAAGTAGCGAAATTCCATATAGAAAAAAAAATTATTCAAAACGTCTGTGCGTCGTTTCCACTTGAGATTCTTTTTCTATCATTTTTTACGTTCCGTCTCGAGTGGTAAGTGTACATGGTCATTAAGTCTCGCCGAGGATCGAAATATGATGAAGTAATCGATACTGTACTTAACAAAATGGAAAAATGACAATTCAAAAATTATTAATGATATATGATGTTTCTAAATTAGTAATTGACAATTCAGAAATAAAGTGCGACAGTTTCTGTTATCTAAATTCAAAGACAAAGGTCTTAAAGAACTTGTCGTAACGAACTTTGGGTTAAAATTATAAAATGCGATGGACATCCTTCATATTAGCATCTAATTGGAGTCTTTAGTGTTAATTTTTTCAAGTATTACCAGAATTTCACTTCTCAATCGAAATATTTTGAAACAATTTATATCATATATAGATTTTTTTCGTATACGAAGTTTTATTGTCAATAACTTTATCATTATCGTTTGTAATTTTATAATTGATTTTCAAAACTATACAATGACAACGACGTTTGTCTCCTTTTGAATATACGAATAGGTCCTGTTAAGTGTATTTAGTGCACTAGCAGGGTACATGGATGTGCACATAGCTTCTCAACTCAGATACAGAATATTCAGGAAAAACGAGTCAACATTTGTCCATACCTTTTTTCTTTGCATCTACAACTTTTCTTGAAATAGGGTGTCCAGTAAAAATCGTCGTCTTGTGTTCTTAGTGTCTGTTTATGGAAAAAACCTTGTTTGTCCCACCAAATCCTATATGTACCCAAAAAAGACTGTTCGTTTTTAGTATGGAACTAGAAAAATCTAGTCTTTCTGAACGCGTTAGACCTCTTACTACTGACTACTATCATCGAATAAATCAAATCTGGTTTCGTTCAAAAAAGGATAATTAGTTCAGATCTAAAATCTGGTGTTCGCGTTCTATAGCCAAGCTTCTGAGAAGTATCCTGGGTATATTTGATGGTGTCCTACATCGGTTCCAGCAAGTTTAGGCGATTTGAATCATTATTTTTATAATACTATCCATTAATGGGTGTTTGCGTTGAAATTTTTTTATTATTTCGTCTGTATTAACAACTTTATATCGTGTAGGTAGGTCCGTTGTTTGATATTTTGCAACCGAGACATTTTTCTTTGAAAATAGATATTCTGGACACTTATTTTTATATATTAGCTATAATCCAATGTCTGTGTTTTACAGGCAAGCTCCTGGGAAGTATCTTGGGAGTTAATGGTATCAATTAGGATAATGTTTAAGTCTTCTTGCTTTCCTAGTAAGGCGAGAAGACTTTTCCTCAATGGATAACCGTTATCAATATTATTGAAGATTTTTCAAAAGCCAAACATTGATGAAATCTATGCTATAATATCTGATGTTTGAATTTACGAAAATAGACGTTCGGTGGTCCGAGTAGTTTTAAAATTTGAGTTGTTTTCATGTGATAAACAAAAAAACTAACAGCGACATTTGCTGCATATACATCAAATAAATTATGTCTGCTTTTACATCCGTCTGCTCTTTGAAATGATATCGACTAAAGCACACGCTATTAATTAAAATGGTTTCATGCCGAATTTGAGATTAAAAGACATTCGCATAGTCTAAAGACGTCCTCGACGCCGCCCGTCTCTGCCACCGGAGAAGTCCCTAATTTTTTTTTTCGTTTTAACCTAGACATCCGACTGTTGATAGTGAGAACTCCAATGTCGAAACGGTTGATTGTGCAAACGTGATTATTATACGAGGTTTCTTACAAAAGCTCTCATAGATATTTGGAGAATCGGAGGTTAAAAATTAAACTCGTAGATTGAATTATTTTACAATTTTCTTATTTTATTGTGCGACCAGTAAAAACCACTTGGAAGCTTAATTCTGTAGAATAACCTAAAGTCTCGTAATATATGTCCATTCGGTCAGAAATACCGAGCTCAAGTCTACAACTGCTTTTCTATATTTAACAACGACCGTCTGCCGTTTTTTATCCTTTTCCTTTTTGCCATCATTCTAGGTTATTATGGCCCATAAAACGTTAAACTCATTCTAAATAATCTCCATCTTTATTAGAGACGAAAAGCACAACGGGTGGTAGAGAGAGCTGTATAATCTCGACGTATTCATAAATATTCCCTTAAGGGCTCACGGAGGTATTATCTTTATATTTTTCCGTATTTTGTGCTTTGCCATAACTTTTCTACGTCGGAATAGATGAATTGGTAGTTTAACAATGTTTGTATGTGTTTTTTTTGGTTGTTTTTTACGATACAAGATGATCAATTAGATTACGTAAAATTTCTTTAACGAATTTTTCTAAAACTATTACTACTTGGAGATAAAAATGCCATCGATAAATAAGTAACGAAAATGTTAGGATTTGACGAGACGTCCACAAACTCCTTGTCTATAAAAGGAACAAAATTTTTCTATCTTTTTATTGGGGTGGTTTACTCCCCTTGTGGTTTTTGCTACAGTTTTTTTTTGGTCCTGTCTTCTCCTTCAATTCGATTTCTACAAGTATTTCCTCATCTGTCTTTGTTTCTTGCTCATAGACCATAGAGGTATCTATTATTCTTCTTACAAATTCTCATTATGTGTCTCGCCAAATTTAGTCTTTTCTATACCTCACATTTTCTCCTCCCAGTTCTTACTCTATTTCTTTATTTTTTTGCAATCTTCTTCTTCTTTTTTATGTATGACGGTTGTTTCCACGGCGTACGAAATCTTAATAATTGTCAACAGCTTTTTGTTGCGACTAATGCGTCTTAGTACTTCGTCGTTGGTGATTCAGTCAGTCCAAGGTGTCTTCAAGATGCGTCTATAGAGCCGTGTCTCAATTTGTTTGATCGTTTGAGCTATCCAGGTGAAAATTTCTTTTTCTACAGAAGGACTGACCACAAATAACATTCCATGAATCCTATTCAGACGGGTAGGTTTAGATTTATGTTTGCAAACATTGACAAATACTTTTCGAACCATTTGATCTCGATTTCTTCATCTACAGTTTCAAATGCGTATTTCTGTGTCCTTATACAATATACAGTACGATGTGATGTAATCAGAGAAACTGAAACTGCAGTTCTAGGACTTTAGGAAAGTAGGACTTATAAACTAGCGGGAAAAAAACGAAAAACAGGAAGTTGTTGAAGGAAATGATCGAGGATTTTAATGTAATTATAATATTGAAGATAGATTCGACGTTTATGTGTGAATTTCGATTCAAATTTGTTTTTTTTTTGTCTTTCAATTACCTGGAACCGCGTATGTTAATATAATGGACCTAATAATGCCCCTTTTCTTACATTTGCATTGTGTAAATACGGCAAATTAATGTATTAAATTTGCTCTCTTCTATTCAGAAGTTCCCTCATTTTTCAACATTTTACACAAATATTCTTTCGTTTCCTAAAAATAATTCTTAACACACAAAGTGATTTGCGAAATCTAAATTTGTATTTACATTAGTTACTTTTATTTTGAGGAAATCCATTTATTTTTATTAGCATTTTTAGATCGCGCAATCCGATTCAAACAGTGTCTAATTGAATCTGACACCGCTCAGACGTATAAAAAAGAAGAAGGATATTTCGAGGTTATAATAAGTATGTTGGATACAAATAATCAATTGTAATAAATAAAATGTTTAGATTGAGAAAAGAGAAGCGTTGCTTTTGCGATGCAATTAAACCGGGTCCTTTGAGTTATAAACGCAAAATTATGGAAAATTTGAGAAATGAGACACCCGCTACGGATAGTAATAACGATTGTAGTAGCATCCCAACGAGTTCGAGCGCTAGAGATAATTCTAAACCAACACCCGAAGCTACCAAAGAAGAAAACATCAAACATCGAAGAATGAAGAGATTTAAAATGCAATCGGACGGTGTTATTACATCTATTAATTGCGGTACGTCTGAAGATAATGAATTTTCTTATAAAAAAGACAATGTTAAGGATAAAACTAAGAATAGCGAAAGAGTTTTGTTAATTGAAGCACAAAATGTAGATATTCAGAATCATTATTATACAATTTCTTAAACTATTTCGATTATTCGTATTTACTACCAACTCCGGGAGTTTCTTTTCCAGCCTTTTTCAAGGTAAGTTCATCCTCAAACTTACTCTTATTTACCGATACCTTCCATTTGTACCTAACCATAGTTATTAACCTCTAGTTTCTCACCCCTTTTCTTTCCAAATCAATCTTCACATCATCTAATATCTTTAGATCATTATTCTCGATCATCCAACTTTTATTTTCATTCTTTTCTTTCATTGTTTCTAACATAAATGTAACATAAACTTTTGACTTTAAACAGCCCCTCAAAAAAAATTCGCAGCAGTTAAATTTGGTGACTTATAACCTATTTCGAATTTTCCAAAACTTGAAAAAAACTCGTGTGGGTACATGATAGATTTTTGCTCAAAATTACATTATAACAGACTACAAAAATATTTTTCGTACGTATGTTTGATACAATAAACTCTATTTGTAGAAATATCTACGGGACTTTGAGCCGTAAGGGATTTTGAATTATTATAAATGTAATAACGAGAGAAACTATTAGTTTTTGTATGCACAACTCCGCGCGCGATTTCCCAGGCAGTTGTGTCAGAAATATACGTGACCACAAAACTGAATTTTCCAACTATCATATGTTAATAATCATGTCGAAGCTGCTATCAAAGCACTGCTACTAAAAGATATAAAAACGGAATTTAAATTTTGGATATACCTCGTAGTATTCAAAGCCTCGTGATATTTCTGACAATTCTGGTATTAAGTTTAATCACAGATTCCATCGGATGAAGATTTAAATTAATTAAATTTTGAGTCTTAAACTGGTATTTAATTAAACGTAATAGCACCCCAAAAGCCGTTGGGTTATAAAACGACGACGCGCAGTCATTACCATTTTTACATTACCCAATCAAAAAAAAAAGAATTGAATAATTGACGTTTCTTGAACAGAGATGATTTTTCAAATTTCAAAAATGTTCATTTGTAGGTTATTTAAACCTACGAACTTTTGATTTGAGGTTAACTCAATAATTAAATCACCCCGCGTTGTTCAAAACGTACCGTTTTGATACTGAATTCGAGCTTATGACGTTATTAATCTTTATTTTTGATAATGAGGACAGTTGAGCTTTTGTACTGTACAATTTATCTCGAAATAATGATTGAAATTGTACTTTTAATTAATTAGAGAGAATCCAAAGGAGCTGGTATCAGATCTCATCCCAGTTTGTGTGTAGTTTTGCCCGTTTCTCCAAGGATATATTCAAAAGAGAATTCTCTCGTGTTTCAATACGAAATTGTTTGTAATGCAAATTCAGTTTTATTATAAAATTTCGTTTCTATATACGTGTATTATAATCAATTTTAATCTCTTCCTCGAAAAGCTCCATAATCAAAAAATCTTATTGTTTCCCATATGGGATTTTACGATGTGTCCAGTATAGGCCCAGACTTGGACCAAGTGTCCTAAACTTGGTGGGACTGTGATTTAAACCCGGTTGAGATAACGTATAAGTATCATTTATGTATCCCAATAAAGTTGGGATAAAGTATAACCATCATTTATGTATCCCAATAAAATTGGGCTAAAGTAAAACTATCATTTATGTATCACCAGGAAGTTGGGCTAAAGAATTACTATTATTTATGTATCCCAATAAAGTTGGGCTAACGTTTTTAATTAAGTTTTTTTTGAGAGTTATTCACTACGCATAACATATTGTGGTGTTTTATTCTAATATGATTGGAGGATTTCAGTGGGGGGTATGGGACACCCAAAACCATTTCACTTTCTTTGGTTGTTGTTGATTTATGTATGTCAAACGATTTGACCATACATTCCTCAATTTTTTTTCTTTGGTTCAACTTTTTTTATTTCTTTTTTATTTACTCAATGAGTCTTTCTCGCGCGTTTTCAGTTTGTGGTTTAACGAAATGGGTCATGTGGATATTTTTTCATTGCAATTTCAATTAAACACTGTCCCAGTTCTACCAGAAGATTACGTAGTTTAGGAGTTATTCCCGTCGCCTCGGCCGTTTAAGGGGATCATCTTCATCGGAAAACCGTAAAATAGCCGCATTACAACGAAGTCCTGTATCACCTTTCAGACCATTTCCGTTTTATCGTAAGATATATGGAATATACGTCAGAAAGTAACTTTTTTTAAACCCTTCCAATTTGGACTCGCAGAATATGTTACCAATAAAACGATTGTCGATGTGATTACGAAAATAAATATATTGTATGAAAGAAATTTATATAAAACGACAATTGTTATAATGATAATCCACTGAAATGTTTACCTGCAGTTTTTGAAGACAACATAGTTATATAAACGCGAATCAATCAGTGTATTTGTGAATGTTGTCGATTTAGCTGATGAAGTTTTACAAAGTCTTCTTCAAGATCAAAAATACATAGTGATTCTACGAGGTCCAGATTCGAACAACTTTATTCAACAAAATCCCCACCTAGTGCAGTTTTTCCAAGACTTTTTCGACAGGTAGAGTTTCGAGGATTACTATTAATGGAGAAGTGCAATTCCGAGGAATCAAATACCAAGGCACGTCTTTCCCGAACAGAACTTCAAGACAGTTTTATTTAGAACATGGTTCTGTTTTGTAGTTAAAACTATCATTTATTCGACGTAGAGGTGGTTTTCATTTGGTTTTGTAACAATTTTGATATATTCTTCTTTGAAACCAATTGGTGAGTCGATTGCTTATCACTTTTTGAAAAGAGAAATAACTAATTTAGTCGCTTTGCGTGACTGTTCAGTGGTTTACGTTCATTTTTCAAATATTACGAAGATACGAACGAAATTTTTAATAACATCATTTTCGAGTGTCGTTTCAGATCCGAATGTTATATGCAAATCAATATTATACCCCGTATGGATATTGGGGATATTATTTCAATTTTCATATTTATGCATGCGAACTTTTTCTTTAACAAAACATTGAAGTATCTATTGAAAGAAAACCAAATAAATATCTACGTAGGGCAATAACCAACTGAACTAACAAATAGAGAATCGTGTAGATATGCCGAAATACAAATTACATATCGTTGATTATTCATACATAATAATAATTTCGCCTAAAGGATATAGGAATATGTCCGCCGCAAAGCTGCGGTTCGTTTTAATACTTTCCAGCCCTGTGGGCTTCGGTAGTTGCTATGCATAGATAACGTCCCCCCATAGATATAAAGAATAAACATGGACGTCGTTAAATAATTATTTACTAAATTTGTATAAACACATTCCATAATCGGAAATATTTCCGATTATCAATTTCGACACCTTATGGATTTTATAAGTTTATAGGTAAAATAAATATTGTTCACGGTTGGTTCATGAAGTAATTTGAATTAAAGTTCAAGCGATCATTTGTTCGGTACCTACTCTCTGTATTTATCATCAGTTAATAAGATTCGTCTTAAGAGACTTTATTTTTCAATTAGAAACCATAATTTGTTGGTAGAAACTCTATTTTCCAAAAATAAAAGAAAATTCCTTTTAAGAAACTTTGTTTTCCAAAAAGCAAACTATAATTTTTCTTTGGGAGTGCCATTTAAAAAAAAACACAATTCGTCTTTAGAAACTTATTTTTTTAAGAAAAAACTGACATTTGTAGTAACGAACATTCTTTTTGAAAACCAAAAACATTTGTCTTAAGAAATGTTTTTTTCCAATTATAAACCAAAATTTGTCTTTAGGAACTTTGTTTTTCAAAAAAAAATAGAATTTTGTCTTAAGAGACTTTCTTTTTCAATTAGAAACCAAAATTTGTTTGCAGAAACTCAATTTTCCAAAATAAAAACAAGGAAATTCATCTTAAGAAACTTTGTTTCCCGAAGAGCAAACCAAAATTTTTTCTTTGCGAATTTAAAAAAATTTAAAAAAATAAACCAAAGTTCGACTTTAGAAACTTTAGAAAATACTGACATTTGTAGTTACGAACTTTCTTTTTGAAAACCAAAGACATTTGTCTTGAGAATGTTTTTTTTCCTCAATTATGAACCAAAATTAGTATTTAGAATTTTCCGTTTTTGGAAAAACAAACCAAAATTTGTATTTAGAAACTTTATTTTTCGAAAAATAGACATTTGTCTTAAGAGACTTTTTGTTTCAATTTGAAACCAAAATTTGTTTGTACAAACTTCATTTTTCCAAAAATAAGATGAGATTCGTCTTTAGAAACTTTGTTTTTCGAAAAGCAAACCAATATTTGCTTCGAGAATTGCCATTTCGATAAAAAATAAAATTCGTATTCAAAAATTTCTGTTTATGGAAAAACAAACCAAATGTTGTGTTTAGAAACTTTATTTTTCAAAAAAAAATAAACATTTGTCTTAAGAGACTTTATGTTTTAATTAGAAACCAAAATTTGTTTGTACAAACCTCATTTTTCCAAAAATAAGATGAGATTCGTCTTAAGAAATTTTGTTTTTCGAAAAGCAAACCAAAATTTGCCTTCGGGTATTTCCATTTCGATAAAAAATAAAATTCGTATTTAAAAATTCCTGTTTATGGAAAAACAAACCAAATGTTGTGTTTAGAAACTTTATTTTTCAAAAAAAAATAAACATTTGTCTTAAGAGACTTTCTGTTTCAATTTGAAACCAAAATTTGTTTGTACAAACTTCATTTTTCCAAAAATAAGATGAGATTCGTCTTTAGAAACTTTGTTTTTCGAAAAGCAAACCAATATTTGCTTCGAGAATTGCCATTTCGGTAAAAAATAAAATTCGTATTTAAAAATTTCTGTTTATGGAAAAACAAACCAAATGTTGTGATTAGAAACTTTATTTTTGAAAAAAAAATAAACATTTGTCTTAAGAGACTTTCTGTTTCAATTAGAAACCAAAATTTGTTTGTACAAACCTCATTTTTCCAAAAATAAGATGAGATTCGTCTTAAGAAATTTTGTTTTTCGAAAAGCAAACCAAAATTTGCCTTCGGGTATTGCCATTTCGATAGAAAACAAAATTCGTATTTAGAAATTTCTGATTATGGAAAAACAAACCAAAATTTGTATTTAGAAACTTTATTTTTCAAAAAATAGACATTTGTCTTAAGAGACTTTCTGTTTCAATTAGAAACCAAAATTTGTTTGTACAAATTTTATTTCTCCAAAAATAAGATGAGATTCGTCTTTACAAACTTTGTTTTTGGAAAAGCAAACCAAAATTTGCCTTCGGGAATTGCCATTTCGATGAAAAACAAAATTCATCTTTTGAAACTTTTTATTTTCGAAAACAAACGAAATTTGTTTAAAGAAACCGTTTTTTCCAAAAATAAATTGTCTGTTATCATAAAAAAATGTTGGTGGATGTTTTATTTAGATAGACAAACAAACCAACGAATTGATTAAATAAAGTTTGTAAAAAGAAAAATTTCTAGGAACCAGAAATAAGTGGACTTAGGGAGAGATACATAACCTCTAAGGAAAATAAGATCCGAGATTATTTTATATATCAAACAATACATGTGAACGTCCATTTTCAAAATAGAATAAAATAGAATAAAATAGTTAAAATCCGAAAGATAAATAAAAAGCTGACAGTTTTCTTTGCGGAGTAATGTTCCACAATTTCTACTAAACTGGTAAGACTAACGAACAATATAAATCAGCTTAACGTCGTGGCATTAATCTAAACGCCAGAAGGGATTAAATTTTGGACTAAATTGGTATACCTTTCAAACGGTTGGGATTTTTGAGTCCTTATTTCACACTTGACCGGAAGAAAGATGTGAATAATTGCTTAGGAAAAACTTTTTTCTTATATTTCAAGCCACATTTTCTGGAAATTCGAATTTCATTGCGTAATGTAACGCTTTGGCATATCTTGACAATCAAAACGATTACCACTTGAATAATCGATCATAATTAATATTCAATTTCTTATTTTTTAGACCTTTTAATATGTTTATACTTCTAATTTTTCTTGATTTTTGGAGTCTATCGTTTTAAAAAACGTCAAATTTTTATTTGTATTTCAAAAATTACCAAAAAAAAAACGGAAGAGGCCTAGAATCAAGAAGAAAAAGAAGAAAATTCAATGAAATAATGTCGAAAAATAGACAAAAAGGATACTAAATATGTAATTGTTATTGAAAATTTAATAAAAGAACGTCTAAAAACAAAAATATACAAAAACAAACAAAAGTAACGTGTAAGTCTTACATTAAACGGAGTCAAAGAAAAATATTTAACAGTGTAATATTTATTTTAAAAAATGGTAGTTTCGTTGTTGTTGAGTTCCAACCTAAAATTCATCACCTTGTATATGTTGAAAACGATAAAAAAATCAAAAATAATTGCTAATAATGGATAGAACAAATTTTTAGGAAAATATAGAAAACCAAACACGTTTATCGGTTAAATAGTCACGCCCCGATTCAAATCAATTTGCTTTGGGTTTCGTGATACGGCAACACTGATGTGAATATATGAAATCTGTCATTGTCATCATAAAGTTTGACATTTGTAATGGCGAACGTGTTGTTTACTGCGATTTTCTGACGTAGATTAAACTAATGTTGAAGAATTCGGTGATGAAACCCAATCTCGAGGACGTTGTTATGAACCCACGTTCACCCGCAATCGCGGCATCCATCTTGTACTCAACTTTCTAATGTCAAAATTTTCAGTTAAAACACGATGTATATGTCGAGTATGTTTGCTATGAATAAACTGAACGATCCACGAGATTTCAGACAGTTTTATAGTCAATATCCTTCGCAAAATGAAATTTCGTTCATTTTTTCCTAAAAAGATAATCATTTTCTTCTCACTTCTCATTTTGAAAACATCGCTATACATGGTTTTCCCTAGCTAGTATCTAAAAGATTCAAGAATGAATGTTACAATGGGACGTAAAAGTGCTTTTTACGACCCCCGGTATTGAATAGAATCATATATTGCAGAATTCTACGTTTAAAAACTACACCAAGAAAAATGTTGAAAAACTCATCAATTTAATCGAAAGATATATTCGAAAGACTATGGTAGATACGGTCTAGAAACAAACAAAACATCATAGAAAAGAAGAAAAGGAAGTTTCAAAACGCATCTAAATAGAAAAAGAACAAATAATAGTCAAAACAAATAAAAATTCAAGCGATTTTTTATCAAATTGCAGCGTTTTGTTAGTTTAAGTTGAATGAAATTCATAATTTTATCATATCTCGTATACAAGTGAAAATTTTCTAAATCTGTTGATTGCATTTTAGATTTTAAACCATGCAAAACATTTTAAAAAGAATAATTCTTTTTCGCAATATCAACAATTAAAAAGTTAGAATAGGTAATTTTTAATTTGTTATTTGTTTCTCAGTGTACTTTTATATAAAACATGGAAATTCGTAATAAAAGTTGCAGACGGTGGTAAAATGAAGCTGTTAAAGTAACGACGATGTTCAGAAACTATAATTTTGTATAATGTTCAAAAAAACAACAACTTATATATATTTAAATAAATGTATTCATACAATTTAACAAATTAAAGTTATTTATTTGAAAAAATGATTGTTAATAATAACATTATGAGCTCTAATAGTAACTATTCCAACATCATCTAAATTTTCGGGATCATTGTCTGGTTTTTCTTCACGATTAGAAGTATTGACAGCGTCTTCATCGAAAGCTACTTCTAGTTGAGGTATTATCGTATCTTCGTTATCGTTTTCAATAATAGTACCCAGTTTGAGATCTTGTTTAGAACTAGAAAGTTCGCTTAACATGATAGGTACCTTCAAATCTTCAACGCTTCTTTCAACTGAACTCACGAATCTTGGTGGTACTCGAGGTAATTTCTCCAAAAATACTATGGGGAATGTACATTCCGTTTGCGTGGAAGTATCGCTGGTTCTTCTTCTCAATATATTCATGTTCATTATTATAATAAACGATTCAGTAATTATGACAGATGTCAAAACAGATCGGTCAATTTTGATATATAAACTGTCAATTATTGTTGTAGAACTAGATATTTTGAGTATATGGAAAAAAATTTTGAAATAAAAGTTATAGATCTTTTAATTTTTTACAACTTTGTCATTTAACTTTTTTTTATTAGATTTCTTTAAGACTGCCAGAAATCGAGATAAACGGTTTTTCATCGAACCATTATTTTTTTTGTTTAAAAAATTCTTCTTCTTTTAATGCTTACCCATTAATGGATGTTCGCTTCTCAATCTCTAGCGGTATGGATCAATGTCTGAATATCTTATATACTCCTCCACTGCCTCAGGTTCCGCAGCCATGACATCCTCTTCCGTCCCAATCCTCTCTTACCTTCAATCTTGCCCTCGACTATTAGCTGGAGGAATTGATATTTATGGCCTCGCATTATTTGGTCAAGATATGCAATCTTTCGTTTCTTCACGATGTTAAAAAGTTCACGGTCTTTATTGATACGCCTGAGAATATCCTCATTTCTCACTTTGGCAGTCCATGGTATCTTCAGGATTCTACGATATACCCACATTTCGAATGCCTCTAATTTGTTGATGTTTTTCACCTAAGTCTCCAACCCTCCATCCCGTAAAGAAGCACTGACCAAACGTAGCACCGCACAAGTCTCAGTCTAAGATCAAGATCAAAGTCGGTACACGTAAATACATTTTTAAATTTTATGGATGTACTTCGAGCTTGTTCAATTCGGCATTTTATTTTACCGTCCGACCACCATTCTTCATATAGCCATGTTCCTAGATATTTAAATTTTTCTACCCGTTCTATAGGTTTTCCATTATATGTTACTCTAGATATTCTAAACGTATTCGCTCCCGTAGTGATAATCATCATCAGTTTTTTTGATGTTGATGTTTAATCCCATGTTTTGGCTATGTCCGCCTACTATATTAATTAGTTGTTGTAGGTCATCTATATTATCTGTAATCAGTACTGTGTCATCGGCGTAACGTATATTGTTGACCCTGACTCCATTGACTTTGGTTCCAATGTCTCTAGCTTCAAGTGACTCTCGAAAGATGGCTTCAGAGTATATATTAAACAGGAGCGGCGACAATATACAACCTTGACGTACTCCTCTGCGAATCCGAACTTGCTCAGTTAGACCATGATTTACTTTGACTTGCGCTTTTTGGTGCCAGTACAGATTTTCGATACAACGAATGTCTTTTTCGTCCAAATGCAATTTTTTAAGGAGCTGCATAAGTTTGTGATGTTGAACTATATCGAAAGCTTTTTCGTAGTCTATGAAGCATAGACAAACATTTTTTTTGGTCATAGCAGTTCTGTACAAGGACCTGTGTTGCGACTAAGGCCTTTCTTGTACCTAACCCCTGTCTAAATCCAAATTGCGAGTCGCTTATATTATTATCACATTTTCTATATAATCTCTGATGTATTATTCTTAGGAATATTTTTAGGGAGAGGCTCATAAGGCTAATTAGCCTATGATCTTCACACTTTCATGCATTCGATTTTTTTGGGATAGGATTAAAAACCGAAGATAGCCACTGTTCAGGGTAATGACCAGTATCATATATCTTGTTGAACAGCTTGTGAAGCACTACTCTAATGCCCCTTTCGTCCAGTAGTTTCAGTATTTCTGATGGTATTTCATCTGGACCAGCTGCTTTATTGTTTTTAGCGACTAGTACAGCCTTTTCTATCTCTTCTTTGGTAATAGTTAGACATTCTTCTGCATCGAGTTCTCTGGTCTGGTCTGGTCTATTGTCGTCAAAAAGTTTTTCTACATAGTCTTCCAATATCCTGTATTTCTCATGATCTTCTATAACTATCTGGTTGTCCTGGTTGGTTATTGTACCCATACTTCGTTTTTTAAATATACTAGCGGCTTCCTTTAATCTTTTATGGATGTTGAAATCATCGTGTCTTCGTTGCAGCTGTTCTATTTCGTTGCACTCGTTTTTAAGCCATTCATTTTTTGCAACTCTAATTTTTGATCTTATGAATCTCTGTAAGTCTCTGTACTTATTTATGTCCTTTTTTCTTTTTTATTTCTAGATTTGAATCCTAGAACACTTTGTGAGGTATTTCTTAAAACACTTGCTATTACTACCCATGATTTTGACGGGTCGTCCTCTTCGACCGTGAACTCTAACTTCTGTTTCTGAGAGTTTAATCGGTTGGTTAATACAGATTTAATGGTTGGACTATGCAGTTTATTTAGTGCTATTGTACGTCTTGGTGCTTCCTTTTTAGCCTTTGTAAGGGATATTTTTATGACGGCAGATGTGGATATATCAGCGCCAGGATATGTGCATGCCGTTTTTACTGAAGAAGCAAATCTGGAGTTTATAAGGATGTAATCTATCTGGTTACGGGTAACGTTCTCTGGTTGGTCTCTTGGTGATTTCCAGGTATATAGGCGGCGAGGGTGATGTTGGAACCATGTGTTGGTTTATGTCATATGTTATTCTTGACAGAATTGCAGTTTAGCTCTAAATTTTATTGAAGCAGTACGATCGGAGTAAGGGACGAAGTCTACGACATATTTATTCAGGTTTTTGGATATTATCATTCCTACCCCTTTTCTGTGATATCTGTCCTAGTTTCCTGAATAATAGAAGACACCATTTTCGACGGGACATATTCCACAGTCGGGCCACCAAGTTTCTGCAACTCCTAGAATATCTAAATTGCCAATTTCCCAGCTTCGAAAAGGCTTTGGGTATTCCAAGTTCCAATTTTTAAAGTTGTACGTAAGTTTAGTCTTTCTTCTAAGACATTCAAGTCAGTCCCCCCCGGAGATCCGATCGGGGGACTATTTAAGACTCAGGGAAATTTTGCTCGAATGTATCCATGTGGTTCTCTTGGGAAATATACACTAGGTGGTTTCCCGTTGCCTTCCTAGTTTTGCTTCAACCGCTCCTAACCTGGAGAACAGACGTTGTTTGCAGCCGCCCACTCTGGGTCAGACGCTGCGTGGGAATCTTCTTAGTTTCACCTTCATCACTTCGAGACCTTACCGGCATGGGTTGCCCTACCTATAGCTACGCTACCGCTGGCATCGTTCCCTGGATATAAGGTTACTGAGCCCTCTCACCAACGACAAGGTTGTGATTCCCCTAGAGAGGGTTTCAAAAATTATCAACCAAGATTTATGTGCTGATGAATTATTATCTTTTAATAGATAAAGAGGGCGGTTCGAATATAAGGTAACAAGCTTCACTGGTTACATATTTTTGGGATTTCTTCAGAAGGTTTTTTATCCTTGGACAACTCGGACAAACTCCTCCATCGAGCTTCAACTTCTTCGCGAGCTCTTAAGAGTTAATTCGGAGAGACGTTTGGAGTTTTGTCAAATCTTCATGAGGAGTTATGATGAAAATCGATTTTTTTTTCATAATTTACTAGTTTAAAGTTTTGTTTCCTACTATAATCTGGCCGGTCGGTAGTGAGAGCAATAAAAACGCGTGATCGGCTCATGGGATGCTAGTGGTAGCTTTTATAACGATTCGTATTGGCTGAAGCATTGTCTGAGAAAGTCAAGTTCACACAGCTGCACGTTACATTAATTTACTATTATTATATTCTAAAAATCTTATATTAATAATTATTTTAAGCTCTTAAACATGAACTTTAGCTTTTATTATTCTTTAATATGTGGTATTACAGTTATGTTATACATTGACTATCCTCTATTTTAAAATAAATTTTATTGTTAAAAGTGGCTGTGATCGATATTCATGGAACTAAATTTAAACTGTCTATTTATCAAGGTCGTTCATGTAACAGCTGCGAGAATTAGTTCTTATTTTGCAAAACATTTTGGTAGTTTCAAATCTTCCGCCTGGCTGTGGGCGTGACTTGAGGAAGTATGTCACATTCGAATGCACATCGCTTTACTATAATTGTATATGCCTTTTACAAATTCTTGTTGAGTTCATGACTCACTCATGATTGTGCCTTTTTGCTGTTACGTCTTCGATTAGTTGCCTTTAAGTGTTTATTATCTGTTTTACAAATGGATGATTTGATGGCAATGCCACCACTATCATCTCCTAAAAAAAGGGTGCAAAGGCATCTGTCATTAGAGGAGAAAATAATGATTACAAATGTCTTCAAGGCAAATCTGCTACAAAGCCCAAGCAAGACTAAATCACAACACGTTGAATTTGTAGCTATGGCAACGGGTAAGTAATCAATGCAATTAGTCTACCGCATGTAAATTAATTCAGTAATAAAGGAGTAGTCTGAGTTACCGTATTATTTTAAATATATAGATAAGCACATGGCTTAATATTACGTTATTATTTTAGGTTCAAGTAATGCATCAGTATATAGAGTCCTTAAAGAACAAAAGGAAAACATTTTGACGGAACCTAAAGAATATTCTAGACCAAAGCCCATATTGGATAATATAAATAACGAATAGAAGGCGGCGATTAGAAGAATCGTATATTCTGTTTTCTTAATCAACGAATTGTGAACTGTCCAAAAAATAATGATGGCTATTGAACGGCATGAAGACTTGCCGACCTTAAAGAAAACTTTACTCGAATATTTTGTTCATTGCAGTTTCAAGGGCCGTTCTAGGAACTGTGTTTTGAAAGAAAAAATTAACGAAATAATTAATTGGAGAAGAAGATTTCTAAGGGATATTAAAAAATTCGAGGAGGAAGGAAGAAAAATATATTATCTTGACGGGACTTGGGTGAATGCCGGTGACACAGTGAACAAAGTATGGACTGATACTACAGTCTTAAGTGCACGAGATGCATTTATCCGTGGCCTTTCAACGGGCTTAAAAAACCCGACGGGCAAAGGACAAAGATTAATAATCTTACATATTGGCTCCGAAAATGGTTTTGTAGAGAATGGTCTAGATATGTTTCAATCCAAGAAAACGGGTGACTATCGTGAGGAAATGAACTCAGATAGGTTCGAGGGTTGGTTTAAGGGAATTTTAAATAAACTTGAGGACGGATCAGTCATTGTAATGGACAATATATCCTACCATTCCAGAAAATTAGACCAGTGTCCCACAAGTTCCACAAGAAAAGCGGACATACAACTGTGGTTAAGGGAACGAAATATTAATTTTGTAAACAATATGGTGCGGGCAGAATAATTGGCATTGGTTAAAGAGAATCGGCCATTAGTCCAAAGATATGTCGTTGATGAGATGGCCAAAGAGAAAAATGATATTGTTTTACGTTTTCCACCTTACCATTGTGAATTCAACCCAATTGAACTCATATGGGCACAAATCAAGGGTGAGGTGGCAAGGAAAAACACAATATTTAAAATTAGTGATGTCCAAACTTTATTTACTAAAGCTTTAAATAATGTTACCCAAACCAATTGGAGTAAGGCAATCCAACATGTCCGCTTTTTTCGAAATAAAATGTGGGACATTGATAATTTAATGGAAAAACAAGTGGAACCTCTAATAATAAATTTAAGAGCTGATTCGTCCTCGTCGGAATCAGATTCCGATTTAGATTAAAATAAAAATTCATCCGCCCTTATATCCCTCTCAACCACCTTTTTTGAAAACAAAGAATTTATTCAGGAAAGAACCTTGTGTTGTTTATAAAGATTATTATTATTATTTATATCGTTTTGTACGAATTTACTTTATAACCTTTGATACGTATTTGAATAAAACATACAGCACGACATTCCTTTCTTAGATATTACTTTAATTATTAGGTACCCTTACATTTTTATTTAATATACCATAAATTTGAAAAACTGTTTAACTATTTAAGGTTAGGGAAAATAAAATTACGGTTAAAATAATAATTATATATATTTATAGATACTTTTAAAAAAATCAAGGCAACGTGTGAAATATGTAAGTATAACATTTAGTAGTTAACTAAGGGAACGAAGATTTTAATGTATGAATGCTATGCAATTGATAAACAAAAGTATTATTTATATAATATGATATTAAAATAAAGTATTTAAAATTCAAATAGAAATGTTAGTTTGAAATGAGCGGCCATACAAAGATATTACCGCGTACAATTTGATTTCAGATGATCGAATTAGTGATTCACTAAAGGCATTGAAAAAAATATGCAATTTGATCCATTTGGTCGAAAGATACAAAAAACTACAGGAAGAGGTGATTCATGAGATATCAACTGTTTGTTGTTATTTGTTATTTGTTATTTGTAATAACTGCAAATCATCAATGGATTATTTCTTGAAGAAAATACTAGCTGTCATTACTCAGACTGAATTAGAACAACTTCCAAATTCAGTGGTAAGTTCAATAATTACTCATCTTGTACTGGATATTGTGAACAATTTGAAATTTTTGTATCTCTTAGATAAACCCCAACAAATTGGTATTGTGTGTTACATATTACACAATTTGATTTGAACTATACGACGATGTATTGATAACTTGGTAGCCTAGACTAGTTCCATGCATAAATAAAATATTGCGTTACCATAGCAACGAACAATAACTTATTAAATGTGTTAGTGTTAAGTTTTACGTCAAACACTTAACACCAGAGTTATACAATAAATTGAAAGAAAAAATATGTTCACCGAAATTGTGAAAATCGAAAAATTGGAGTATCGAGCCAAGTTCATCTACGATTTTTTTCTCGGGATTCTTGTCTTAATAAATACATCAAAAACAATTTGAGAAAATTCCATAGAAACTCTATGTTTAGATCTGTGGCTTGGTTCTAAAAGGGCCAATGTCAATTTTTTCAAATTTTGTGTTATTTTATCAAAAGTTTCCAATTTAGTAAAGCTTTAATTCTACAAAGGCCAATGTCTAATAACAAACTAAAATTAGTTGTATTTCCATTATAATGTCAGCCAAAGTCATTGCTAGTGGTTTCTGATTTATTTCTATCTATTTCATACAGATGTTACTTTTTCGAGCTTGAACATGTCTATCCCCTCTTCATACCAACAATGAACTTTGTCTGACACATTTATTTAATTTTTATCTTAACACGCGGTTTTCAAGGCATTTAGTTCAATATGTCTCATTCTCGAGTTTACAAAATATTAGAACTGTGTCGCAAATCAAGTGTTTCAAAAGGTAAGTAATATTATTAATGCTATAATGTTATAATAAATAGAAAAAATGCTTTTAAAGTCAAACAGAATACTCCTTTAATTCCTTAAAAGTATACAATTGACACTACAAAACATGATAAATTATCAATTTTCTAGATCTTGTTGCTAGTACTAGCAGAAGTCAGATCGAAAGCAATGAAGCGAATCACAATAACAACATCATTGCATGTGAACAAGGTAAATTTTTCGAGTTTTCTATGTAACTTGTTTTAAACATTATGTTTTTTGAAGCATTATGTTCTCAAGAACTGTTCACGAAAACATCTTTTTTTTTCTTCTTTTGTTTAGAAGAAAGAGATTTGGATTATAATAATAGTTTTCAACCTATGATTGAAGAGGTACCTGCTGAAACCCACAATAATAATGATAATATCACTATCATTGTACAAGGTAAATTTCAACAGTTATCTTTTCAGATTTTAACAAAACTGAAAGCATGTAAATTAATGTTCCCAACAATTACTCACAAATCATATTTTTTTTAGATGAATTAAATTCAAACTTCCCTAGAAGTTTTCAATATACAAATGAAGAGTTACCTTCTGAAAGTTCAGATATCGCTGATTTACTTGCTGAGAGTTCAAATGATTATGTGCCTTCTTCTGAGAGTAGTAGTGAAGGTGAACAACAAACACCTGCTAAAATTTTAAAGAATAGGGGAAGAAAACGAAGGGATGAAGTGGAAGCATCCAGGAAGCGTAAAATAAATCCTAGTAACTGGAAAAAAAATGTGAGCAAACAACGAAAATTGCAAGGTAAGGAGTATGTTACCTTGAAAGGAAAATTAATAAGAGCTAAACACATGAATGTGACAAATTCGAAATGTTGATTAAAACAGAGGCAAATGAGAGTAACAAAAATATAATAATTATTGAAAGAGATAGTCATATGCTTTTGGCAAAATCTTCCTATGAGGAGAAAAAAAATGATGTCGAAAAAAGTGAAACAAATGAAAAGATTATGACCATAAGTTTTGACCTGCAAAAATGTCTCCCAACCCCACTTTTATCAAGCGGAATATCGTTTTATAAAAGGCAACTGTAGACACTGAATCTCACTTTATACATCACTAGTAGGAACCAAAACCCAGCAGCATTTTGCTATCTATGGGATGAGACAATCGCAGCTAGAGGAGGTCGAGAAATTGCATCATGTCTATACGCGTTTTTAAAGCAAATCCCAGTCGACATTGAAGAAGTCAATATTTTCAGTGATTCGTGTCCAGGACAAAATCGAAATATTTTTGTTGCTTTGATGTTTTTATTCTTAACTAAAGAATTATCTAGCAAAGGTAGGAAAATAGTAATCAATCACAAGTTTCTCGAAGCAGGGCACACCCACATGGAGGCAGACTCAGTGCATGCATTGATAGAGAAGACAAGGAAAAGAACAAATGCTCTCATTAAACTTCCTCGTGACTGGGCAAATTTAATTAGAATGATTCCAAGAAAACCACCAATCATCGTACATGAAATGCAACAAGATAGATTTCTAAACTTTAAAGAACTTCTCGGAACTGTATTTGTACAAAAAAAAGTTAATACTGCCGGGGAGCCAGTTAAGTGGACCAAAATCAAATGGATGCAATATCGATGGAATAAACCAAATGAAATCCAGTACAAAATTTCTTTTGGAAATGACGAGCAATTCAAAACAATAAGCTTAGTGAAAAAAGATACGAGACATTCTACCAACACCGATTATTATTTCAACTTACGACCCATATCAAACAAGCCATTACCATTGAGTAATGAAAAACTTAAAGACTTGTAAGACTTAATGCAGTACATTCAGCCAAATAGTCGCATATTTTATAATGCATTACTGGATAAATTGACGAGTTCATCAGATGCTGTAGATACATTTTCAGATTATGATGAAGATGAATAAGAAAATTATAAAAAAAAATATCTTTAATAATCCCAAAAATGTACTTTGAACTGTACTTTGTGTAAATGTTCTTTATGTGAATAAAATTGTTGAAATCAGATGTTTTTTCCCCTTCTAACTGCCTTATGGATCCTCATTAAGTGAACCAATGTCACTTTAAGATGCAGTAGCTTTAAATCCAAAGAGGGCCAATGTCATAATATTTACATAAAATAGTAACTTGTTAAAACATTTCATATGATAAAATATTGTTTCTTTACATTAACAATAAGCAAATAAAAAAATAATAGTGGGAATCTTAGTATAAGAAAGTTAAATCATTCTAAAAAATCTCAAATATCTTTCAACGCCTTTTTCTCAGGACTAGCATTTTTGACTTTGGCCCTCTTAGAACCAAGCCACAGAGATGGATGTTTAAATGAGTGAATGAGTTTTCATTCAGTGTCTTAGTTCTGTCTGAGAAACTTGGAATAACTTTACCTTCAACTCCAAGTAGAGTACATGGATATGCACATAACTTCTCAACTCGGATACAGGAAATTCAGGAAAAACGAGTCAACATTTGTCCATACTTTTATCCACTACATGTGTTCAGTAAAAATTGAAAATCGTCTGCTCCCGATTTTTCCAAGTTGGTTTTCACATTTTCCCAGTCGAAATTTCGTCAATTTACTATCACCCTTCTATTATGATCAATATTAATTTTAGATAATACATGTATAATACAACAACCAAATTTTTTTAGTTTAAGTAATTCTTCGCTCACTGCTGTTTTTGAGAGTCTCCAAAAATTTTCTATCTAGTCTTTTCACGATAAGCAATAATATTCTAAATCTATCTATCCTTTAGGATAAGCAATAATATTCTCCCCTAATTGTGACGGGAAAAAATGTTGAGAATCTTTCATTTGTGCATCGAGATTACGCGAAAAAAATTGCTATTTTCAAGTTGTTTTATTGGAATTTATTGAAAAATAAATAAAATTGATTGATTTGGACATAAGAAAAATTATCGGCTTGACAGTCAAAGAATAAATTTACGTCATATTTATGAAATTTCTGTGCCAAATGGAATTGACGGAAAGGGACACAAAAATGATTGGCAATGCGGTCAACGTGTTATTCATGGAATTACTCATATTTATGACGCTTTAAGACGATATAATTGAATTTTTATTTGGAAATTTAAGGAAAAGGCATGAAAATGATAAAATTTGGCATAAAAAATGATTTGCATGAAAATAATGGAAAAATAGGATTTTGAAACAAACTTTATTTGAGAAAATTAACAAATTTTTATCAAAAATTTGAACGGAAATTTGAATTCCAACAGAAAATTTTTTTAAAAATAGAAAACAAAGTCGGGATAGTGAATCGAATAATAGAGGTAAAAAATTATTTCTTCTTCTTCTTGTAGTAGGAGGAGGTCCTGTCAGGTCTGTCATCAGCCCTCTTGTGACGCCGATGTCCAGCTATCGTACCAGCGTTTTGGGGGCCTACCGATTGGGCGTCTTGTGTCTGGTTTCTGTGTTTTGGCCCATTTGGCAATCCGTTCTGGAGCCATTCGTTCTACATGGTCTCTCCATTGTCGGCGTCTTGCTCTTACCCATCTAACGACATCCGCCTAGGGTGGTTGATGGGTGGATTGAGTAGCCCATTGACTATCACTGCCAGTCCCAAGCCCTGATAAAGGAGGAGGGTTGAGGGGTGAGGCTAGCAACCTGCCCCTCGTAAAAAGAAAAAACGCTCACAGAACTGTCACATTAGCCTCGGAAAAATTATTTAATTATTAATTTATAAATATATGTAAAAACTTATGGTATACATGTTGATTGTTTGATTGTACAATGAATCGACACTGAGGACATACAGACAGCAGCCGAAAATTTGTTGAATGAACATATCACAAAAGTAAAAGTCCTTGAAAAATACTATGAAGATAAGAAGAATATCCACATTGAGAAATCCAAGATATGTACTACTACTATTACCACACTCACTATTACACTGTCTGACGCCTGTTTCGATGTTCTTCGTTAGTCTCTATGTATTTTGTACAAAACAAAAATATATTACCGAGTATAATTGGATTTAAGATAGTCAATTGATTGATTTAGTAAACTCACTAAAGGCATTGAACAAAATATGTAATTTGATCCATTTGGACTATTTCTTGAAAGAAAGTCTATCATTACTCAGATTGAATTAGAACAACTTCCAAATTCAGTGGTAAGTTCATTAATTACTCAACTTGTACTGGATACTGTGGACAATTTAAATTTTGGTATCTCTTAAATAAATCCCAACAAATCATGTGTTTTTATATGAAGTGGGATTGCGGAATTATACCGAGACATCTTAACTAGACATAATTTTTTCCTTGGAGATTTATCGTTATTTTCCTCTTGCAGTATTAAATGGGATTGATGTTCCTCGTTGAAGGTTATCGTTATATTTCCCAATCTGCACAATAGTCTCTTATCTATGGATGTTGTTGGCCTGGTAGCGTCGAATCGAAGCGGTCTTTCTTCATTTATTTCAGTTGCTGTCTCATTTTTACTCGATTTTAGTAAACTTGTGGTTTGACAGTAAACCTCAATGTTGTCAAATTTTACAATTAATGTTAATTATATGGACGCATGTTACGTTTCACAAATATTTATTTATAAATCATAATATAATTAAAATCATAATGAATCTGGCTTTTGTTCTCACTAAATTTGGCCATTTTATCGTATGTTTATTGTTTGACTATTTGGATATTTTTCAAGTGACATATTAGTCTTATCTTTTTCATTCCATAGGGGAGTATCAGTGGAGTAACGCAACCTTATTTGTTAATAAATCGATTAACTTTTTACAATATAAAATAGTAGATTTCGTACGAAGGTAGAGCAAAGACAAAAGTAGCTAGTTGCATTGAAAATACAGGAAAAAGATTTACCAGAAAAAGTTTATATTTGTGGATCTCATTTCAAAGTAGTCAATTTTCAATGGAGGAAAATCCTGAAAAAATATTTTTGTAAAAGAATGTATGATTGATGAAAGAATTCGCTTATTTACAGAGAATATTGTTTTCGGGCAAAAAGTTATGTTAAATTTGGCGATATTAAAACAGGTACTTCTTGGCAGTGTTTAGACTCAACATCTGAAAGGTATTTATTGTCAGTTGGAAAAATGTTGTTAATGCATACTTATTGCTGATTTTGTATTTTACATCAGTCTGAAAGATCCGCTTCATCCAAATTTTCAGAAATTTAATTATTTCACTCACCTGGAACTTTAAGTGCTTCTGAAAGTATGAATAACTCTTGTAACCAACAAGAAAAATGTTCTTGTTGGTTACAGCAACAGTTCAGTAGTTCTGATTTCGATACACCGATGAAGGTCAAGAAAAATATGAGTATTCTGAAAAATAGAGTGACTCTCCAAAGAAAATCTCTCTTCAAATTAAATTCAAAATCTGTGAAAAAATAGGTTTTACGGAAATTATTGATAAATTTGCCACTCACAAAGCCAGAAATATTATTTTATAATTAGGTAATTATAATGATTAGGTACCTAGTCTAGTTTGTTTTTTATTTTGATAAAGTATTTGGTTGATATTATATAAGCTGGCCAAAAAAATGAAGTTTTCAAATTTTATTTGCATTTTTTCTCATGAATCACTTCTTTACAACGATTGTGACGTAGGAATACGATAAAAATACATAAAAATACGTAACTATCTAATCTATTTTTTCCTAAAAACTGAAAAATGACAAAACTGCAGCATAACTATCAATTTAAAGGCATGTGACCTTGAACAGAAAAAGAATTTAGCCATCGGCGCTTGATAATACAGTGAAGGTTGTAAATTTCATCAAGTCGCAGCCTAAGCAATCCCGACTTTTTGCCATTCTGTGCGATGAAATGAATGAAAGTGCTGTCAAGATTGTTTGGGCTTGTTAATGAATTATGATTGTTTTTGTTGTAAAATGACGCAATGGGGCATAATTTTATCTTTTTGATTTCCTTATTTCTTATTCTTTCTTTCTTCATTTTACACTTTTGGCTTTTCTGTTTCTTGTTTTTTGTTTTCAGCATCATTTTCCTCATCATGGCACTTCTTCACATTACTTTCATCTTGTTTTTGACTACTGCTTTCCCCATAATCTTTCAACATCCGAGTAATGATTTTAACTTTATATTAATCACCGAACTCCACATCTCCATGTATTTCAATTTTATTCCAGAGTCGATATACATTATTCGAGTATCCTATCATCTGAAGTTTCATATTTATATTGTCTATTTTTGAGGTATTCTGTAGATTTTTGGATTAAAAACGATGGATCATAATACATAATACACTGAGAATGATGAAGCAGACTTAACGACAATTTGTAATTGTTTTCCCGCAGCCGAAAGCAAACATGACATTCGAACATAGAAGTTCCACGAAAAAGGTGAAAATTGAATTTTAAAAAATTGATATAAACATATGATTGCATCGTAGCTAGTTTCAAAGAGAATGAAATATTCGAAATATGTGTATTGGGGTAGTTTTAAAAATAATAAATTGATATAATTATATATTTTGTTGTTGAACTAAGTGGTTTTTAAAATATTTATTTTGTCAATATATTACGAGAGTTCGAAATATCAAATAAATCATTAAAAATTAGAACAAATTCAGCTGTAGCACCCGCATTATGGAAATATTTATTAATATCTGTTCTCGATATATAAAGAAGGGCATCTGGTGTAGTTTTACTTAAAATTTGGGTTGTCAATTAAAGTTTCATTTTTTCCTTTTCATAAAAAGTATGACTTGTTTTAATTTTTGTTACCACCCTAAGTCCTTCATGACATTATTCTGTAGAGTTTTGTAAGTAACTAATTTAACCATATGACTGGAATAGGGAAATATAAAAAGCTTTTCTAAAAATTAAAATTAAGTTTAATATGTCACTTGAAGAATATCTAAACACTCAAAAATATTTCACTCCAACAAATCTATTCAAAATGCTTTTTCAATATTTAGTAAACAAAGGCAGCCATATTATCTCAAACGAATACAGAAACATAGCGATGTAGCATAGATTATATTTTTTCGTAAACTTTTTCATCAAAATCATTTTCATGGTCTTGAAAATATTTTTATTTGGGAAAATAACGATAAATCTCCAAGGAAAAAAACAGAGCACTGAATGAAAACGTTAGCCCTCCAAAAAAAGAAGAAAGTATCCGATTTAAATCCGTCAAACCTACAACATCCAGTCAAAATTTTCCACAAACTGATATAAATAGAGAGAGATCATGGCGACTTGATTCCGCAAGTCTACAGACATCTAGTCAAAATGGTTCACAAACTGAAATACATGAAGAAAGAACATATTCCGCAATTTTACCGACATCGAAACATTGATATAAATTGAAAAAATATAACGATATTCTTCCACGAAGAACATCGATCCCATTTGACGCCGTCAACATCTTATGAAAATAAATTAGAAATGGATTTTGGTGACTGCATGAATTTAAGATGCCATGGTTGCTTTGGAGAAAGCTTAAAATGAGCTTCCAAGAAATGCGGACCAGAATCTAAGTTTAATCGACATTTTACATTAACAGAATCATTTATTTACATTTTGAAAAGGTTATCACAAACCCTTTGATGAAGTAAAAATCTTAATTATGTTTTCCAATTGTTTTGAAGAAAAATGTTTACATATGTGTTTGACATTGAAGTTATGTAGATTATTCTTTCATATAAGAAATACATGAATTTTTTATCGATCTGGCTTTGTAAATACTATTTGGGAAGAGGTGATTCATTCATTAGTATTGGATATTGCCAACCTCTTTATTGCAATTTCTGTATTTTACAACAATGTCTGAAAGAGCCACTTCATCTAAATTTTCCTACATTGAATTACTACACTCATTTGAAATTTTAAGTGCTTCTAAGAGTAAGACTAACTCTTGTAACCAACAAGAAGAATGTTCTAATAATGTCACTGATATTGAAGTTCCAATGAAAAAGAAACAGGAAACAAACATGAATACTGATGAAATATCCGAAGCAAGGGACCTATTGTGAACTCCATTTTGAAAGGACATTGGGGTAGCAAAAAACTAATTTAATAAAAAAATGCATCGAATTTATTCATGAAAGTGAAGACAGATTTTTCAAATTCATCAAAAACAGTTTTCAACTGTCATATGATTTAATTAGTTAGTAATTGCTTAGCTGCTTACAAAACTCTACAGAATGTTGTTATTGAGTAGAGATTGAGTTCACTAATTCAAACAACTGACGATCTTAACTCAAATTATACTCGATAATAATTTTTTTATTTGTACAAAATATATAGAGACTAACAGAGAACATAGAAACAGGAGTCAGACAGTGTAATAGTAAGTGTGGTAATAGTAGTAGTACATGTCTTGGATTTTTCAATGTGAATATTCTTCTTATCTTCATAGTATCTTTTGAGGACATTTACTTTTGCGATATGTTCAATTAACAAATTTTTAGCAGCTGTGTGTATGTCCTCAGTGTCGATTCATTGTACAATCAACCAATCAACATGTACACCATAAGTTTTTACATATATTTATTGAAATTAAATATTTACCTCTATTATTCAATTCATTTCCCCCATTTTGTTTTCTATTAGCATCTTCATTAACCAATCGAAGTATTATCTAATGTGGAAATTTTCAATATTGCCATTCATTTCTTTAATGCTTCTTTGACACTTCTCAATTTGTCACTGTGCAATCCAATCAAAAATTCATTCCATAATTGTATCCATTCAGGCTTCAGTTTAATATTGTAGATATCTTCGGTTCCATTTTCCATTTCTTCATTCCTATACAATTCGAAATTATGTATGATTGTAACATTCAAGTTCAGTTCAAATGATAAGCATTCTCACCTCTTATTCGAACTTATTCTTAAAGTCACACTCAGTAATGAAAACATCAATTTCTTGTGAGCCAAATAGACAAGCTACAATTGCATCATATAGCCTATTCGAATTAATAGCTAAAAATAGAACAGCTCACTCTGTAGGGTAGAATCTGAAGTTTCATTCACTGAAAAAGAAACAAAAAAAAATCGCTCAAATTCACAGTTACAGTTTTAAAACAAACTTTTCACATCAACTTGATGAAAGTACTGAAGTTGCTTGCTAAGCTAATCTATTAGCCTTTGTTAGGTTTTGACCTCAATTAAAGCATAAAAGAAGAACTGCTTTTTTGTAAGTCTTTATCATCAAAACCACCAGGGGAAAAATTTTTAAGTATCTCAATGATTTAATTACATATAACGAAATAAAACAAAAGGATGGACGGAAGACTGATGGTGCTCGTGCTATGAACTGAAGGTTGTAACTTTTATTAAGTCACGGCCTAAGCAATCCCGACTTTTTGCTATTCTGTGTGATAGAATGGGAAGTAAGCTCAAAGCATACCAGCTTCATTGTGAAGTAAGGTGGCTCTCAAGAGGTAAAGTGCTGTTAAGATTGTTCAAGCTTCTTGAGGAATTAATATTTTTCTTTTTCATATCCTTATTTCCTGTTCCTTGTTGTCCTCGATACTATTTTACACTTCTCACTTCATTGTTTCTTGTTTTTTGTTTTCAACATCATTTTCCTCATCGTGGCTCTTCTTCACATTACTTTTATCTTGTTTTTGACTTATGGTTTCTTCATTATCTTTTAATATCGTAGTTATTTTTTTTTATAATTTGTATTTCAATTTTATTCCAGAACCGATATCCATTCGAGTATCCTATCACCTGAAGTTTTTTATTTTTCTTGTCAAATTTTGAGGTTTTTTCTAAATGTTTAGCATAAGCATCTAAGCCAAATATACTTAGATTACTTAGTGTCCGTCATTTACCCTCAATCCACTTTTCCATTAAGTTATGGAAAGTATGCTGGAGTTAATCAAGAATAATACCTCATTTTTTCATATATTCTTTCATTCGTTTACTTGTAGATTCTCCATCATTTCCGCTCTTACTTATGAACTTTTGTATCAAATTTAGTTTCAATCATTTTTATGTATTCTATTATCCAGTCTGACAATTAACTTTTGTGTTCCAGTGAAAATATTATAACATTCTGAAGAAAGCTTTCATCAAAATGTATATTTCCAATGTTAATAACCCGTTACGGTTTTAGGTTGTCACTAGATTAAAACATCCTCCAAATAAAAGGTTTATTGATTTTTGGTCAAATATATAACACAACGTGGTGAGAGAAAAACTACTAGCTGACCTTACAATTAATACATCATATCGCGCCAAAAGTGCCAATGAATGGATCATTGACAAACTGCATTGTTGCCAACTCTATAATTTATAAAATCTCAACACTCCTCCTCGATTTGACATGTATTAATGAAAATCGCTCAATCAACTTAAGATATTATATAATATACAACTAAAAACATGAAGCTTTAAATTATACATATTTTGTCTCTAAGCTTTGTAAAGAGTTCTGTACCTAATGATTTAGTAAACATATCAGCTAAATTTTGGTCACTTGATACATAATTCATTTCTATTTCCCTCTTACTAATTAAATCTTTTATATAATGGTTTTTAATATCAATATGTTTGGTTCTTTTCGAATTTTCATTGCTTTTGGACATTAAAATTGTGCTCTTATTATCACAATATAGAATCGTTTTGGCAATAGTATTTAAATCCCCTAAAATACCCTTTACGTTGATTAGATCTTGAGCTATTTGTGCTGCTGCCACATATTCAGCTTCCGCTGTTGATAAAGCCACGCAAGTTTGTTTCTTGGATGACCATGATATTGGGTTATTACCATATAAAATTATAGATCCACTAACGCTTTTTCTACTTTCCTTGTCCGTTACCCAATCAGCATCTGAATATCCTTCAAGTATTACGTCACCATTTGTATGTTTAGTATAAGTCAATCCTAGAGTTTTAGTTCCCTGTAGATACCTCAAGACTCGTTTTCCTGCAGTCCAGGTCTCTTCAGTTACACGATCCAAAAATCTGCTCAAGTATGACACAGCATAACTGATGTCAGTCTACTAGTCGTTGCTAAATACATCAAACCTCCGATGAGTTGTCTATATGGAATGTTTGTCAAAATTTTGGCCTTGTCGTTATATTGGAATCCTTTTTCCATTTCCATTTTAATGATATCTTCTGTTCTAGTGATCTTCATTCCTAGAAAATTATTCACCTCATTCGAATCCTTTGCTTGAAAACAGCTTTTCAATAAATTCATAGTCTCGTTCACATCTTTGTCTTCTCCTATTAACAAAATATCATCAACATAAATAAGTATTCAAACCTTCTGATTACTGTATAGACAACAGTCATATAAGGATCTCTTAAAATTATTCTGAATTGCAAAATCATTAAATGTATTATTCCACACCTTTGATGCTTCTTTTAATCCATACAGAGCTCTGTTAAGTTTTAGTATTTTTGATTTATTCACTTTAAGTCCGGCTGGTGCATATATGTAGACATCATTCTCAAGTTTTCCATTTAAAAATGCAGTCGGGATATCCATTTGTCTGATCTTAAAATTATTTTGTAATGCTACAGATAAGAGTAACTTAATCGTTGAAATTCTTGCAACTGGTGAGTAGTTGGGTTCAAACTGATCCTCCTCCTTAATTTGGAACCCCTTTGCAACTATTCTTGCCTTTTTCGTTCCATCTTCCTTTGTCCTGAAAACCCATCTTGTTTGAATAACATTTCCATTTGTTGGTAGCTCCGTTTCTGTCTACGTATTCAATCTCTCGTGCGCATCTAGTTCCTTTTTCATAGCATTTATCCAATCTTGGTCCTTTACAGCATCTTTATAGCTTATAGGGTCATCTTCTTCTGCTGATATTAGACAATAAGCTGTGTAGACTTCATATTCATTCAGATATTTTGGCTGTCTAGTTTTTCTTCCTCTCTGTGTACTCTCTACTTTGGGTTAGCTTTCATCTACATCCTCTGACCTTGTACTTTCTGTTTCATCATTATTATTGCTGAAGTCAGTCTCTTCTATTGCTTCTTCCTCTATGGCATTTGGTTCTTCTTGTAATTCATTTTCGTATTGTATCTCTATGACATTTTCATTTATACTTTTCTTCCCACTAGCCTTAATAATTTCATTGTAATCTGTTGTTGTTTCATCAAATCTGACGTCTCTTGATTGAAAAATTTTGTTGTCCTCATAATTCCAAAGTCTATTTCCAACTTTGGTATATCCCATCATGATGCAAGGTTGTGCTCTTCTTTCTAATTTACTTTGTCTTGGTAAAATTACTGCCCATGCTTGACTTCCGAATATTTTCAATTTTCCTAAATCATTCTTCTTGTACCATCTGGTTGCTGGTGTTTCCCCATTGTTGGCTTGGGTTGGCGTTCGATTTAATTCATATGCTGAGCATAAAATAGCTTCTCCCCATAATTCTCTTGGCAAGTTTGTTTCGGCAAATTTGGTGCGTACCTTGTCCAGTAGGCTTCGATTCATTCGCTCGGCTACTCCATTTTCTTGTGGAGAATGTGGCATAGTGTATTCAAGCTCAATACCTTTACTTCGACAAAAATTTTTAAAATCATTTGATATGAACTCCCCACCATTGTCAATACGAATTCTTTGCGTTTTTGAATTATGTTGCGTCTTAATCAATTTAATAAAGTCAATGATATTCTGATCTGCCTCAGTTTTATTTCTTAGTAGCTTTACTATCAGAAAATGTGAATAATCATCAATCAAAACTTGGAAATATTTGTACCCTTCTGGTGTAGCTACTGTAGCTGGACCTGCAATATCTGAATGTATCAATTGACCAATCTTTGTATTAGTTTTGTTACATGAAAAAAATGGTTTACGTGTACTTTTTCCCTCCATACAAGCTTTACATATTTCTAAACTATAGGGTAAACCTAATCTTTTCAAATTATTCCTATTTATGTGCCCTAATCGCCTGTGCCATAAATTTACATCAGTATTACTATTATTCATGTATGCTACATCATCTGGTTTATTATTAAAATCAACATAAAGACAAAATAAATTATTTGACATTTCACATTTAAACTTAGAATGTTCTTTATCTAAAATTGCTTGTCTTGTCCCATTAATCCCATTAACAAATGTTACCTTAAAATTCTTTTCTAGTAGTTTTGATACAGAAATAAGGTTTTGTGACATACCTGATACAATGAGCGCTTCAATTTTTATACCTTTACCTTGACATTTGCCATTTAATGTCCCTTTTTTGTTTGCAAACAAAGCTTCACCATTCTTTGCAGTTCCAATTTTTATTGTGTGGATATCTTCTATTTCAGTCATATATTTTACCATTTCTCCCATAACCATGTGCTATGTGCATCCAGAGTCCAAAATAAAAGTTTGCACATCAGATGTTGCTATATTGCAGCTAGCTTCAGTGCCACTTAAAGCAATGAAGGCTATTTCACTTGCTGAATTTGCTTGTGATTGACTACTACCTTGATTTTGGCCATTATATATGTTGGAATTTCCAGCTAAAAATTTTTCTCGGGAAGAGAAACCACCTCGAAAATTTCCTCTGGGATGGCCTCTAGAATCCACTCTCCTTTTTTGTCGACATTCAGACATTTTGTGTCCTGGTTTGTGACACTTATAGCAAATGAGCTGTAGACTAGTTTGAAACGACATTTCATTAGTAGATAATTTCTCCTGCCTCGACTTAAGCTTCATTTCTTCATCCAGTAATCTTGATTTTACAAAGTCCATTTTAATACTTGTATTCATTGTTTCTATAGCTGTGATCACTGATTCATATTGTTCATTTAACGATAATAGTAAGTGGCATACCTTGTCTTCCTCCTCCAGTTTAGATCCTGAGTTTTCTAAATCTCTTATAAGGGTGTCAAATACTAAAAAGTGATCTTCTAGTTTTTCGCCTCGCCTTAGCTTCAATGTCAGCAGCTTACGTTTAAGAGTTAGCTTTGTGAACACACTTTTTCTTTCAAATATATTTTCTAGTGCTTTAATCATTTCTTGGGTAGTCTTGGCATCTTTAACCAGATCTAAATGCTTGTCAGTTAGACATTGTACTATTACGCTTTTGCCTTTCGAGTCCTTGGCTCTGAATTCTGCTTTTTGCCTTTCTTCGCTGTAACTTTCTTCTGTTTTCTCCAAAATATTTGTCTTTCATCTAATAATATGGTAACTCTGAACTTCTAGTTATTGAAATTTGTCGCAGTTGTGAGTTGAGGAAGGTTAATTATGGTATTGGCCATTTTATTAACTTATTTAACTTCTAATGTCTTAAAAATTTTATTTCTTTCTTATTCGCCTCCTGGGCCCATAACCTGTTAATAACCCGTTACGGTTTTAGGTTGTCACTAGATTAAAACATCCTCAAAATAAAAGGTTTATTGATTTTTGGTCAAATATATAACACAACGTGGTGAGAGAAAAACTACTAGCTGACCTTACAATTAATACATCATGTCGCGCCAAAAGTGCCAATGAATGGATCATTGACAAACTGCATTGCTGCCAACTCTATAATTTATAAAATCTCAACATCCAATATTTTTTATGCTTATGTCATGTTTTGCAGATTTCATCATGCTTTGGTCTTCTAGTTTTTTAAATGTGTACTCATCGCCACTCATTGTGGTTATTATTAATGCTTATGCCTTATATATTGTCATTTCTCTTATAGGTATAGCTGAAAAATTTTTAGTGACCTTACCTTTTAATTGTTCTGTATCTCCTTCATACAGCTTAGACAATTTTTCAAATATTTCCTTATCATTTACAAATACTACTTGGTATGCGGTTTATAAGCAAGTCCATAATTCTATATGCTTTTAAAGTTATTCCACTTATTTTACAGTTTCCAGAAAAGAGTTTTTTGTTCTAATGAATTTTCGTTTTTAGTTTCGTAATCCGAATTATTTATTTATGCATTGAAAAGTCTCGGATCCATAACTTGTTGTTTTTGATATTATTAGAATAAAAATATCCTTTTTATGTTTATAACTTAATATAATGACAGATACGCAATAACCTAAGCTGTCTAATCACACTAGAAGTCAATTTCATAACGTACTGGTATGTTGCCGTTTTCCCTTTCACCACAAAAAATATTCTAGGCACCGTTGTAAAATATTATTTTGGTTATATTATGATGTCTACATAATATATACTGTAATATCATTGTATAAAGAATATTCTTAATACAATGGTAATACTTTTATTACTCATAAAGGTAAGACTCCTATATGGACAGTTGGTATTACATATATGTCTACATCTTTTAATTTTATTTGTTTCAGATAGTTAAATCATCGTAACTATAGCGGTTTTATTTCGTGATGTGCAACGCGAAAATACGTTTTTTTCTTATTTTTCATTTCCGATACGTAAAGATATCATCAATTGATGATTTCGATTGGTTAACGAGATAAACATTTGAAAGTGTTTGATTTCAAAAGTCAACAATTGTCAGAAATATTATTTCAATTGAATGAAAGTAAGACGGTTAATAAGTGTTTTTTGTATATTAAAATTATATAAGTTTTTAAATGCCGTCGTCTTTGAGTAAAGAAACCAATTTATATTACAAAAATTTGGTAGTGACAAAGTTCAATAACTGGTTGAAGTTGGTTAAGGAGAAGAAAAAACAAACTTATCAAAACCAAAACTCAACGGTATCATTCCAAGCTACAAAGGAGGAAAAATATGCTAACGTTAAAAATATTATAGTGACTCCTGCAGATAAGTTCGATTCGTCACCACCAATGAACTGTAACGACGCCAATTCCAACGAAGTTCTAAACAGAAAAGATGTGAAGGAGGAGGAACATATGAACTTTTCGATCGAGAGCTTTTAATCAATTGAAAGTGGAGAGTGGGAAATTTGTAAACTCATATACAGGTTTATTATTTTTTTATATTGAGTTTGTAAATTTTGATGGCTATATACAGTGTGATTAATCGACTTTTTTTCGTAATCTATCTTGATAAAATTCCTGAAACGACACAAGGTACTCGATAATGGAGTTAGTCAAACTGTGTATTGACGCATAACGATTATTTTCAGACGCAATACCACGTGGCATTTTTCGATTCCGACGCAATGAATAGATCTTGGGTGGAGGCCGAGAATTTGAAACCGTTCTTGAAAAATATCAACGATAACCTTGTGCTGAACGATAAATTCAATAAATTCAATCTCAGGATGGATGTAGCCGTTAAACAGACTAAAAAAGCCGTCAAAATGAAGCTGCTCAACAGACTGAAAAAGTACAGCTTCATATATAGATATGCGAAATCTTCGAGAAAGACGAAGCGACACAAATACGCGAGTGAGGATGGCGGCGGTAAACGGAAGAAACGTGAGAAGTTGTATGATGAGACGGAATCTTCGGCGGATTTCAAGGAAAAATTTTCGTTCTAATTGTTGATAAAAAATTTTTAATTTTTTCAATAAAGTTTGTTAAAAAATCATCTTCATTAGCCATTCGAAGTATTATCTGATCTGGAAATGTTAGTATTGGTATTGCCATTCGTTTTCTCAATGCTCATTTGACCCTTCTTAATATGCCACTATGCAATTCAATCAAACATTTATTGCACAATTGTATCCATTCCGGTTAAAGATCATTATTGGAGGTATCTTCCGCTCCATTTTCCAACTCTTCATACTCATACAATTCGAAATTATGTATGATTTTATCAATCAAAATCAGAAAGAAATCATTTTCTATTACGATTGAAAGATAAGCATTCTCACACCTTATTTCAACGTTTTAGCTAGTCATCATTATAATCTATAATTACTCAACCAGGTCACATACAATCAGAACTTTTGAGGACATTACTCGTTTAGTTCGATTTGCACATATAATGTTGAATTTGTACAAAGTGATAAGATTGGTTAAATGGTAAGTGCCTTGAAAGTTCTTATTTAAAAACAAGTGATACGACAAAATTCATTTATCAATAATTTATAATAATAAACATCTCAATTGCAAAACTTATTTCCATTAGGCTAGTTGAAAATTTTTAAAAGAAATCCCTAAGAAGGTAAAACCGAATCGTAAGTATATTGCTGATTATTTGAAATATGTTTTTTGTGGTTACTGGCACAGATTACGACCTGCTACTTCAGTGTGTTTTATGTTTCGAGGTATTTGCTGATGAGAGTATGAAACCTTCAAAACTGTAAAGACTTTCCACAAAAAAAAACATTTAACAAAAAAGAATTCTTAAAGTCAAACTCGATAATGAAAACATTTTCTGGTGAGAAAAATAGACAAGCTACAATTGCATCAAATCGCCTATCCTTATTGATAGCTAAAAAAGGAACCCAACACTTTGTAGGGTAGAGTCTGAAGTTTCATTCACTGAAAAGGAAACAAATATCTTAAATATCTCGATGATTTAATTACAGATAACGAAATAAAACGGACAAAAATATTGGACGGACGACTGATGGTGATGGTGCTGTGAAGTGAAGGTTGTAACTTTCAAGTCACGGCCTGAGTAATCCCGACTTTTAACATTCTGTGCGATAAAATGAATGAAAGCGCTGTCAAAATTGTTTGAGCTTCTTAATGAATTATGATTGTTTTTGTTGTAAAATGACGCAACCGGGCATAATTTACCCGTTTTTATTTCCTTATTTCTTGTTCCTTGTTGTCTTCATTTTACACTCTTGACTTTTCTGTTTCTTGTTTTATGTTTTCACCATCATGGCTCTTCTTCACTTCACTTTCGTCTTGTTTTTGACTTGAATTGACTAATAATTATAATAAATAAGCATATTCTCATTAAAATCCTAAATGTTTGCCTCATGAAGGCATGAAACGTCACATCGAAGATTTGTTGGTACATGTCTATAGTAAATTTGTATTCAAATAAAACTAGTATTTGATATTATTTCATCCAAACATTCTATGCTAGATAAAACAAAAGCATAAACGAATACAGTTACATAGCAATTTTACATAGCTTATATTTTTTCATAAACATTCTCGCCAAAATTATTTTCTTGATCTTTGTTTAGATCAATTGTGGGAAATATTGTGTATTAACCAAATTTAGTAAGAATTAGAGCCAGATTCTTATTGATTTTTAATAATATTACGATGTATAAATAAATATTTTTGAAACATAACATGCATCCAGATAATAAACAAATAAATTGTAAAATTTGACAACATTGAGGTTTACTGTAAGTTGGCTTCAATTATATTCAAACATGCCAGCTGGGTTCATCCTTTTTATTCGTTCAAGATCAAAGTAAACCAAAGTTTCAATAAAAGGAACTTCGTAATTCATTATAATGATAGGAACGGAAATGGTATCTAGTTGGAAAAATTACTTATGTTTAAGTTTTATACGTGAAGATTAGGTGAATATAGTTTAAGTAATGAAGTAAATTTTGACAAAAAAGGTATATATTTTTTAAATATTGATTCTTATAGTAGGTATGTACAATTATTTTTCACATTTTCTACACCTTTGATTGATGTCAGAGGTTTGAACTTAATATACCTATACGTACTTATGTATTTTAAAATGATCACGTACACACCACAATGTTTTATTTTGATGAATACTGGAAGTAGTTTACAAATAATTAATTTTTAGTAAGTGAAAACTCACATAGTGAAGTAAAAAAGTAAATTGGTGAAATGAAAGTAATATTTGGTGGAAAATTTTAGCTGAATAAGTCAGTTGTAGTAAATATATTAAGGTTAATAAAGTCGTTATTAATATTAAATTAATTAATTTCTATGGCCTTTTCTGTTCTGAATGGTAACCAACAAACTAATGTACCCAGAAGAGAAAATACTAAACATCCCAAATCCGTAAGTCACGAAATGATGTTTCCAATTCCGAATCGACTACTCTTCAAGCCCAAGTAATCTCGCATCATTCAGAAGTACAAAGGAAGTGCCTTTTCAAGGACGAAAATTCGGGTGTGACGTATGGAAATCATATCAGTTATTATTTTTAAACCACGTAATTTTCCTTTAGGAACTTTGATCGGTAAAGTAGCGAAATTCCATATAGAAAAAAAAATTATTCAAAACGTCTGTGCGTCGTTTCCACTCGAGATTCTTTTTCTATTATTTTTTACGTTCCGTCTCGAGTGGTAAGTGTACATGGTCATTAAGTCTCGCCGAGGGTCGAAATATGATGAAGTAATTGATACTATACTTAACAAAATGGAAAAATGACAATTGAAAAAATATTAATGATATATGAATGAGGTTTCTGAATTAGTAATTGACAATTCAGAAATAAAGTGTGACAGTTTCTGTTATCTAAATTCAAAGACAAAGGTCTTAAAGAATTTGTCGTAACGAACTTTGGGTTAAAATTATAAAATGCGATGGACATCCTTTATATTAGCATCTAATTGAAGTCTTTGGTGTTAATTTTTTTAAGTATCACCCGAATTTCACTTCTCAATCGAAATATTTTGATACAATTTATATCATATATAGTTTTTTTTCGAATACGAAGTTTTATTGTCAATAACTTTGTCATTATCGTTTGTAATTTTATAATTGATTTTCAAAACTATACAATGACAACGACTTTTGTCTCCTTTTGAATATACGAATAGGTCCTGTTAAGTGTATTTAGTGCACTAGCAGGGTACATGGATGTGCACATAGCTTCTCAACTCACATACAGAAAATTCAGGAAAAACGAGTCAACATTTGTCCATACTTTTTTCTTTGCATCTACAACTTTTCTTGAATTAGGGTGTTCAGTAAAAATCGTCGTCTTGTGTTCTTAGTGTCTGTTTATGGAAAACAACCTTGTTTGTCCCACCAAATCCTATATGTACACAAAAAAAGACTGTTCGTTTTTAGTATGGAACTAGAAAAATCTAGTCTTTCTGAACGCGTTAGACCTCTTCAAACTACTATCATCGAATAAATCAAATCTGGTTTCGTCCAAAAAAGGATAATTAGTTTAGATCTAAAATCTGGCGTTGGCGTTCTATAGCCAAGCTTCTGAGAAGTATCCTGGATATATTTGATGGTGTCCTACATCGGTTCCAGCAATTTTAGGCGATTTGGATCATTATTTTTATGTGTTTGCGTTGAAATTTTTTTATTATTTCGTCTGTATTAACAACTTTATATCGTGTAGGTAGGTCCGTTGTTTGATATTTTGCAACCGAGATATTTTTCTTTAAAAATAGATATTCTGGACACTTATTTTTATATATTCACCTGTAAATAGACGATATTTAAGTCGTCTTGTGTTCTTAGTGTCTGTTAATGGAGAACAATCTTGTTTTCCAAATGCTATATGTACCCAAAAAAAGACGTTTTTTGGAAAAATCTAGTCTTTCTGAACGCGTTATACCTCCAAACTACTATCATCGAATAAAACAAATCTTGGGAGTTAATGGTATCAATTAGGGTAATGTTTAAGTCTTCTTGCTTTCCTAGTAAGGCGAGAAGACTTTTCCTCAATGGATAACCATTATCAATATTATTGAAGATTTTTCAAAAGCCAAACATTGATGAAATCTATGCTATAATATCTGATGTTTGAATTTACGAAAATAGACGTTCGGTGGTCCGAGTAGTTTTAAAATTTGAGTTGTTTTCATGTGATAAACAAAAAAACTAACAGCGACATTTGCTGCATATACATCAAATAAATTATGTCTGCTTTTACATCCGTCTGCTCTTTGAAATGATATCGACTAAAGCACACGCTATTAATTAAAATGGTGTCATGCCGAATTTGAGATTAAAAGACATTCGCATAGTCTAAAGACGTCCTCGACGCCGCCCGTCTCCGCCACCGGAGAAGTCCCTAATTGTTTTTTTTGTTTTAACCTAGACATCCGACTGTTGATAGTGAGAACTCCAATGTCGAAACGGTTGATTGTGCAAACGTGATTATTATACGACGTTTCTTACAAAAGTTCTCATAGATATTTGGAGAATCGGAGGTTAAAAATTAAACTCGTAGATTGAATTATTTTACAATTTTCTTATTTTATTGTGCGACTAGTAAAAACCACTTGGAAGCTTAATTCTGTAGAATAAACTAAGGTCTCGTAATATATGTCCATTCCGGTCAGAAATACCGAACTCGAGTCTACAACTGCTTTTCTATATTTAACAACGACCGTCTGCCGTTTCTTTATCCTTTTCCTTTTTGCCATCATTCTAGGTTATTATGGCCCATAAAACGTTAAACTCATTCGAAATAATAATCTCCATGTTTATTAGAGACGAAAAGCACAACGGGTGCTCGAGAGAACTGTATAATCTCGACCTATTTATATATATTCCCTTAAGGGCTCACGGAGGTATTATCTTTATATTTTTCCGCATTTTGTGCCATAACTTTTCTACGTCGGAATAGATGAATTAGTAGTTTAACAATGTTTGTATGTGTTTTTTTTGGTTGTTTTTTACGATACAAGATGATCAATTAGATTACGTAAAATTTCTTTAACGAATTTTTCTAAAGCTATTACTACTTTGAGATAAAAATGTCATCAAAAAATAAGTAACGAAAATGTTAGTCTCGTCAAATCCTAACAACGTCCACAAACTCCTTGTCTATAAAAGGAACAAAATTTTTCTATCTTTTTATTGGGGTGGTTTACTCCCCTTGTGGTTTTTGCTATAGTTTTTTTTTTGGTCCTGTCTTCTCCTTCAATTCGATTTCTACAGGTATTTCCTCATCTGTCTTTGTTTCTTGCCCATAGACCATAGAGGTATCTATTATTCTTTTTACAAATTCTCATTATGTGTCTCGCCAAATTTAGTCTTTTCTATACCTCACATTTTCTCCTCCCAGTTCTTACTCAATTTCTTTATTTTTTTGCAATCTTCTTCTTCTTCTTTTTTATGTAAGACGGTTGTTTCCACGGCGTACGCAATCTTAATAATTGTCAACAGCTTTTTGTTGCGACTAATGCGTCTTAGTACTTCGTCGTTGGTGATTCAGTCAGTCCAAGGTGTCTTCAAGATGCGTCTATAGAGCCGTGTCTCAATTTGTTTGATCGTTTGAGCTATCCAGGTGAAAATTTCTTTTTCTACAGAAGGACTGACCACAAATAACATTCCATGAATCCTATTGAGACGTGTAGGTTTAGATTTATGTTTGCAAACATTGACAAATACCTTTCGAACCATTTGATCTTGATTTCTTCATCTACAGTTTCAAATGCGTATTTCTGTGTCCTTATACAATATACAGTACGATGTGATGTAATCAGAGAAACTAAAACTGCAGTTCTAGGACTTTAGGAAAGTAGGACTTATAAACTAGCGGGAAAAAAACGAAAAACAGGAAGTTGTTGAAGGAAATGATCGAGGATTTTAATGTAATTATAATATTGAAGATAGATTCGACGTTTATGTGTGGATTTCGATTCAAATTTGTTTTTTTTTGTCTTTCAATTACCTGGAACCGCGTATGTTAATATAATGGACCTGATAATGCCCCTTTTCTTACATTTGCATTGTGCAAATACGGCAAATTTATACATTAAATTTGCTCTCTTCTATTCAGAAGTTCCCTCATTTTTCAACATTTTACACAAATATTCTTTCGTTTCCTAGAAATAATTCTTAACACACAAAGTGATTTGCGAAATCTAAATTTGTATTTACATTAGTTACTTTTTTTTGAGGAAATCCATTTATTTTTATTAGCATTGAATCTGACACCGCTCAGACGTATAAAAAAGAAGAAGGATATTTCGAGGTTATAATAAATATGTTGGATACGAATAATCAATTGTAATAAATAAAATGTTTTTTTGAGGTTAAGTTAGTTAAATTTGACATCAACGTCGTTCGTATGTCAAATATTGATATAAATTGAAAACCGATATGTCTAGATTGAGAAAAGAGAAGCGTTGCTTTTGCGATGCAATTAAACCGGGTCCTTTGAGTTATAAACGCAAAATTATGGAAAATTTGAGAAATGAGACACCTGCTACGGATAGTAATAACGATTGTAGTAGCCTCCCAACGAGTTCGAGCGCTAGAGATAATTCTTAACCAACACCCGAAGCTACCAAAGAAGAAAACATCAAACATCGAAGAATGAAGAGATTTAAAATGCAATCGGACGGTGTTATTACATCTATTAATTGCGATACGTCCGAAAATAATGAATTTTCTTATAAAAAAGACAATGTTAAGGATAAAACTAAAAATAGCGAAAGAGTTTTGTTAATTGAAGCACAAAATGTAGATATTCAGAATCATTATTATACAATTTCTTAAACTATTTCGATTATTCGTATTTACTACCAACTCCGGGAGTTTCTTTTCCAGCCTTTTTCAAGGTAAGTTCATCCTCAAACTTACTCTTATTTACCGATACCTTCCATTTGTACCTAACCATAGTTATTAACCTCTAGTTTCTCACCCCTTTTCTTTCCAAATCAATCTTCACATCATCTAATATCTTTAGATCATTTTTCTCGATCATCCAACTTTTATTTTCATTCTTTTCTTTCATTGTTTCTAACATAAATGTAACATAAACTTTTGACTTTAAACAGCCCCTCAAAAAAAATTCGCAGCAAATAAATTTGGTGACTTATAACCTATTTCGAATTTTTCAAAACTTGAAAAAAACTCGTGTGGGTACATGATAGATTTTTGCTCAAAATTACATTATAACAGACTACAAAAATATTTTTCGTACGTATGTTTGGTACAATAAACTCTATTTGTAGAAATATCTGCGGGACTTTGAGCCGTAAGGGATTTTGAATTATTATAAATGTAATAACGAGGGATACTATTAGTTTTTGTATGCACAACTCCGCGCGCGATTTCCCAGGTAGCTGTGTCAGAAATATACGTGACCACAAAACTGCATTTTCCAACTATCATATGTTAATAATCATGTCGAAGCTGCTATCAAAGCACTGCTACTAAAAGATATAAAAACGGAATTTAAATTTTGGATATACCTCGTAGTATTCAAAGCCTCGTGATATTTCTGACAATTCTGGTACATATTAAGTTTAATCACAGATTCCATCGGATTAAGATTTAAATTAATTAAATTTTGAGTCTTAAACTGGTATTTGTTTAAACGTAATAGTACCCCAAAAGCCGTTGGGTTATAAAACGACGACGCGCAGTCATTACCATTTTTAAATTACCCAATCAAAAAAAAAAGAATTGAATAATTGACGTTTCTTGAACAGAGACGATTTTTCAAAAATGTTCATTTGTAGGTTATTTAAACCTACGAACTTTTGATTTGAGGTTAACTCAATAATTAAATCACCCCGCGTTGTTCAAAACGTACCGTTTTGATACTGAATTCGAGCTTATGACGTTATTAATCTTTATTTTTGATAATGGGGACAGTTGAGCTTTTGTACTGTACAATTTATCTCGAAATAATGATTGAAATTGTACTTTTAATTAATTAGAGAGAATCCAAAGGAGCTGGTATCAGATCTCATCCGAGTTTGTGTGTAGTTTTGCCCGTTTCTCCAAGGATATATTCAAAAGAGAATTCTCTCGTGTTTCAATACGAAATTGTTTGTAATGCAAATTCAGTTTTATTATAAAATTTCGTTTCTATATACGTGTATTATAATCAATTTTAATCTCTTCCTCGAAGAGCTCCATAATCAAAGAATCTTGTTGTTCCCCATATGGGATTTTACGATGTGTCCAGTATAGGCCCAGACTTGGACCAAGTGTCCTAAACTTGGTGGGACTGTGATTTAAACCCGGTTGAGATAACGTATAACTATCATTTATGTATCCTAATAAAGTTGAGCTAAAGTATAACTATCCCAATAAAGTTGGGCTAAAGTATAACTATCATTTATGTATCCCCAGGAAGATGGGCTAAAGTATTACTATTATTTATGTATCCCAATAAAGTTGGGCTAACGTTTTTAATAAAGTTTTTTTTGAGAGTTATTCACTACGCATAACATATTGTGGTGTTTTATTCTAATATGATTGGAGGATTTCAGTGGGGGGTATGGGACACCCAAAACCATTTCACTTTCTTTGGTTGTTGTTGATTTATGTATGTCAAACGATTTGACCATACATTTCTCAATTTTTTTTCTTTGGTTCAACTTTTTTTATTTCTTTTTTATTTACTCAATGAGTCTTTCTCGCGCGTTTTCAGTTTTTAGTTTAACGAAATGGGTCATGTGGATATTTTTTCATTGCAATTTCAACTAAACACTGTCCCAGTTCTACCAGAAGATTACGTAGTTTAGGAGTTATTCCCGTCGCCTCGGCCGTTTAAGGGGATCATCTTCATCGGAAAACCGTAAAATAGCCGCATTACAACGAAGTCCTCTATCACCTTCCAGACCATTTCCGTTTTATCGTAAGATATATGGAATATACGTCAGAAAGTAACTTTTTTTAAACTCTTTCAATTTGGACTCGCAGAATATGTTACCAATAAAACGATTGTCGATGTGATTACGAAAATAAATATATTGTATGAAAGGAATTTATATAAAACGACGATTGTTATAATGATAATCCACTGAAATGTTTACCTGCAGTTTTTGAAGACAACATAGTTATATAAACGCGAATCAATCAGTGTATTTGTGAATGTTGTCGATTTAGCTGAGGAAGTTTTACAAAGTCTTCTTCAAGATCAAAAATCCATAGTGATTCTACGAGGTCCAGATTCGAACAACTTTATTCAACAAAATCCCCACCTAGTGCAGTTTTTCCAAGACTTTTTCGACAGGTAGAGTTTCGAGGATTACTATTAATGGAGAAGTGCAATTCCGAGGAATCAAATACCAAGGCACGTCTTTCCCGAACAGAACTTCAAGACAGTTTTATTTAGAACATGGTTCTGTTTTGTAGTTAAAACTATCATTCATTCGACGTAGAGGTGGTTTTCATTTGGTTTTGTAACAATTTTGATATATTCTTCTTTGAAACCAATTGGTGAGTCGATTACTTATCACTTTTTGAAAAGAGAAATAACTAATTTAGTCGCTTTGCGTGACTGTTCAGTGGTTTACGTTCATTTTTCAAATATTACGAAGATACGAACGAAATTTTTAATAACATGGTGACTGTTTTATCATTTTCGAGTGTCGTTTCAGATCCGAATGTTATATGCAAATCAATATTATACCCCGTATGGATATTGGGGATATTATTTCAATTTTCATATTTATGCATGCGAACTTTTTCTTTAACAAAACATTGAAGTATCTATTGAAAGAAAACCAAATAAATATCTACGTAGGGCAATAACCAACTGAACTAACAAATAGAGAATCGTGTAGATATGCCGAAATACAAATTACATATCGTTGATTATTCATACATAATAATAATTTCGCCTAAAGGATATAGGAATATGTCCGCCGCAAAGCTGCGGTTCGTTTTAATACTTTCCAGCCCTGTGGGCTCCGGTAGTTGCTATGCATAGATAACGTCCCCCCATAGATATAAAGAATAAACATGGACGTCGTTAAATAATTATTTACTAAATTTGTATATTTCCGATTATCAATTTCGACACCTTATGGATTTTATAAGTTTATAGGTAAAATAAATATTGTTCACGGTTGGTTCATGAAGTAATTTTGAATTAAAGTTCAAGCGATCATTTGTTCGGTACCTACTCTCTGTATTTATCATCAGTTAATAAGATTCGTCTTAAGAGACTTTATTTTTCAATTAGAAACCATAATTTGTTGGTAGAAACTCTATTTTCCAAAAATAAAAAAAAATTCCTTTTAAGAAACTTTGTTTTCCAAAAAGCAAACTATAATTTGTCTTTGGGAGTGCCATTTAAAAAAAACACAATTCGTCATTAGAAACTTATTTTTTTAAGAAAAAACTGACATTTGTAGTAACGAACATTCTTTTTGAAAACCAAAAACATTTGTCTTAAGAAATGTTTTTTTCCAATTATAAACCAAAATTTGTCTTTAGGAACTTTGTTTTTCAAAAAAAATAGAATTTTGTCTTAAGAGACTTTCTTTTTCAATTAGAAACCAAAATTTGTTTGCAGAAACTCAATTTTCCAAAATAAAAACAAGGAAATTCATCTTAAGAAACTTAGCCGAAGAGCAAACCAAAATTTTTTCTTTGCGAATTTAAAAAAATTTAAAAAAATAAACCAAAGTTCGACTTTAGAAACTTTAGAAAATACTGACATTTGTAGTTACGAACTTTCTTTTTGAAAACCAAAGGCATTTGTCTTGAGAATGTTTTTTTTCCTCAATTATGAACCAAAATTAGTATTTAGAATTTTCCGTTTTTGGAAAAACAAACCAAAATTTGTATTTAGAAACTTTATTTTTCAAAAAATAGACATTTGTCTTAAGAGACTTTCTGTTTCAATTAGAAACCAAAATTTGTTTGTACAAATTCCATTTCTCCAAAAATAAGATGAGATTCGTCTTTACAAACTTTGTTTTTGGAAAAGCAAACCAAAATTTGCCTTCGGGAATTGCCATTTCGATGAAAAACAAAATTCATCTTTTGAAACTTTTTATTTTCGAAAACAAAAAAATATTATCACAAGAGACTTTCTTTTGCAATTAGAAACCATATTCAGAAACTTCAAAAATAAACCGACCTTTGTTTTCCAGAACTGTCGTATTCGAAAAAACAAACGAAATTTGTTTAAAGAAACCGTTTTTTCCAAAAATAAATTGTCTGTTATCATAAAAAAATGTTGGTGGATGTTTTATTTAGATAGACAAACAAACCAACGAATTGATTAAATAAAGTTTGTAAAAAGAAAAATTTCTAGGAACCAGAAATAAGTGGACTTAGGGAGAGATACATAACCTCTAAGGAAAATAAGATCCGAGATTATTTTATATATCAAACAATACATGTGAACGTCCATTTTCAAAATAGAATAATTTCGACTATTTAATCAACAATAATTGTATTCAACGATCTAATTTAATGAACAGTTACAACAAAATTTCTCTGTAACACAGTTTATAAACTCGACGATGAGGTTCACCTTTTGTTTTCCATTTCCAACTTTTTCCCTCCACGCTTTTATTTATTAAGGAGGATGAATTAATAAAAACGTATACAAAGTAAAGTTTTACAAGCCGTTAGAACTTCATTTACATCCTGGAAAAAAAAGACATAAAATATCCCCCAAAATAAAATACGTTGCGAAAAATATTTCGAATAAAAAAATTCTCAACGAGGCCGTTATAGAGAAATTTCAGTGTAGTGGGTACTCCCACAAGTACCTAGCCTGACCTAAATATGGCGGTAGTTATTTGAAAAATATTAGAAAGTACACAATCTATACAAAACTTTTATTTGAAAGGCGTTAGCCTAAATAATATGAAAGCTGAACTGAATTCTACGCAGGGCGAGATTGCTAGTTCATTATAAACAGTAAAATATTGTGTAGCAAAGTTAGAAGCGGCCGCGACATCGCGGCTCCTCCTCGGAATATATCAAAGTTGAATATATTTGGAATTTGAATTTTATATTTCCTTCTATATATGAATACATATATTTATTATATATATATATAATAAATATAACTACATCGACTGATACCATAAATACCATGATAACTCTCATAGTTTCGAATTTATTCAATTTTATACTCAGGGATGACAACAATATTCCGGAAATTTCTCGGTTTTGTGCCAAATTTTTGAAAATATGGGTTCGTCTAAAAGTATTGGGAAAATGATCAAATATCATATATTCGTCGCCGGAGATTCCAGAAAAAGTATTATTTTTTAGATTGGAAATAACGTTTCTACGAAAATTCAATTTTCATGGATTTTCCCGGATTTTCCCCTTGTCAAAATTTTTTTTCCTGAAAACTGACAATTTTCGTCGAATCCCCATATAATTCAACCCCCATGTATGGAATTTGGTTGAAATCGGAGTCAAAAGATTTTTCTCCATTTCTATTCCACAGGGGTACCCTTTGAAATGTCGATTTTCGTTGCAACAGCTCAAATTCAAAGCTATATAACTCGCCTTGTTTAATCAAGGGAGAGGGGGTATATTTTTTCTATGATAGCACCTATGGTCTTCTTCCGATTTTTTTTGATTACCACGTTTCAGCTGGGGATCTGTAGATAATATGAATTTTTATGTGAATTTTTTTGAGAAAAAAACTTGTCTCGACTTTCACCCTCTATAATACGCGTATATATGGGAATGAAGAATTGCTATGAGACCAATAAGTGAAATGAAGATTTTCTTGATCGATTGATAACATAAATAGCATGATAACTCTCATAGTTTCGAATTTTTGCAATTTTATACTCAGGGATGACAACAATATTCAGGAAATTTCTCGGTTTTGTGCCAAAATCTTGAAAATATGGGTTCGTCTAAAAGTATTGGAAAAAAGATCAAATATCATATATTCGTCGCCGCAGATTCCAGAAAAGGTATTATTTTTTAGATTGGAAATATCGTTCTAACGAAAATTCAATTTTCTTGGATTTTCACGGATTTTTCCCTTGTTATAATTTTTTTTTCCGAAAACTGACATCTCTTGTCGAATCCCCATATCATTTAACCCCCATGTACAAAATTTGGTTGAAATCGGAGCCAAACGATTTTTTCTCCATTTTCATTCCACAGGGGTACCCTTTGAAATGTCGAATTCCGATGCAAAAGCTCAAATTCAAAGCTCCATAACTCGCCTTGTATAATCAAGGGAGAGGAGGTATATTTTTTCTATGATAGTACCTATGGTATTTTTTCGATTTTTTCTCATTACCACGTCTGAAAGTATTGGGAAAATGATCAAATATCATATATTCGTCGCCGGAGATTTCAGAAAAAGTATTATTTTTTAGATTGGAAATAACGTTTCTACGAAAATTCAATTTTCATGGATTTTCCCCTTGTCAAAATTTTTTTCCTGAAAACTGACAATTTTCGTCGAATCCCCATATAATTCAACCCCCATGTACGGAATTTGGTTGAAATCGGAGTCAAAAGATTTTTCTCCATTTCTATTCCACAGGGGTACCCTTTGAAATGTCGAATTCCGTTGCAATAGCTCAAATTCAAAGCTCTATAACTCGCCTTGTATAATCAAGGGAGAGGAGGTATATTTTTTCTATGATAGCACCTATGGTCTTCTTCCGATTTTTTCTCATTACCACGTTTCAGCTGCTGATCTGTAGATAATATGAATTTTTATGTGGATTTTTTTGAGAAAAAAATTTGTCTCAAATTTCACCCTGTATAATACGCGTATGTTGGAGAATGTGGAATTGCAATGGAATTGAGGACAGACATTGAAGTTTTCTTAATCGATTGATGCCATAAATAGCATGATACCTCTCAAAGTTTCGAATTTATTCAATTTTATAATCAGGGATGACAACAATATTCAGGAAATTTCTCGGTTTTGCGGCAAAATCTTGAAAATATGGGTTCGTCTAAAAGTATTGGAAAAAAGATCAAATATCATATATTCGTCGCCGGAGATTCCAGAAAAGGTATTATTTTTTAGATTGGAAATATCGTTTTTACGAAAATTCAATTTTCATGGATTTTCACGGATTTTCCCCTTGTTATAATTTTTTTTTTTCGAAAACTGACATCTCTTGTCGAATCCCTATATCATTTAACCCCCATGTACGAAATTTGGTTGATATCGGAGCCAAAATATTAAGAAGAAAAGTACAATGATTAATCTACTCATCATTTTTAGCTCAATGGATTTATTATTACTATTATACTAAATTCGAATTTTAAATTTTTTTGTTTTTATTTTCAAGGGTAAAATAAGAAGAATATATTTTTTTCAAAAATATCATTGTTGTGCTTTCGGATTCTGTATATTTTAATATCATTATACCATAGACGTGGGATATATAATTTTTCAAGGGATATAATTTACAAAAAATTTAGTATCTTAATTCGAATAAAATTCAAATATTGTGGATCGTGTGATGGAAAAAATGAAATAAGACTTATTTTTATACGAGGATACCAATTTTTTAGTTATTTTGCCAAAGTTTTATAGTTGAAAAGAGAAAAAAAAATATTTTATAAAAATTCTTCAAGTAAAGTACGAGGAAAAAATTTTTTTTTCCAAAATTGATGAGAAGGTAGAAAGTCTTATCACGCGTGTACTCTATATTCGGAATTTTGTTAAAATCGGCAGTAGTTTACTATTTTTTAAACGACAAAAACCTTAATTTTCGGTGTTTTTAATTTTTTTATCCATGTTATTGGATTCTAATGGTAAAACTAATATCACCATCGGCTTTCTCATCCCCGAAAACCCCTTATCTCGAATTTTCAGCCAAATCGTAAAACAAAATTTAACAACCCCTCCTTAGCCGGTCCTGATGAAATTTTCGAAGTCAATTTTAACCCCTTAAACCTAGTTTTGGAAAATTTTTATGATCGGAACCGTTCTTCTGGTCATATTTTACCCCTCCTCACAAATTTTCATCCAAATCGGAGAATCTTGAAAATTTGCCCTTTAGAGCCGGTCCTTGTACTAGTTAACGCGCAACATGAGCTGGGTTTTTGAAGGGGAAGGAGACGTCGTAGAAAAAAAATAAAAAAACCGTTGTATAGAAAATCAAAAATAATGAAGATTGAGAGTGCTACGGACCCCCCGAAAGAATTTTGAGGGGGGCAGGGGGGCAGCCCCCCCTTTCAAAAATTTTTGGCTACTCACCTGGTTATACTTTATGATGGAGGGTCTGAATTGTTTCGACAAAAATGTCATGCCCCTCTCAAGCGAAGCTTGGCCCCCTCTCAATATCAAAAATAAAAAACGTAACTTTCTTAATATGTCAAATACGAAAAATATGCAAGGGACAAAAAAAATTGGAAAAATAAAATTACGTACATACGCATGTAGATATCCCCTTCAACTTACGAGATTATCCTCGAAATTTCGAGATTACGAATCAGAAAAATTACGAAAACTTTTCGAGACCACTCTGTATATGACCAAAAAAATTCTATGTTTCTTCTCTATCGATTGATATATATAACTTCACCCATCGGTGCCAATAAATGACAACACAGGTGACGCTAAATTTTGAGGTTAGAATTTTTTTCTCACCTCGGTAGCTATATGCAGCATACTCTCATGCCTAAAAACACCATTTCGAGGTTTCCGGTGCTATTCGGAGCAACTCCTGGGAAAGGGGTGGAGGGGGCGCAAAAAATATTTCGAGCCTATTTCAATTATAGGCGCTCAAAATCCGGAAGATCCTGCGAAAATCGCACCTCCAGGTTCAATATTTAGCGATTCCTGGCACCCTCACAAAGTGGGGGGAATTCGGTAATAATTTATACCAATGACTAGGGTATGTCGAGGCGCTTCCCGCCGGCATATTCAAACGTCAAAATTCCGGAAAAACCAAATTTTCAAATCCACTTCGGAATTTTTTCCCACGAATTTTCCCCCCCGGACCCCCCGAAATTTTGATCGTGGGATTATGGATATTTTTTTCTCCCTAAAACGTACATTCCATTTTTTCGCTATCGTGTAACGTAAAAAAGTTGCACACCCCCAATTGAGGTTTTCCGAAAATTACGACTTTCGCCTCCACCTAGACCCCCAAAAAAAGGGGCTAATTTCAAAAATTCGGATATTTTTGGAATGAGAAAAATCGGGTCTCTCGCGCTAGACTAAAAATTTTCCGAAATTCGGAGAAAAATTTTTTGGGATTTTACTTTTCAATTTTTCCCCGTAAATTTTTTCAAATGAAAAAATCGGTTTATGTATCGCATACATTGTACAGATTTTTCTCTATCCAAAACATTTTTCAATTTTTCTCTAGCTCGAATAGTAAAAAAGTGTGTTTCAGCTGCGACCAAGAACTTTTTTGGGGGGGGATCATCGGGGGGGACATAATTTTGTATAATGTTCGAAAAACAACAACTTATATATATTTAAATAAATTTATCCATACAATTTAACAAATTAAAGTTATTTATTTAAAAAAATGATTGTTAATAATAACAGTATGAGCTCTAATAGTAACTATTCCAACATCATCTAAATTTTCGGGATCATTGTCTGGTTTTTCTTCACGATTAGAAGTATTGACAGCGTCTTCATCGAAAGCTACTTCTAGTTGAGGTATTATCGTATCTTCGTTATCGTTTTCAATAATAGTACCCAGTTTGAGATCTTGTTTAGAACTAGAAAGTTCGCTTAACATAATAGGTACCTTCAAATCTTCAACGCTTCTTTCAACTGAACTCACGAATCTTGGTGGTACCCGAGGTAATTTCTCCAAAAATACAATGGGGAATGTACATTCCGTTTGCGTGGAAGTATCGCTGGTTCTTCTTCTCAATATATTCATGTTCATTATTATAATAAACGATTCAGTAATTATGACAGATGTCAAAACAGATCGGTCAATTTTGATATATAAACTGTCAATTATTGTTGTAGAACTAGATATTAGAATGTGGGTTTTTTACGTAAAAAAGCAAACACAAATTTTGAGTATACGGAAAAAAATTTTGAAATAAAAGTTATAGATCTTTTAATTTTTTACAACTTTGTCATTTAACTTTTTTTTATTAGATTTCTTTAAGACTGCCAGAAATCGAGATAAACGGTTTTTCATCGAACTATTATTTTTTTTTGTTTAAAAAATTCTTCTTCTTTTAATGCTTACCCATTAATAGATGTTCGCTTCTCTATCTCTAGCGGTATGGATCAATGTCTGAATATCTTATATACTCGTCCACTGCCTCAGGTTCCGCAGCCATGACATCCTCTTCCGTCCCAATTCTCTCTTACCATGCCCTCGACTATCAGCTGAAGGAATTGATATTTATGGCCTCGCATTATTTGGTCAAGATATGCAATCTTTCGTTTCTTCACGATGTTAAAGAGTTCACGGTCTTTATTGATACGCCTGAGAATATCCTCATTCCTCACTTTGGCAGTCCATGGTATCTTCAGGATTCTACGATGTACCCACATTTCGAATGCCTCTAATTTGTTGATGTTTTTCACCTAAGTGTCCAACCCTCCATCCCGTAAAGAAGCACTGACCAAACGTAGCTCCGCACAAGTCTCAGTCTAAGATCAAGATCAAAGTCGGTACATGTAAATACATTTTTAAATTTTATGGATGTACTTCGAGCTTGTTCAATTCGGCATTTTATTTTACCGTCCGACCACCATTCTTCATATAGCCATGTTCCTAGATATTTAAATTTTTCTACCCGTTCTATAGGTTTTCCATTATATGTTACTCTAGATATTCTAAACGTATTCGCTTCCCTAGTGATAATCATCATCAGTTTTGATGTTGATGTTTAATCCCATGTTTTGGCTATGTCCGCCTACTATATTAATTAGTTGTTGTAGGTCATCTATATTATCTGTAATCAGTACTGTGTCATCGGCGTAACGTATATTGTTAACACCGACTCCATTGACTTTGGTTCCAATGTCTCTAGCTTCAAGTGACTCTCGAAAGATGGCTTCAGAGTATATATTAAACAGGAGCGGCGACAATATACAACCTTGACGTACTCCTCTGCGAATCCGAACTTGCTCAGTTAGACCAGGATTTACTTTAACTTGCGCTTTTTGGTGCCAGGACAGATTTTCGATACAACGAATGTCTTTTTCGTCCAAATCCAATTTTTTAAGGAGCTGCATAAGTTTGTGATGTTGAACTTTATCGAAAGCTTTTTCGTAGTCTATGAAGCATAGACAAACATTTTTTCTTTGGTCATAGCAGTTCTGTACAAGGACCTGTGTTGCGACTAAGGCCTCTCTTGTACCTAACCCCTGTCTAAATCCAAATTGCTAATCGCTTATATTATTATCACATTTTCTATATAATCTCTGATGTATTATTCTTAGGAATATTTTTAGGGAGTGGCTCATAAGGCTAATTAGCCTATGATATGATATAAGATCCAGTTAGACATTCTTCTGCATCGAGTTCTCTGGCCTGGTCTGGTCTATTGTCATCAAAAAGTTTTTCTACATAGTCTTCCAATATCCTGTATTTCTAATGATCTTCTATAACTATCTGGTTGTCCTGGTTGGTTATTATACCCAGACTTCGTTTTTTAAATATACCAGCGGCTTCCTTTAATCTTTTATGGATGTTGAAATCATCGTGTCTTCGTTGCAGCTATTCTATTTCGTTGCACTCGTTTTTAAGCCATTCATTCTTTGCAACTCTAATTTTTGATCTTATGAATCTCTGTAAGTCTCTGTACTCATTTATGTCCTTTTTTAGTTTTCTACGCTCATCCATTAAGAGCAAAATTTCATCGGTCATCCATTTTTGTTTTTTATTTCAAGATTTGAATCCTAGAACACTTTGTGAGGTATTTCTTAAAACACTTGCTATTTCTACCCATGATTTTGACGGGTCATCCTCTTCGACCGTGAACTCTACGACATATTTTATCAGGTTTTTGGATATTATCCTATATTCTATCCTATATATATATATATTATTGCTACCCCTTTTCTGTGATTTCTGTCCTGGTTTCCTGAATAATAGAAGACACCATTTTCGTCGGGACATATTCCACAGTCGGGCCACCAAGTTTCTGCAAATCCTAGAATATCTATCCTGAGTCGAGATTTGCCAATTTCCCAGCTTCGAAAAAGCTTTGGGTATTCCAAGTTCCAATTTTTAAAGTTGTACGTAAGTTTAGTCTTTCTTCTAAGACATTCAAGTCAGTCCCCCCCGGAGATCCGATCGGGGGACTATTTAAGACTCAGGAAAATTTTGCTCGAATGTATCCATATGTGGTTCTCTTGAGAAATATACACTAGGTGGTTTCCCGTTGCCTTCCTAGTTTTGCTTCAACCGCTCCTAACCTGGAGAACAGACGTTGTTTGCAGCCGCCCACTCTGGGTCAGACGCTGCGTGGGAATCTTTTTAGTTTCACCTTCATCACTTCGAGACTTCGAGACCTTACCGGCATGGGTGGCCCTACCGATAGCTACGCTACCGCCGGCATCGTTCCCTGGATATAAGGTTACTGAGCCCTCTCACCAACGACATGGTTTTGATTCCCCTAGAGAGGGTTTCAAAAATTATCAACCAAGATTGATGTGCTGATGAATTATTATATTTTAATACGAGGGCGGTTCGAATATAAGGTAACAAGCTTCACTGGTTACATATTTTTGGGATTTCTTCAGAAGGTTTTTTATCCCTGGACAACTCGGACAAACTCCTCCATCGAGCTTCAACTTCTTCGCGAGCTCTTAAGAGTTGATTCGGAGAGACGTTTGGAGTTTTGTCAAATCTTCATGAGGAGTTATGATGAAAATCGATTTTTTTTCATAATTTACTAGTTTAAAGTTTTGTTTCCCACTATAATCTGGCCGGTCGGTAGTGAGAGTAATAAAAACGCGTGATCGGCTCATGGGATGCTAGTGGTAACTTTTATAACGATTCGTATTGGCTGAAGCATTGTCTGAGAAAGTGAAGTTCACACAGCTGCACGTTACATTAATTTACTATTATTATATTCTAAAAATCTTATATTAATAATTATTTGAAGCTCTTGTTTTATTATGTTATTTATTTACTTTGATAAAAATTAAAAATTAAACTACATTTCTAACATGCGCTTTTACAGTAAGAATTATGTGACTGTATAATAGCGCATGTTAAACATGTACTTTAGCTTTTATTATTCTTTAATATGTGGTATTACAGTTATGTTATACATTGACTATCCTCTATTTTAAAATAAATTTTATTGTTAAAAGTGGCTGTGATCGATATTCATGGAACTAAATTTAAACTGTCTATTTATCAAGGTCGTTCATGTAACAGCTGCGAGAATTAGTTCTTATTTTGCAAAACATTTTGGTAGTTTCAAATCTTCCGCCTGGCTGTGGGCGTGACTTGAGGAAGCATGTCACATTCGAATGCACATCGCTTTACTATAATTGTATATGCCTTTTACAAATTCTTGTTGAGTTCATGACTCACTCATGTTTGTGCCTTTTTGCTATTACGTCTTCGATTAGTTGCCTTTAAGTGTTTATTATCTGTTTTACAAATGGATGATTTGATGGCAATGCCACCACTATCATCTCCTAAAAAAAGGGTGCAAAGGCATCTGTCATTAGAGGAGAAAATAATGATTACAAATGTCTTCAAGGCAAATCTGCTACAAAACCCAAGCAAGACTAAATCTCAACACGTTGAATTTGTAGCTATGGCAACGGGTAAGTAATCAATGCAATTAGTCTACCGCATGTAAATTAATTCAGTAATAAAGGAGTAGTTTGGGTTACCGTATTATTTTAAATATATAGATAAGCACATGGCTTAATATTACGTTATTATTTTAGGTTCAAGTAATGCATCAGTATATAGAGTCCTTAAAGAACACAAGGAAAACATGGAAGGAAGGAAGAAAAATATATTATCTTGACGGGACTTGGGTGAATGCCGGTCACACAGTGAACAAAGTATAGACTGATACTACAGTCTTGAGTGCACGAGATGCATTTATCCGTGGCCTTTCAACGGGTTTAAAAAACCCGACGCGCAAAGGACAAAGATTAATAATCTTACATATTGGCTCCGAAAATGGTTTTGTAGAGAATGGTCTAGATATGTTTCAATCCAAGAAAACGGGTGACTATCGTGAGGAAATGAACTCAGATAGGTTCGAGGGTTGGTTTAAGGGAATTTTAAATAAACTTGAGGACGGATCAGTCATTGTAATGGACAATATATCCTACCATTCCAGAAAATTAGACCAGTGTCCCACAAGTTCCACAAGAAAAGCGGACATACAACTGTGGTTAAGGGAACGAAATATTAATTTTGTAAACAATATGGTGCGGGCAGAATAATTGGCATTGGTTAAAGAGAATCGGCCATTAGTCCAAAGATATGTCGTTGATGAGATGGCCAAAGAGAAAAATGATATTGTTTTACGTTTTCCACCTTACCATTGTGAATTCAACCCAATTGAACTCATATGGGCACAAATCAAGGGTGAGGTGGCAAGGAAAAACACAATATTTAAAATTAGTGATGTCCAAACTTTATTTACTAAAGCTTTAAATAATGTTACCCAAACCAATTGGAGTAAGGCAATCCAATATGTCCGCTTTTTTCGAAATAAAATGTGGGACATTGATAATTTAATGGAAAAACAAGTGGAATCTCTAATAATAAATTTAAGAGCTGATTCGTCCTCGTCGGAATCAGATTCCGATTTAGATTAAAATAAAAATTCATCCGCCCTTATATCCCTCTCAACCATCTTTCATCAACATTTCTTTCTTAGATATTACTTTACAGTATTAGGTACCCTTACGTGTGAAATATGTAGGTATAACATTTAGTAGTTAACTAAGTGAACCAAGATTTTAATGTATGAATGCTATGCAATTGATAAACAAAAGTATTATTTATATAATATGATATTAAAATAAAGTATTTAAAATTCAAATAGAAATGTTAGTTTGAAAAAAGCATTTAAAATTCAATTCAAATTTGCCACTAAATGCCTTTTAGTGTTGTGTATGGTGTGATTCAGGCTTACAATTCCTCTCTCGTGCACTATGCACGTGATTACTCTCTGTAATGAGCGGCCATACTACAGATCGTGTCAAAACACACCACAAAAATGAACGATCCTTATATATTGAATCTGAATGTAAGAAAAAAGACTTGGACCAAATAATATCTCTCGTGTTTCATAAAAATCTGTTCAATTAGGAAAACTATCAACGGATTTTCCTCCTAAAAGCTTTACAGCCTTCATATTCTGTCATATTTATTATTTTAATCCGCGTTGAAAGTATTTATATAACGAAAATCCGGTAGGATGTCTTTTTCGTGTTTACGTTTTGTCATTTTGCAACGAATTTATGAATACTTTTCCGTGATTTTTTTAAATAAAATTTTTACCACAATTTTGTTCTACTTTTTATACCCTAATATGATGACAAATATAAACCCCATCAGTTAGCTATTAAAGCAATGAACGTTATCAAATTTATGTTTTCAATATGAAGATTGATTATTTTTGTTTTCCTGTGTAAATGCGAAATTAACTAAATTCTACAACAACACGCACCATATTGATTTCAAATTAAAATGGTTTATCATAAAAATCATGGTGTATAGAGACAAGCTGTGTTCTCGCGCACGACCAATGAAAAATCCTTCCAAAACGCCACCTTATTGGAAATGCAGCCAATCACAAGACTGCGCGGATTTAGATGTTGGATGCTATGATGACACAATTACATTCATTTATTGTTTGTTTGTTTTTTTTTTCACGTCAATCAATGTTTGATTTAAGAAAATATAAAATTTGAGTTTGAGCTAAATAATTTAAAATAATATAACTGTCTAGGTTATTATTTTCAAAACAACAATATTATGATTGCATGGCAATATGGCGGTGTTTCGGAAGTGCGTAGAACAGGTCGAAAATTGTTATACATATAAAATATAGTTTTTCTATTTTCTTCTACTGATTAATAGACGGCGCTAGTCGAATTCACATCACGATATTCAAAGGAGATATAATGCAATATACGACGAGTTATTAGCCAGGAAAGTAGTTGGTTTCTTTCATGAAAAACGTCTGAATACATTTTAACGTTAAACTGATACAAAATTACGAAGTTAATGATAAAAATGGACGAACCAAATAACTGTAATTGTCAAATTGAAGGAAAGATATTAAAACATTATATAAAACGATGTACAAATTGTAAACATTCTTTTGTTCCTGTAGATGACCGGCACCCAGATCGTCCTGTGACTGTTTCAACTCCGGAAACAATCAATCAAATTGTACGTGCAGATCGTCGGATGAACATCCTTATGGTGTTATAAATAAAGAAACAAAAATCTGACTCCTGATCAAAAGCGCTGGCGTCAACGGGTCTTCTCAGATTTCCTTGAAAGCTTAGAAAAACTATCTGCTTTGAAAGGGATCCGATTTGAGTCGATGGCAAATCAAAAAATAACAAAACTCCTAAAGGTACTTACTGAAGAAGACTTGGTAAATGAAAAAAAAAAACGTATAGGTAGAGAGGAGTGTGGCGAAGAGATAAAACACCCAAATTGGAACTGAAGACTTAGACTGAGTTGTTGTGATACGATTTTTGTATTTGTCAATTTCTTCGGCAATAGATGTACTATAACCAATTGTAATATTAATTAATAGTGTACTGAATAATGACAAAAAATTCATAAATTCCGATGATTTTTATCTATTATAAAACGAATTCACCTCGTATTTTATTACTCATCGGGTTTTAAATTTAAGTACGACTCATCAATTTGATGTTTGATGATGATCAATTCAAAAACGTTTTTGTGAGAACAAACATTATGAAACACAAAAATTTTATCTAGTCGTAGTTTAGAAATAAAAAAATTTCGTTAATAAGGGTGTTTCGCAGCTGCTATAATTCAATCTTATGGTTTAATTTTAAGTGGATTTTCTGACATCGTAATCAGCCGCTAATTTATATTGCAGAAAGTAAGTACGAAGTTTATGGGGTTGTGTTCTTCTTAATTAGCTAATTATGCATAACAAGTGTATATATTGTACACGCGGCGAACTTTCATTTACCGTCGAAATAAACACACGGCTAATTAAAAGTTATTTCCCTAGTTAAACTCGTCTACTCGATGGGGTATTAATTTTGATGAAAGTTTCCCGTTTTAGATTGTGTCAGATGTACGAATTCACGAATTTATTATATATAATATATATATATATATATATATATATATATATATATATATATATATATATATATATATATATATATATATATATATATATATATATATATATATATATATATATTATCATACTTAAGGAAGCAAGTGGACTATTTCCAAAATATGAAATAACCACCTGGCCACATATTGACATGGTGAGGACGGATATAATACCATGGACACAGGAAGAACTTGTAATGGCAGCAAATAAAATAAAACCAAAGAAGGCGGCTGGACCAGATAAGCTATCACCAGAGATAACTAAGTGTGTAGTGAAATACCTGCCAGAAAAGTGCCTCGATGTGATGAACAGACAACTGTATGCGGGGGAATTTCCCAAAATATGGAAAGTGGCGAAACTAGTGCTAATAGAAAAGCCCAAAAAACGGACGATTTGAAAACGTCATACAGGCCACTATGTCTCCTGGACTGCATGGGAAAAATTCTTGAACACCTCGTCAAAAATAGATTACTTGCAGAAATAGAAGCAAGAGGAGGTTTTAGCAACTCTCAGTTTGGGTTTCAGAAAGTTATTTCCACTGTGGATGCACTAGCTAGAGTTCTAGAAATCGCAAAAAAAGCAAAACATGTGGCATGGGCAAACCGTAAGATATGCTTACTTGAAACGTTAGATGTAAGAAATGCATTCAACTCCGCACCATGGAGAGGAATAGCTGACAGCTTGAAAAAGCGAAACATATCGCCATATCTAATGCGCATGATCACAAGTTATCTAACGGACCGGACACTACTTGTAGGTAATACCATTATGGAAGTAACCTGCGGTGTCCCACAGGGCTCGGTACTTGGCCCTCTCCTTTGGAACTTATATTATGACGACTTGTTGCAACTGGATATGCCAAGTAGCGTAAAATTGGTGGCCTACGCTGACGATCTTGCAGTAGTAGTATTAGGAAAGATAAAGACACAGGTAGTAGTAGAAGCTAACATCGCTATTCAAAGTATAGCTGAATGGATGCATTTGAAAAAACTTGATCTTGCACCTGAAAAAACAGAGGCGGCACTTTTGGGTGATCGAAAGGAAGCAAGAAGACTCACCATCGAAGTCTTGAATAACGAAATCACTACAAAACCGCAAATTAAATATTTGGGTGTGACCCTAGACACAGGTGCTACAATGAAAAAACATATCGAAATCGTCTGCAAGAAAGCAGAAGCATCTGCTTTGTCTCTAAGTAGAATAATGCCGCAAAAAAATGGGCCTACAGCAAGTAAACGAAAAATGTTATGTACAGTAACTCACTCGATTTTGTTATATGCGTCTCCCGTATGGTATGAAACGCTGAAATATGCCAAATACAGGGATATTTGCCAAAAAGTGCAAAGAAAGTTAGCTTTGAGAGTATGTAGTGCTTTCCGCACAGTCTCCACAAACGCGCTGTTAGTGATTTCAGAAATAATACCTATAGAACTGCAGGCTGAGGAACGATACAAAACAAAAGGCAAACAAAGGAATGAGAAGATAGAGATACGTACTGAAACATTAAATCGGTGGCAGGACAAATGGGAACAAGCAGTAACTGGACAATGGACTAGAAGACTGATTCCAAATATTAGAACGTGGGTAAACAGAAAACATGGAGAGGTGAACTACTATCTTAGTCAAATGTTAACAGGACATGGCTGTTTTGAAGCATACTTCCATAGGTTTAAAATCAGTAATACAACGGAATGCACGTACTGTAGCCAAATGAATGACGCGGAACACACATTTTTCGTATGAAGTTGAACAATGTGTAGGAGAAACACTTACTCCAGATAATATTTTACACCATATGTTACAGGATGAAAAAAAATGGAACATAGTATCGGTTATGATCCAGAAAATAATAGAGACAAAAGAAGAAGATAGAACTAAGCACAGATTAAAATAAGTGTAAAGCAACGCTCGGAATGCTGAAGTAATACTTAACGGTAGTTCCAGCACTCTTCTCAGCAGGTGAATCCACGTATGAGTGGGAAGGGTTTAGTCGGTCGGCAGTACAACAGCCAATAGCCAACCCGACACTATCTAGGCACAATATTGATCAGCCTAGATGTCTGAGAGCAGATTCCTAATCCCCTCCTTTAAAATATATATATATATATATATATATATATATATATATATATATATATATATATATATATATAAAGGCATTTTCTATCTATTCAGGTAATAAAAAAATATCCAGGTCTTTCTTTATTAGAATCTCGGTGAAGGACATGACCAATAAAAATTAATATTGGTCGCAAATTATTGCTAGAAACTAAATTCGGACCATTTCGACGAAATTCCATATCAATGCAAAGGTGAAAACAATGTAACGGATTATTAAGATGATTACTGAGCAGTTATTTTTCCTTTCATTCTCGCTCAACCATAATAGCTATGAAAGTTGAATTGGCACCCAAATTTTATGTACAACAGATGTTCTTCTTTATTTATCGAGAACAGATATTAATACATATTACCATAATGCAGGTGCTACAGCTGAATTTGTTCTAATTTTTAATGATTAATTTGATATTTGTAAATCTTTATATATATAAAGTAAATTTTTATATATATATAATAAATATTTTAAAAACCACTTAGCTCAAGAACCAAATATATAATTGCATCAATTTATTATTTTTAAAACTACCTTAAAACATATATTTCAAAATATTTGTAGTAATGTGAAGAGCCATGATGGGGAGAATTATGCTGAAAAGAAGTAAGAATGCTTATCGTTTGAAACGTATATGAGCATGATTTCTCTCTGAATCTTGAAGGTACAATCATACATAATTTCGAATAATGATCTTAAATCTGAATGGATATAATTATGGAGTAAACGGTTGATTGGATTGCATAGTGACAAATTGAAAAGTGTCGAATAAGCATTAAGAAAACGAATGACAACATCAATAGTGACAATTCCAAATCAGATAATACTTCGAATGGCTAATGAAGATGATGATAGAAAACAAAAGGGGAAAAGTGATGGTTATTTCATAAAATACGTGAGAACAATTTGTGTGCTGCATTTACTACTACTACCATCACACTCGCTATTACACTGTATGACGACTGTTTCGATGTTCTGTAGTTTTTATGTGTTTTGTACAAAACAAAGATATTACCGCGTACAATTTGATTTCAGATGATCGAATTAGTGATTCACTAAAGGCATTGAAAAAAATATGCAATTTGGTCCATTTGGTCGAAAGATACAAAAAACTACAGGAAGAGGTGATTCATGAGATATCAACTGTTTGTTGTTATTTGTTATTTGTTATTTGTAATAACTGCAAATCATCAATGGATTATTTCTTGAAGGAAATACTAGCTATCATTACTCAGACTGAATTAGAACAACTTCCAAATTCAGTGGGAAGTTCAATAATTACTCATCTTGTACTGGATATTGTGAACAATTTGAAATTTTTGTATCTCTTAGATAAACCCCAACAAATTGGTATTGTGTGTTACATATCACACAATTTGATTTGAACTATACGACGATGTATTGATAACTTGGTAGCCTAGACTAGTTCCATGCATAAATAAAATATTGCGTTACCATAGCAACGAACAATAACTTATTAAATGTGTTAGTGTTAAGTTTTACGTCAAAAACTTAACACCAGAGTTATGCAATAAATTGAAAGAAAAAATATGTTCACCGAAATTGTGAAAATCGAAAAATTGGATTATCGAGCCAAGTTCATCTACGATTTTTTTCTCGGGATTCTTGTCTTAATAAATCCATCAAAAACAATTTGAGATAATTCCATAGAAACTCTATGTTTAGATAGATGTTTAAATGAGTGAATTTTGAAGTATATCTATTCTGTCGTAAGAGTTTTCATTCAGTGTCTTAATTCTGTCTGAGAAACTTGGAATAACTTTAGCTTCAACTCCAAGTAGAGTACATGGATATGCACATAGCTTCTCAACTCGGATACAGAAAATTCAGGAAAAACGAGTCAACATTTGTCCATACTTTTATCCACATGTGTTCAGTAAAAATTGAAAATCGTCTGCTCCCGATTTTTCCAAGTTGGTTTTCACATTTTCCCAGTCGAAATTTCGTCAATTTACTATCACCCTTCTATTATGATCAATATTAATTTTAGAAAATACATGTATAATACAACAACCAAATTTTTTTAGTTTAAGTAATTCTTCGCTCACTGCTGTTTTTGAGTCTCCAAAAATTTTCTATCTAGTCATTTACGATAAGAATAATATTCTAAATCTATCTATCCTTTAGGATAAGCAATAATATTCTCCCCTAATAGTGACGGGAAAAAATGTTGAGAATCTTTCATTTGTGCATCGAGATTACGCGAAAAAAATTGCTATTTTCAAGTTGTTTTATTGGAATTTATTGAAAAATAAATAAAATTGATTGATTTGGACATAAGAAAAATTATCGGCTTGACAGTCAAAGAATAAATTTACGTCATATTTATGAAATTTCTGTGCCAAATGGAATTGACGGAAAGGGACACAAAAATGATTGGCAATGCGGTCAACGTGTTAATCATGGAATTACTCATATTTATGATGCTTTAAGACGATATAATTGAATTTTTATTTGGAAATTTAAGGAAAAGGCATGAAAATGATAAAATTTGGCATAAAAAATGATTTGCATGAAAATAATGGAAAAATAGGATTTTGAAACAAACTTTATTTAAGAAAATTAACAAATTTTTATCAAAAATTTGAACGGAAATTTGAATTCCAACAGAAAATTTTTTTAAAAATAGAAAACAAAATCGGGACAGTGAATCGAATAATAGAGGTAAAAAATTATTTAATTACAATAAATATATGTAAAAACTTATGATATACATGTTGATTGGTTGATGTACAATGATGTACAATGAATCGACACTGAGGACATACAGACAGCTGCCGAAAATTTGTTGAATGAACATATCACAAAAGTAAAAGTCCTTGAAAAATACTATGAAGATAAGAAGAATATTCACATTGAGAAATCCAAGATATGTACTACTACTATTACCACACTCACTATTACACTGTCTGACGCCTGTTTTGATGTTCTTCGTTAGTCTCTATGTATTTTGTACAAAACAAAAATATATTACCGAGTATAATTGGATTTAAGATAGTCAATTGATTGATTTAGTAAACTCACTAAAGGCATTGAACAAAATATGTAATTTGATCCATTTGGACTATTTCTTGAAAGAAAGTCTATTACTCAGATTGAATTAGAACAACTTCCAAATTCAGTGGTAAGTTCATTAATTACTCAACTTGTACTGGATACTGTGGACAATTTAAATTTTGGTATCTCTTAAATAAATCCCAACAAATCATGTGTTTTTATATGAAGCCCCGTAGTGAGGAAAAAGCTACTTTCGAGTAGATAAACTCAAATATTTGAGATTCCTAAAAACCTCTTCGCTTTTCTTAGGTGATGGAATGTTAAAAAATGTTTTTAAAAAATTTAAATTCTAAAAATCTATCCCCACTTTCATGAATAAATTCAAGGCATTTTTTTTGTAAATTAGTTTTTCCTTGTCCTTGCAGAATGGAGTACCCAATAGATCCCTTGCTTCGGGTAATTCATCAGTGTTAATAATCCCTTATTTCTTCATTTTTCTTCCGATCGAGTATGTCCTGTTATTGATCTCAAAGGGACATGTGCGATATTCAGGATGTAGTAAGATGGGCAAGAAGCCATAGAAGAGAATGGTGAGACTATGTTGACAGAATGCCAAATGAACGGTTAGCAAAAATTGCAAAGGAAAAGAAACCAGACACATCTCGACCTCCTGGACGACCACCTATAAGGTGGTATGAAAGCTGGTCCTCAGCATCTCAACTACTCCTGGCAAACCCTTTATGAAAATACAGGACCTAGTCCTAATGTAAGAAGAAGAAGAAGAAGAAATAAATGAATCTGTTAATGTAAAACGGTCGATTAAATTTAGATTCTGGTCCACATTTCTTAGAAACACATTTTAAGCATTCTCCAAAGCAACCATGGCATCTTAAATTCATGCAGTCACAAAAATCCATTTCTAATTTATTTTCATAAGATGTTGACGGCATTGCCGCGTCAAACGGGATCGATGTTCCTCGTGGAAGAATGTCGTTATTTTTCTTCAATTTGTACACTAATGTCTCTGGATGGCGACAGATTTGCGGAACCATATCGAAATGGGTTTTTTTCATTTATTTCAATCGGTGTCTTATACTCATTCGATGTCGGTAAAATTGCGGAATATGTTCTTTCTTCATGTATTTTAGTTTGTGAACCATTTTGACTAGATGTCAGTTTGTGGTTTAGTTGTAAGTGGATATAGATATGGAGGGCTAATGTTTTCACTGGATCCATTGGATATTAGTGGGATTGCGGAATTATACCGAGACATCTTAACTAGACATAATTTTTTCCTTGGAGATTTATCGTTATTTTCCTCTTGCAGTATTAAATGGGATTGATGTTCCTCGTTGAAGGTTATCGTTATATATCCCAATCTGCACAATAGTCTCTTCTCTATGGATGTTGTTGGCCTGGTAGCGTCTAATCGAAGCGGTCTTTCTTCATTTATTTCAGTTGCTGTCTCATTTTTACTCGATTTTAGTAAACTTGTGGTTTGACAGTAAACCTCAATGTTGTCAAATTTTACAATTAATGTTTATTATATGGACGCATGTTACGTTTCACAAATATTTATTTATAAATCGTAATATAATTAAAATCATGATGAATCTGGCTTTTGTTCTCACTAATTTTGGCCATTTTATCGTTTGCGATAAAATGGCTGCCTTTGTTTGACTATTTGGATATTTTTCAAGTGACATTTTAGTCTTATTTTTTTCATTCCATAGGGGAGTATCAGTGGAGTAACGCAACCTTATTTGTTAATAAATCGATTAACTTTTTACAATATAAAATAGTAGATTTCGTACGAAGGTAGAGCAAAGACAAAAGTAGCTAGATGCATTAAAAATACAGGAAAAAGATTTACCAGAAGAAGTTTATATTTGTGGATCTCATTTCAAAGTAGACAATTTTCAATGGAGAAAAATCCTGAAAAAATATTTTTGTAAAAGAATTTGTGATTGATAAAAGAATTCGCTTATTTACAGAGAATATTGTTTTCGGGCAAAAAGTTATGTTAAATTTGGCGATATTAAAACAGGTACTTCTTGGCAGTGTTTAGACTCTACATCTGAAAGGTATTTATTGTCAGTTGGATAAAATGTTGTTAATGCATACTTATTGCTGATTTTGTATTTTACATCAGTCTGAAAGATCCGCTTCATCCAAATTTTCAGAAATTTAATTATTTCACTCACCTGGAACTTTAAGTGCTTCTGAAAGTATGAATAACTCTTGTAACCAACAAGAAAAATGTTCTTGTTGGTTACAGCAACAGTTCAGTAGTTCTGATTTCGATACACTGATGAAGGTCACTCTCGGGAGAGCCTGTAACTCCTAGAGAGCGCGTCCCCGGGTGGCGGATAGGGGAATGCTTCCCAGATATGGGTGGTAGGGCGGAAATCAAATACGCCCCGTGGACCAACAGGAAAAATCTGCAGCGTCTGACCCAGAGTGGGCGGCTGCAAACAGCGACGGTTCCCCAGGTTAGGGGCGGCTGAACCTACACTCACCAAGACGTCTGGCCAACGTGGTGTTTTATGGCTAAACCCCTCTCATATGAAGACATACCAAAAACAATGGCCCCCAGTGCCCAGCGGCTCGAACGACCCTGGCCAAGGTAGCGGTCAGACCAGTCGTAGAGCAGGGGGTGCTAAAAATCCCTGGGTAAAACAAGGCTGCCAACTTCACATTGCAACTTATAACGCTAGGTCAATTGGAAATGAGGAAAGGTTAACGGAACTACAGTACGAACTGGACAGAATAAACTGGGATATTCTGGGAATATCAGAAACAAGGAGAAGAGGTGAAGAATCCATTAGACTAAGATCAGGACGTATCCTATTCTACAAAGGAAGAGAAGATAATAGTTTGGGTGGTGTGGGTTTTCTTGTCAACAAACGAATCTCCCCAAATCTTCAAATACTCAAAGCCATATCAGATAGAGTAATATACATAACACTTAAGATTAACTCCAATATAACAATTAAAGTCGCTCAAATCTATGCCCCAACAAGTAGTCATGAGGACGAAGAGATCGAGGTGCTGTATGATGAAATCACACAGAGCCTAACAGAAAATAAGACAAGATACACGCTGATAATAGGAGACTTCAACGCAAGAATAGGAGAGCAGTGTAATAGCTCACAGTATGTTGGACAATTTGGACTGGGGAAACGAAATGAAAGAGGGACGATGCTTGCAAATTTCCTGGAAAAAGAACAACTATACATAATGAATACATTTTTCAAAAAAAGACCTCACAAAAAATGGACCTGGGCCAGCCCGGATGGAATTACAAAAAACGAAATAGACTACGTGCTAACACCAAATAAACATATCGTCCAAGAAGTTGACGTTCTTAATTCCTTTAATACGGGCAGCGACCACAGATTAGTCCGGTGCAGGATCGTATTAAACACAAAATTGGAAAGAGCAAAAAAATTCAACAGCACGCAATACCGTATAGATCCTGATACAATAAGAGACAACAAGTCAATATATAGCAAAAGATTGACAGAACGACTAACAAAGGAAACAACATCATCACACGAGAGCTTGGACGAAACAAACAATAGACTGGTAAAAGAACTGAAAGAAACAACTACAAGTTTAGTATCATCAAAAACTAAAAGAATAGAAAAGTTTACAACACAAACCAAACAGCTACTGGAAAGAAGGAGAGAGCTCATTAAAGACAACAAAAGGAATACAGTAGAGTATGCCGAACTAAACAAAACAGCAAGGAAAATGGCCAAGCAGGACATACGAAAGTATCAAGAAAATCGAATAGAGGAGTTGATACAGCAAAACAGAGGTCTGAACATCTTTAAAAAAGAAAACGCACATAAAAAAGAAATGATTAAATTGAGAGACGGACAAGGTAACATAACAGAAGATCGAAGAGAGATACTCAAGGTAACAGAGAAGTTCTACACAGGTCTGTACGAGTCCAAAATAGACAATGAGGATGTTAGAAAAGCAAACAGTGACCATAAAAACAGGATATGTAACGTTGGCTCCGAGGATCTACCTGAGATTGAAGAGGAAGAAATTGTAAAAGCTTTAAATCAACTAAAAAACTGAAAGGCGGCAGGTGACGATAACATCATACCGGAAATGTTGAAGGAAGGTGGAAGCCTACTGATAAGAGAGCTTAAATCATTATTTAATACATGCCTAACCGAGGGAAGAATACCACAGGATTGGAACACCGCGCTAGTCATACTGATATATAAGAAAGGTGATCCAAGCAACCTAGAAAACTATAGACCAATCAGCCTGCTATCACAGATCTACAAGCTTTTTATGAGAATAATAGGAAACCGCCTTGAATTCAAACTCGACGCATACCAACCCTATGAGCAGGCGGGCTTCAGAAAAGGCATGAGCACAATAGAACATCTCCACACCGTAAGGACACTGAACGAAAAAGTAACGGAATATAACATCCCATTATGGATCGCCTTCATAGATTTTAGAAAGGCCTTCGACACAGTTGAATTTTGGGCAATTATCAGGTCAATGAAAAATGCAAGAATAGACCAACGATATATTGACATTATACAGACACTAAATGATAACTCAAAAATGAAAGTAAGGCTATATGAAGACACTGAGGAAATCATAATTAAAAGAGGCGTTAGACAAGGAGACATTGTGTCACCCAAATTGTTTACACTGGTGCTAGAAGACGTTTTTAAGAGCCTACATTGGGAAGACAGAGGAATTGATATATCGGGAGAAAAACTAAGTAACCTAAGATTTGCCGATGACATTGCCATTTTTGCCCCAAACAGTGAAGAATTAGAATACATGCTTATAGAACTACAACAAGAAGCAAGAAAAGTAGGCCTAGAAATGAACATTTCTAAAACCAAATTCATGACAAACCAACGGACAAACAAAGAGAGTATAAATGTGCGAGGACAACAGATAAAGAAAGTGAACTCTTATATCTACCTAGGTCAAGAATTAACATTGGGTAAAACCAATCAAGAACTTGAAATTAACCACAGAATACATCTAGGATGGGCGGCCTACGGGAAGATGCGACACGTCTTCAACTCCAACCTACCCCTCAAACTAAAAACCAAGGTTTACATGGAATGCATTCTCCCAGTAACAACCCACGGATGTGAAACATGGGTCCTAACAAAGAAAATCTTGAATAAATTAAAGGTACATCAAAGATCAATAGAACGGAAAATGATAGCAATAACGCTTAAAGACCATAAAACCAATGAGTGGATAAGAAATAGAACCAAAATCGAGGACATAGTGAGGCGAATAGGTAGTCTTAAATGGAACTGGGCCGGACATGTTGCTCGAAATAACACCAACTGGAGCGGAAAAATAACAAGATGGAGACCTTGGGGGGAGAAAAGAAGCACCGGCAGACCACAACAAAGATGGTATGATGATATCAAGAGAACAGCCGGACTTAACTGGTACCAAGTGGCACAGAACAGGGAAAACTGGAAAAATATGAGAGAGGCCTATATCCAAAGGATAGAAAACGGCTAGAAGAGAGAGAGAGAGAGAGAGATGAAGGTCAAGAAAAAATATGAGTATTCTGAAAAATAGAGTGACTCTTCAAAGAAAATCTCTCTTCAAATTAAATTCAAAATCTGTGAAAAAATAGGTTTTACGGAAATTATTGATAAATTTGCCACTCACAAAGCCAGAAATATTATTTTATAATTAGGTAATTATAATGATTAGGTACCTAGTCTAGTTTGTTTTTTATTTTGATAAAGTATTTGGTTGATATTATATAAGCTGGCCAAAAAAATGAAGTTTTCAAATTTTATTTGCATTTTTTCTCATGAATCACTTCTTTACAACGATTGTGACGTAGGAATACGATAAAAATACATAAAAATACTATCTAATCTATTTTTTCCTAAAAACTGAAAAATGACAAAACTGCAACATAACTATCAATTTAATTTCATTTCATCAAGTCGCAGCCTAAGCAATCCCGACTTTTTGCCATTCTGTGCGATGAAATGAATGAAAGTGCTGTCAAGATTGTTTGGGCTTGTTAATGAATTATGATTGTTTTTGTTGTAAAATGACGCGATGGGGCATAATTTTATCTTTTTGATTTCCTTATTTTTTATTCTTTCTTTCTTCATTTTACACTTTTGGCTTTTCTGTTTCTTGTTTTTTGTTTTCAGCATCATTTTCCTCATCATGGCACTTCTTCACATTACTTTCATCTTGTTTTTGACTACTGCTTTCCCCATAATCTTTCAACATCCGAGTAATGATTTTAACTTTATATTAATCACCGAACTCCACATCTCCATGTATTTCAATTTTATTCCAGAGTCGATATACATTATTCGAGTATCCCATCATCTGAAGTTTCATATTTATCTTGTCTATTTTTGAGGTATTCTGTAGATTTTTGGATTAAAAACGATGGATCATAACACATAATACACTGAGAATGATGAAGCAGACTTAACGACAATTTGTAATTGTTTTCCCGCAGCCGAAAGCAAACATGACATTCGAACATAGAAGTTCCATGAAAAAGGTGAAAATTGAATTTTAAAAAATTGATATAAACATATGATTGCATCGTAGCTAGTTTCAAAGAGAATGAAATATTCGAAATATGTGTATTGGGGTAGTTTTAAAAATAATAAATTGATATAATTATATATTTTCTTGTTGAACTAAGTGGTTAGGTTAGTTGATTACATAAAATGATTACATATGTGTTTGACATTGAGGTTATGTAGATTATTCTTTCATATAAGAAATACATGAATTTTTTATCGATCTGGCTTTGTAAATACTATTTGGGAAGAGGTGATTCATTCATTAGTATTGGATATTGCCAACCTCTTTATTGCAATTTCTGTATTTTACAACAAGGTCTGAAAGAGCCGCTTCATCTAAATTTTCCTACATTGAATTACTACACTCATTTGAAATTTTAAGTGCTTCTAAGAGTAAGACTAACTCTTGTAACCAACAAGAAGAATGTTCTAATAATGTCACTAATATTGAAGTTCCAATGAAAAAGAAACAGGAAACAAACATGAGGACTGATGAAATATCCGAAGCAAGGGACCTATTGTGAACTCCATTTTGAAAGGACATTGGGGTAGCAAAAAACTAATATAATAAAAAAATGCATCGAATTTATTCATGAAAGTGGACAGATTTTTCAAATTCATCAAAAACAGTTTTCAACTGTCATATGATTTAATTAGTTAATAATTGCTTAGCTGCTTACAAAACTCTACAGAATGTTGTTATTGAGTAGAGATTGAGTTCACTAATTCAAACAACTGACGATCTTAACTCAAATTATACTCGATAATATTTTTTTTATTTGTACAAAATATATAGAGACTAACAGAGAACATGGAAACAGAAGTCGGACAGTGTAATAGTAAGTGTGGTAATAGTAGTAGTACATGTCTTGGATTTTTCAATGTGAATATTCTTCTTTCTTCATAGTATCTTTTGAGGACTTTTACTTTTGCGATATGTTCAATTAACAAATTTTTAGCAGCTGTGTGTATGTCCTCAGTGTCGATTCATTGTACAATCAACCAATCAACATGCATACCATAAGTTTTTACATATATTTATTGAAATTAAATATTTACCTCTATTATTCAATTCACTTCCCCCATTTTGTTTTCTATTAGCATCTTCATTAACCAATCGAAGTATTATCTAATGTGGAAATTTTCAATATTGCCATTCATTTCCTTAATGCTTCTTTGATACTTCTCAATTTGTCACTGTGCAATCCAATCAAAAATTCATTCCATAATTGTATCCATTCAGGTTTCAGTTTAATATTGTAGATATCTTCGGTTCCATTTTCCATTTCTTCATTCCTATACAATTCGAAATTATGTATGATTGTAACATTCAAGTTCAGTTCAAATGATAAGCATTCTCACCTCTTATTCGAACTTATTCTTAAAGTCACACTCAGTAATGAAAACATCAATTTCTTGTGAGCCAAATAGACAAACTACAATTGCGTCATATAGCCTATTCGAATTAATAGCTAAAAATAGAACAGCTCACTCTGTAGGGTATAATCTGAAGTTTCATTCACTGAAAAGGAAACAAAAAATCGCTCAAATTCACAGTTACAGTTTTAAAACAAACTTTTCACATCAACTTGATGAAAGTTCTGAAGTTGCTTGCTAAGCTAATCTATTAGCCTTTGTTAGGTTTTGACCTCAATTAAAGCATAAAAGAATAACTGCTTTTTTGCAAGTCTTTATCATCAAAACCACCAGGGGAAAAATTTTTAAGTATCTCAATGATTTAATTACATATAACGAAATAAACCAAAAGGATGGACGGAAGACTGATGTGCTCTTGCTATGAACTAAAGGTTGTAACTTTCATTAAGTCACGGCCTAAGCAATCCCGACTTTTTGCTATTCTGTGTGATAGAATGGGAAGTGAGCTCAAAGCATACCAGCTTCATTGTGAAGTAAGGTGGCTCTCAAGAGGTAAAGTGCTGTTAAGATTGTTCAAGTTTCTTGAGGAATTAATATTTTTCTTTTTCATATCCTTATTTCCTGTTCCTTGTTGTCCTCGATACTATTTTACACTTCTCATTTTATTGTTTCTTGTTTTCAATATCATTTTCCTCATCGTGGCTCTTGTTCACATTACTTTTATCTTGTTTTTGACTTATGGTTTCTTCATTATCTTTTAATATCGTAGTTATTTTTTTTATATTTTGTATTTCAATTTTATTCCAGAACAGATATCCATTCGAGTATCCTATCACCTGAAGTTTTTTATTTTTCTTGTCAAATTTTGAGGTTTTTTCTAAATGTTTAGCATAAGCATCTAAGCCAAATACACTTAGATTACTTAGTGTCCGTTATTTACCCTCAATCCACTTTTCCATTAAGTTATGGAAAGTATGCTGGAGTTAATCAAGAATAATACCTCATTTTTTCATATATTCTTTCATTCATTATCTTGTAGATTCTCCATAATTCCCGCTCTTACTCATGAACTTTTGTATCAAATATTATAACATTCTGAAGAAAGCATTCATCAAAATGTATATTTCCAATACCTTTTATGCTTATGTCAAGTTTTGCAGATTTCATCATGCTTTGGTCTTCTAGTTTTTTAAATGTGTACTCATCGCCTCTCATTGTGGTTATTATTATCGCTTATGAATACAGATATATTGTCATTTCTCTTATAGGTATAGCTGAAAAATTTTTTGTGACCTTACCTTTTAATTGTTCTGTATCTCCTTCATACAGCTTAGACAATTTTTCAAATATTTCCTTATCATTTACAAATACTACTTGGTATGCGGTTTATAAGCAAGTCCATAATTGTATATGCTTTTAAAGTTATTCCACTTATTTTACAGTTTCCAGAAAAGAGGTTTTTGTTCTAATGAATTTTCGTTTTTAGTTTCGTAATCCGAATTATTTATTTATACATTGAAAAGTCTCGGATCCATAACTTGTTGTTTTTGGTATTATTAGAATAAAAATATCCTTTTTATGTTTATAACTTAATAAAATGACAGATACGCAATAACCTAAGCTGTCTTATCACACTAGAAGTCAACTTCACAACGTACTGGTATGTTGCCGTTTTCCCTTTCAACACAAAAAATATTCTAGGCACCGTTGTAAAATATTATTTTGGTTATATTACGATGTCTACATAATATATACTGTAATATCATTGTTTAAAGAATATTCTTAATACAATGGTAATACTATTATTACTCATAAAGGTAAGACTCCTATATGGACAGTTAGTATTACATATATGTCTACATCTTTTAATTTTATTTGTTTCAGATAGTTAAATCATCGTAACTATAGCGGTTTTATTTCGTGATGTGCAACGCGAAAATACGTTTTTTTCTTATTTTTCATTTCCGATACGTAAAGATATCATCAATTGATGATTTCGCTTGGTTAACGAGATAAACATTTGAAAGTGTTTGATTTCAAAAGCTAACAATTGTCAGAAATATTATTTCAATTGAATGAAAGTAAGACGGTTAATAAGTGTTTTTTGTATACATATTAAAATTATATAAGTTTTAAAATGCCGTCGTCTTTGAGTGAAGAAACCAATTTGTATTACAAAAATTTGGTAGTGACAAAGTTCAATAACTGGTTGAAGTTGGTTAAGGAGAAGAAAAAACAAACTTATCAAAACCAAAACTCAACGGTATCATTCCAAGCTCCAAAGGAGGAAAAATATGCTAACGTTAAAAATATTATAGTGACTCCTGCAGATAAGTTCGATTCGTCACCACCAATGAACTGTAGCGACGCCAATTCCAACGAGGTTCTAAACAGAAAAGATGTGAAGGAGGAGGAACATATGAACTTTTTGTTGTTTTTTTAAATAATTAACTTATACTCTTTCTTCTTATACACTTTTTATTTATCAACTCCATGTACAATACAAATCTTATTAATATATCATCTTAACCTTAATAATGAATAATTCTCGATAATTCTCTATGATTCTCACTAACTGACTTCTTCTTTTTTTTTTATTTTCATATATCTTAACAGTAGGCCAGAAAGTAAAAAAACTAATACCTATATTATTAAACACAAACCAGAAAAGTATTATTTTTAACACCCTCTCTTAATACTTTTCTATGAAATTTCAAATATTATATTTTGATTTTTCTTTTATTAACATTAATAATAAACAAAATATCTCAACATAAATTTAAATAATCTCTATTCTTATAAAACTGTCTTTTGTGGAGCCCCTTTGTTAAAATGTCTGCTACTTGATTTTTAGTTCCAATAAAAGTTAATTCCATTTTCTTTGTATTTAAAATGTCACACACAAAGTTGTATTTTATATCTATATGTTTTACACGTTTGTTATTTTCGGGATTTTTTATCAAAGCTATACATCCTTGATTGTCCTCATATATTTTAAAATTTTGAATATTGACTTTCATATCAAACAATAATTTCTTAAACCATAAGCAATCTTGTACTGCGGAACATAATGCCACTAACTCAGCTTCTGAGCTTGAAAGAGTCACACAATTTTGTTTTCTTGTTACCCACATCACTATATTACCAAATAATTTAATTAAATATCCTGACACTGATTTTCTATCTACCACTTCACTTCCCCAGTCAGAATCCACATAACACTCAAACAAACTTTCATTATTTTTTCTTTCAAATTTTAAATGCATATCAACTGTTCCTTTTAAATATCTTAAAATTCTTTTTAATCCTGTCCACACCAAACTATTATTTTTATCTTGAAATCTACTTAAATAATTTACTGAGTAACTGATATCTGGTCTTGTTCCAAGCATCAGATACATTAAACATCCAATTAATTGTCTTACTGGTAGTGTGCATTCATCATCTTTATTTTCAAAAATATTAAACTTTGGATCTATAGGTGTTGCTGTGGGATTGCAATTATCAAAATTAAATCTTTCTAATATTCCAAGTAAATATCTTCTTTGACTTAATTCCAAGATTCCTTCTTCTTTAATATAATTTACTTCAAGTCCTAGAAAATTCTTTAAATCTCCTTTATCTTTTATATCAAAACATCTCATTAAATCATTTTTACAAATTTCAATTTTATTTAATTTTTGCCCTGCTAATATGATATCATCCACATAGAGTGATAAATACATAATTTGTTTATCTTCATCAACTTTTGTATATAGACAATAATCAGTTTCTGATCTTGTAAAACCTAAATTTAATAAATATGTATTTATTTTTATGTTCCAGCATTTTGCAGCTTGTTTTAAGCCATAAAGAGCTTTATTCAATTTTAAAACACATCCTGGTTTACAATTTACCCTCTCTGGCGCATAAACATATATTTCTTCTTTTAAATCTCCATTTAGAAATGCCGTTTTCACATCAAGTTGTTTTATATAATATCCATATTGATTGCTCACTGTTAGAAGAGTCCTTATTGTTGTCATTTTTGCCACAGGTGAATATATATCATCATAATCATAAGTATTTCTCTGTCCACATCCTCGTACAACTAATCTCGCTTTGTATCTGTCTTCCATTATTGTTTCTAATGGTTTCTTAGCAAATACCCATTTAGCTGTCAAAATTTCTGCTTTTTCCGGTTTCTCTACTTCATTCCATGTCTCATTTTTCTCAATTGAATCAATTTCCCTTTTCATAGCCTGTATCCACATATTTTTGTCACTTCTATTATCTATTTCCTCCACTGTCTCTGGTACTTTTTCTACAAATGATACTGCATCAAATGCCATATATAATTCATAATCATTATATTTTTCTGGAATTTTGACTTTCCTTTTTATTCTTTCAAAATTTTTTCTTTTATGAGCTTCATCATTACTCTCATCTTCTTCGGATTCTATTTCAACGTTTTCTTCTAAACTGTTTTGTTCTCTATTATTTATTTCAATACTTGCTTTTTTTATTTTATAAATAAAATCAGTTTCATTAAATATATAACATCTCGTGCTACTATCACCTTTTTTTCTTTTATACTCCACAATCTGTAACCTGTATTTGTATATCCTATAAAAATCATTTTTTCAGAAACTGGATCAAACTTTTCTCTAAATTGTTTTTGTATATGAGCATATGCTGTACATCCAAATATCTTAATATTTTTTATATCAGGTTTTTTACCATACCACAATTCTGCTGGTGTAACATTTTCTAAATGTTTGCTAGGGCTACGATTTAAAATATAAGCAGCTACTCTAATGCTCTCATTCCAAAATGGTTTTGGGAGGTTGGCTTCTTCTATCATTGTTCTTGCCTTTTCCAACAAACTTCTATTAAACCTCTCAGCCTTACCATTCTGCTGTGGCGTATATGGTATTGTATAATCTAAAACAGTTCCATTTGATTTACATAAATCTTTTATATCTTTGGAAATATACTCCCCTCCATTGTCACATCTTAGCACTGCCAATTTTATGTTAAATTTTGATTGTACCATATTTACATATTCTTCAAAACACTTAAACACCTCATCTTTACCTTTTATGATATACACTGTACAAAAATTAGAAAAATCATCCACAAATGTAACAAAATATTTACCCCCATCGTGACTTAGTGGCGTTACTGGTCCAACAACATCAGTATGAACAATCTCTAATAATCTTTTTGCATGTGATCTTGTTTCAAATCTAAGTTTTGTCATTTTACCTTTTACACAGGCTTCACAAAAATCAATTTTATTTACATTTACATTTTCCAAACCTTTTACCATTCTTTTATTAACTAATAACTTTAAATTTGCATTACACATATGCCCTAATCTTTTATGCCACATCATTGATTCATTGTCATCATTTTCAATCATAAAACATCGATTTTCTATCTTATACTCAAAAATAATCTCATAAAGCCTGTTTCTAAATCCTACTCCTATCAATTTATTTTCATTATATAAACTAACCTGACCACCCTCAAAAACTACAGATACATTAGACATTTCTAATCTTTTTACTGATAATAAATTCTTCCTTAAATTTGGAACGTAAAAAACATTTTTTATTATGCATTCAATGATCTTTCCATTTATTTTACTCAAAACTTTAATATTTCCAATACCTATTGCCCTCAAATATTCATTATTCTTTGCTACTGCTATGTTAATTGGTGTTTTTAATTCTAAATATTCATAAAAATATTTGTTATTATTTACTAAATGATCTGTACAGCCTGAATCTATATAGAATGAGATATTATCGTTACTTACAATCTCACTTTCATTACCATCCATCAAAAAACATATTCCATCTTGCTCTTCCTGATCTTCGGAACTTTGTTTCTTGTTCACCTCTACATGATTTCCCTGATTTCTGTAGTTTGTATGATAACTTCTACCTCGAGTGAAACCTCTACTTGGAGTTGCATATCCTCGAAAACTTCCTCTACTATAACCACCTCTATAATTTCCTCTGAAACTACCTCTTGTAAAACCACCTTGCACAACTCTTGAATTTGATTGCCCTGGTACACTTTCTTTACAGTCTTTTTGCATATGTCCTTCCTTATGACACCGGAAACACACTATTTTTCTAGTATTAAATACTGCTGATTTTTGTTCATAAGTTGATTGTTCAGATTTTAATGCTTTTCTTCTTTCTACTTCACTTCTAAATTTTCTTTTGACGAAATCTATTGTTAACACTTTAGGATCCATATTCTCTAATATTGTTATAACTGTTTCAAAACTTGGAGGCATCCCCATCATTAACATACATACAATGTCCTCATCACTCATAACAGCTCCTGTAGCTCTTATCTTCCTAACAAGATCATCAAATTCTGTCAAATAACCTTCCAAATCTTCATTCTCTTTTAATTTTAATGACATTAACATTCTTCTTAGCATCATTTGCCCGGGTAATCCTTTTTTTTCATAAATATCTCCTAAAGCTTGCCACATACCATAGGCTGTATTTTTCTCCGTTACAAATTCTAATTGCTTATCATCCAAACATTGTATTATCAATGACTTACATAACTTATCTTTTTTCATAGCTTCCTTTTTGTCTTTTTCCACTGTATAATCTGATTCCACAAATTCTTTTTCTATCCATTCTGCCACATCTTTTTCTTCTAGTAATATTTTCACTCTAAATTTCCATGAGTAATAATTTTCACCATTCAATAGTTCTATGTTATAAATATTTTTTATTTGTGAATTAGCCATTTTCTTTATATTTTAATTATCCACAGAATCACCTGGGCCCATAACCTGTTGTTTTTTTAAATAATTAACTTATACTCTTTCTTCTTATACACTTTTTATTTATCAACTCCATGTACAATACAAATCATATTAATATATCATCTTAACCTTAATGATGAATCATTCTCGATAATTCTCTATGATTCTCACTAACTGACTTCTTTTTTTTTTTTTTTTTTATTTTCATATATCTTAACAGTAGGCCAGAAAGTAAAAAAACTAATACCTATATTATTAAACACAAACCAGAAAAGTATTATTTTTTAACACTTTTCGAAGGAGAGCTTTTAATCAATTGAAAGTGGAGATTGGGAAATTTGTAAACTCATATACAGGTTTTTTAATGTTTTATATTGAGTTTGTAAATTTGATGGCTATATACAGTGTGATTAATCGACTTTTTTCCGTAATCTATCTTGATAAAATTCCTGAAACGACACAAGGTACTCGATAATGGAGTTAGTCAAACTGTGTATTGACGGATAACGATTATTATGAATAGATCTTGGGTGAAGGCCGAAAATTTGAAACCGTTCTTGAAAAATATCGACGATAACCTTGTGCTGAACGATAAATTCAATAAATTCAATCTCAGGATGGATGTAGCCGTTAAACAGACTAAACAAGCCGTCAAAATGAAGCTGCTAAACAGACTGAAAAGTGCAGCTTCATATATAGATATGCGAAATCTTCGAGAAAGACGAAGCGACAGAGATACGCGAGTGAGGATGGCGGCGGTAAACGGAAGAAACGTGAGAAGTTGTGTGATGAGACGGAATCTTCGGCGGATTTCAAGGAAAAATTTTCGTTCTAATTGTTGATAAAAAATTGTTAATTTTTTCAATAAAGTTTGTTAAAAAATCATCTTCATTAGCCATTCGAAGTATTATCTGATCTGGAAATGTTAGTATTGGTATTTCCTTTTGTTTTCTCAATGCTCATTTGACCCTTCTTAATTTGCCACTATGCAATTCAATCAAACATTTATTGCACAATTCTATCCATTCCGGTTAAAGATCATTATTGGAGGTATCTTCCGCTCCATTTTCCAATTCTTCATACTTATACAATTCGAAATTATGTATGATTGTATCAATTAAATTCAGAAAGAAATCATTTTCATTTACGATTGAAACGATAAGCATTCTCACACCTTATTTCAACGTTTTAGCTAGTCACCATTATAATCTATAATTACTCAACCAAGTCACATACAATCAGAAGTTTTGAGGACATTACTCGTTTAGTTCGATTTGCACATACAATGTTGAATTTGTACAAAGTGATTAGATTGGTTAAATGGTAAGTGCCTTGAAAGTTCTTATTTAAAAACAAGTGATACGACAAAATTCATTTATCAATAATTTATAATAATAAACATCTCAATGCAAAACTTATTTCCATTTGTATTTCCATCTTGTGTATTTTAAAATGCTCACGTACACACCACAATGTTTTATTTTGATGAATATAATTTAAACAAGCTAAATGTTTTTAAGATGTTGGCAAGTATTTGATTATCTTTTTTAATAACAAGTATAAGCACTACACCAATACTGGAAGTAGTTTACAAATAATTTATTTTTAGTAAGTGAAGACTCACATAGTGAAGTAAAAAAGTAAATTGGTGAAATGAAAGTAATATTTGGTAGAAAATTTTAGCTGAATAAGTCAGTTATAGTAAATATATTAAGGTTAATAAAGTCGTTATTAATATTAAATTAATTAATTTCTATGGCCTTTTCTGTTCTGAATGGTAACTAACAAACTAATGTACCCAGAAGAGAAAATACTAAACATCCCAAATCCGTAAGTCACGAAATGATGTTTCCAATTCCGAATCGACTACTCTTCAAACCCAAGTAATCTCGCATGATTCAGAAGTACAAAGGAAGTGCCTTTTCAAAGACGAAAATTCGGGTGTGACGTATGGAAATCATATCAGTTATTATTTTCAAACCACGTAATTTTCCTTTAGGAATTTTGATCGGTAAAGTAGCGAAATTCCATAAAGAAAAAAAAATTATTCAAAACGTCTGTGCGTCGTTTCCACTCGAGATTCTTTTTCTATTATTTTTTACGTTCCGTCTCGAGTGGTAAGGGTACATGGTCATTAAGTCTCGCCGAGGATCGAAATATGATGAAGTAATTGATACTATACTTAACAAAATGGAAAAATGACAATTGAAAAAATATTAATGATATATGATGTTTCTAAATTAGTAATTGACAATTCAGAAATAAAGTGCGACAGTTTCTGGTATCTAAATTCAAAGACAAAGTTCTTAAAGAACTTGTCGTAACGAACTTTGGGTTAAAATTATAAAATGCTATGGACATCCTTTATATTAGCATCTAATTGAAGTCTTTAGTGTTAATTTTTTTAAGTATTACCAGAATTTCACTTCTCAATCGAAATATTTTGATACAATTTATATCATATATAGATTTTTTTCGTATACGAAGTTTTATTATCAATAACTTTATCATTATCGTTTGTAATTTTATAATTGATTTTCAAAACTATACAATGATAACGACGTTTGTCTCCTTTTGAATATACGAATAGGTCCTGTTACGTGTATTTAGTGCACTAGCAGGGTACATGGATGTGCACATAGCTTCTCAACTCAGATACAGAAAATTCAGGAAAAACGAGTCAACATTTGTCCATACTTTTTTCTTTACATCTACAACTTTTCTTGAAATAGGGTGTCCAGTAAAAATCGTCGTCTTGTGTTCTTAGTGTCTGTTTATGGAAAACAATCTTGTTTGTCCCACCAAATCCTATATGTACCCAAAAAAGACTGTTCGTTTTTAGTATGGAACTAGAAAAATCTAGTCTTTCTGAACGCGTTAGACCTCTTACTACTGACTACTATCATCGAATAAATCAAATCTGGTTTTGTCCAAAAAAGGATAGTTAGTTTAGATCTAAAATCTGGTGTTCGCGTTCTATAGCCAAGCTTCTGAGAAGTATCCTGGGTATATTTGATGGTGTCCTACATCGGTTCCAGCAAGTTTAGGCGGTTTGGATCATTATTTTTATAATACTATCCATAAATGGGTGTTTGCGTTGAAATTTTTTTAATATTTCGTCTGTATTAACAACTTTATATCGTGTAGGTAGGTCCGTTGTTTGATATTTTGCAACCGAGACATTTTTCTTTAAAAATAGATATTCTGGACACTTATTTTTATATATTCACCTGAAAATAGACGATATTTAAGTCGTCTTGTGTTCTTAGTGTCTGTTTATGGAGAACAATCTTGTTTGTTCCACCAAATGCTATATGTACCCAAAAAAAGACTATTCCTCTTTAGTATGGAAAGACGTTTTTTGGAAAAATCTAGTCTTTCTGAATGCGTTAGACTTCTCCAAACTACTATCATCGAATAAAACAAATCTGGTTTCGTTCAAAAAAGGATAATTCGTTTAGAGCTATAATCCAGTGTCTGTGTTTTACAGGCAAGCTCCTGGGAAGTATCTTGGGAGTTAATGGTATCAATTAAGATAATGTTTAAGTCTTCTTGCTTTCCTAGTAAGGCGAGAAGACTTTTCCTCAATGGATAACCATTATCAATATTATTGAAGATTTTTCAAAAGCCAAACATTGATGAAATCTACGCTATAATATCTGATGTTTGAATTTACGAAAATAGACGTTCGGTGGTCCGAGTAGTTTTAAAATTTGAGCTGTTTTCATGTGATAAACAAAAAAACTAACAGCGACATTTGCTGCATATACATCAAATAAATTATGTCTGCTTTTACATCCGTCTGCTCTTTGAAATGATATCGACTAAAGCACACACTATTAATTAAAATGGTGTCATGCCGAATTTGAGATTAAAAGACATTCGCATAGTCTAAAGACGTCCTCGACGCCGCCCGTCTCCGCCACCGGAGAAGTCCCTAATTGTTTTTTTTGTTTTAACCTAGACATCCGACTGTTGATAGTGAGAACTCCAATGTCGAAACGGTTGATTGTGCAAACGTGATTATTATACGAGGTTTCTTACAAAAGTTCTCATAGATATTTGGAGAATCGGAGGTTAAAAATTAAACTCGTAGATTGAATTATTTTACAATTTTCTTATTTTATTGTGCGACCAGTAAAAACCACTTGGAAGCTTAATTCTGTAGAATAAACTAAGGTCTCGTAATATATTCCATTCCGGTCTGCCCTTTTTTATCCTTTTCCTTTTTGCCATCATTCTAGGTTATTATGGCCCATAAAACGTTAAACTCATTCGAAATAATAATCTCCATGTTTATTAGAGACGAAAAGCACAACGGGTGGTAGAGAGAGCTGCATAATCTCGACGTATTTATATATATTCCCTTAAGGGCTCACGGAGGTATTATCTTCATATTTTTCCGTATTTTGTGCTTTGCCATAACTTTTCTACGTCGGAATAGATGAATTAGTAGTTTAACAATGTTTGTATGTGTTTTTTTTGGTTGTTTTTTACGATACAAGATGATCAATTAGATTACGTAAAATTTCTTTAACGAATTTTTCTAAAACTATTACTACTTGGAGATAAAAATGTCATCAAAAAATAAGTAACGAAAATGTTAGTCTCGTCAAATCCTAACAACGTCCACAAACTCCTTGTCTATAAAAGAAACAAAATTTTTCTATCTTTTTATTGGGGTGGTTTACTCCCCTTGTGGTTTTTGCTACAGTTTTTTTTTGGTCCTGTTTCTCCTTCAATTCGATTTCTACAGGTATTTCCTCATCTGTCTTTGTTTCTTGCTCATAGACCATAGAGGTATCTATTATTCTTCTTACAAATTCTCATTATGTGTCTCGCCAAATTTAGTCTTTTCTATACCTCACATTTTCTCCTCCCAGTTCTTCCTCTATTTCTTTATTTTCTGTAATCTTCTTCTTCTTCTTCTTTTTTATGCATGACGGTTGTTTCCACGGCGTACGCAATCTTAATAATTGTCAACAGCTTTTTGTTGCGACTAATGCGTCTTAGTACTTCGTCGTTGGTGATTCAGTCAGTCCAAGGTGTCTTCAAGATGCGTCTATAGAGCCGTGTCTCAATTTGTTTGATCGTTTGAGCTATCCAGGTGAAAATTTCTTTTTCTACAGAAGGACTGACCACAAATAACATTCCATGAATCCTATTCAGACGTGTAGGTTTAGATTTATGTTTGCAAACATTGACAAATACCTTTCGAACCATTTGATCTTGATTTCTTCATCTACAGTTTCAAATGCGTATTTCTGTGTCCTTATACAATATACAGTACGATGTGATGTAATCAGAGAAACTGAAACTGCAGTTCTAGGACTTTAGGAAAGTAGGACTTATAAACTAGCGGGAAAAAAACGAAAAACAGGAAGTTGTTGAAGGAAATGATCGAGGATTTTAATGTAATTATAATATTGAAGATAGATTCGACGTTTATGTGTGGATTTCGATTCAAATTTGTTTTTTTTTTGTCTTTCAATTACCTGGAACCGCGTATGTTAATATAATGGACCTGATAATGCCCCTTTTCTTACATTTGCATTGTGCAAATACGGCAAATTTATGCATTAAATTTGCTCTCTTCTATTCAGAAGTTCCCTCATTTTTCAACATTTTACACAAATATTCTATCGTTTCCTAGAAATAATTCTTATCACACAAAGTGATTTGCGAAATCCAAATTTGTATTTACATTAGTTACTTTTTTTTGAGGAAATCCATTTATTTTTATTAGCATTTTTAGACCGCGCAATCCGATTCAAACAGTGTCTAATTGAATCTGACACCGCTCAGACGTATAAAAAAGAAGAAGGATATTTCGAGGTTATAATAAGTATGTTGGATACAAATAATCAATTGTAATAAATAAAATGTTTTTTTGAGGTTAAGTTAGTTAAATTTGACATCAACGTCGTTCGTATGTCAAATATTGATATAAATTGAAAACCGATATGTCTAGATTGAGAAAAGAGAAGCGTTGCTTTTGCGATGCAATTAAACCGGGTCCTTTGAGTTATAAACGCAAAATTATGGAAAATTTGAGAAATGAGACACCCGCTACGGATAGTAATAACGATTGTAGTAGCATCCCAACGAGTTCGAGCGCTAGAGATAATTCTAAACCAACACCCGAAGCTACCAAAGAAGAAAACATCAAACATCGAAGAATGAAGAGATTTAAAATGCAATCGGACGGTGTTATTACATCTATTAATTGCGGTACGTCTGAAGATAATGAATTTTCTTATAAAAAAGACAATGTTAAGGATAAAACTAAGAATAGCGAAAGAGTTTTGTTAATTGAAGCACAAAATGTAGATATTCAGAATCATTATTATACAATTTCTTAAACTATTACGATTATTCGTATTTACTACCAACTCCGGGAGTTTATTTTCCAGCCTTTTTCAAGGTAAGTTCATCCTCAAACTTACTCTTATTTACCGATACCTTCCATTTGTACCTAACCATAGTTATAAACCTCTAGTTTCTCACCCCTTTTCTTTCCAAATCAATCTTCACATCATCTAATATCTTTAGATGATTATTCTCGATCATCCAACTTTTATTTTCATTCTTTTCTTTCATTGTTTCTAACATAAATGTAACGTAAACTTTTGACTTTAAATAGCCCCTCAAAAAAAATTCGCAGCAGTTAAATTTGGTGACTTATAACCTATTTCGAATTTTCCAAAACTTGAAAAAAACTCGTGGGGGTACATGATAGATTTTTGCTCAAAATTACATTATAACAGACTACAAAAATATTTTTCGTACGTATGTTTGGTACAATAAACTCTATTTGTAGAAATATCTGCGGGACTTTGAGCCGTAAGGGATTTTAAATTATTATAAATGTAATAACGAGGGAAACTATTAGTTTTTGTATGCACAACTCCGCGCGCGATTTCCCAGGTAGCTGTGTCAGAAATATACGTGACCACAAAACTGCATTTTCCAACTATCATATCGCTTGTCCAGTTCAAGACTGGTTTATTTCAAACAAAGCGATTTCTCAGGAGAGCTGATTAAAGTTTATGCTTTTCTCTTCAGTTGATATCCGATGATTGCATTATCCGAATTTTTTAAATTTTGCACGAATCATCACAATAAAAGTACTCCTCTATAGATTTACAGAGGTTTTCCCCTCTCTCTATACTATTTTTTTTTATGAGTAATTATGAGCAAAACTCCAAGATGATCCTATCTTGCAGCGAATTATTTCAGGTTTTTATAGATAACTCCAGTTATTAATCATTCAAAAGCTATTTATTTTTTATGAAACAAGTACAAAAATAAGAACAAAAGTGTAAAACATAATAAATATCTTCATGAATTCAAAAATCCTTGAGACTAGTGAGACATTTTTAGTGAAAAAAAGTCATGAGTCTTCATTCTCAGTGGTAACTACGTCTTTCTTCAGACTAGGTAGGCACTCTTATCACAAATTGTAGACAAAAAAAACATTTTCATTATTTTAAGATCATCACAGCTTATTACAAAATATGACTTTGTACAATAAATGCATGTAAAACTTTATATCTAGATACTACAAAAAGAGAAAAAAAAATACTGTGCCAATTCGTTTCCTACTGAAGGAACACAACAATACAATTACTTGGAAAAAAATGCATGTAAATACTTTTACAACTAGATACTTAAAAAAAGAGAGAAAAAAATACTGGGCTAATTCGTTTCCTATTGTAGGAAATCAACAATACAATTGCTTTGGAAAAAAATGAAAATAATAATAATAACAGTATAAAATAACAAAAATTGTAGGAAAACCAAGGAAGCGATTAGTTTGCACCTTTTATAAATTTTTGTAAAACTCTTTGTAACACAGAGGCATGACAGCTACACCATTGGTTTTTTTCTGGAAAAGAGAAAGTAATGCATCTTTTTTTTTATTAGTGATGCTCGACTTTCTTGTATATGCCTTGGAGAGTGTTACAGTTGGAGTGAAACTGAAACTGCAAGAAGCAGATGAACTGCTTCGACGTTTCTTGTTCTGGTTTGCTATGTTGATAGATTTGAAATCTTGCTGAGAGAATGATGTTTTATATCGAAAAAATCCAGGCTCATCTTTGTGGGTCTCAATCACACAGATATCAGCGATTGTTACCTTAACACCGTCTTCATTGAACAAAGCGTCCTTTATTGTCAAGTCAGCTGTCAGCTTTGCTGGAGGTGTCTTCTTTGCTTGTGAGATGATAGAAATATAATTTTCTGAGACGAAGATAGGTGAGGCTTTTCTATATTTCTTTAAAGCCCGTTCTATAACAGAGTGAACGTTGTCGCCCTCGTTTTGAGTGTGTCCAGTTACTAGGAATTTGTGCGCTATAGATCTGATATTTTTAAGCTCCCAAGTGGCAAACATGAACAGGTCAAAAATAAACCCGTTTTTTTGCTGACCTCCGCAGTTATCACTGTAAAAAATGACATCAACTGGGGTATTGACAGTTCTGTTTAGGTTTTCGAGGTATAACCAGATGCAACTGCCAATTTCGTTGGCACCCCGTTTTGCTTGGCCTTCATGCCACATGTAACAATATGTCTTCTTGGACTTTAGCTCATACATAGTGAAGTTATACACGTTTAATTTGGACACGTAATAAAATGCTGATGATTCTCTTTGAGGGCAAGGCAGGGAAGCTTGTAGATCAAAAACGGTCACAATTTTATCTAATCCTTTATCTGTATCTTTTTCTAATCGAGCCATCTCCTTTTCTCTTAAATGCTCTTGGTAATTATCTTCGAGCTGTGCTTTCTCAGATTCAGAGGCGTTCAGGTAGCCCAAACAAAAATTACACTGATCTTTTTTAGAGCGGTGGAAAGCAATGTTGAACTCGGTGTTGAATATAATGGCGTACATTGAATACTTAACGAATGGCTGGCTTGCCTCTTTCTGGACCTCGACATAATCACGATGCAGATCTGCAATAGACTTTCCTCCTTCAATGTACTCCTTTTTACTATTCGATCGGAAGTAGTGGCTTTCGAGCCGAGGTATGGAGTTGATGTGATTTCGTACACCTTCCTTCATCTCAGGTGGAAGAGTGGGTTGCTTATGGTGTTTTCCTCTTTGGTCTGATTCAAAAATACCACCAATGTTGGATTTTTCTTTTCTTATCGCAGTGTTGGGAGCTCGAGCACTGATATTGACAGTGGCCAAGAAGAAGATCTTGCATACACGTATTTTTTCTTATCAATAGTAAAATAAAATACTTTGTTAAGGGCTCTTGGTGTTTTATCTAATCGGCCGTAACGGTATCGGGGGTTGACTTCAGAGAGACAACTGTTTAAGAACGTTCTTTGCAAATGGATATTCGAGAGGTTCCAGTATTTAGTAAAAATTTCTATGCGCGTTTCCTCGCTTATGTTGGCTGCACAATGAAAGCGACATTTAGTTTCATTGCACGGTGGCTGTACCTTCCTGGCTTCCCTCAACTTGACGAATTTTTCTTTGGAGCCATCAGGATTTTTCCGCACTCCCAATGATTCGTAACTTCTTCCAGATATCTCCATAATAGATCACTTACCAAGAACAATATTACTAAAAATTTCAGTGTTAAAGAGGGCTATCTCAGGTTGTCTCCAATAATTACTGGAAATTTAAGAGCTAAAGAGGGCTATCTCTAGTTGGCTCTTTCTTGAAGAGAATAATCTAGAGGGAAATAAGTTAATTTACCATTCAAAATAGAGCCATTATCATAATAGTTCAGTTTTGTACTAAAGATTGATATGAAAAAGTTACTTACTGTCGGTTTATCACATAATAACCCACTATTGCACAATAGAACTCCACTCTCTCTATGTGTGTCAAGGATCACTCTTGCACAGCCCCCCCTCCACAAATCAAAGATGGCCCACTTACATGCACTCCATCTAGGGGTGATCCACTAAGTTTTTTAAGAAACGGTCTTGCACAGAGTTAGTAGAGGCAATTTGAAGATAATTCATGCAAAAAACTGAAAATCGCTTTATTTTGAGTTAGACCAGTCTTGAACTGGACAAGCGATATGTTAATAATCATGTCGAAGCTGCGATCAAAGCACTGCTACTAAAAGATATAAAAACGGAACTTAAATTTTGCATATACCTCGTAGTATTCAAAGCCTCGTGATATTTCTGACAATTCCGGTATTAAGTTTAATCACAAATTCATTCGGATGAAGATTTAAATTAGTTAAATTTTGAGTCTTAAACTGGTATTTGTTTAAACGTAATAGCACCCCAAAAGCCGTTGGGTTATAAAAGGACGACGCGCAGTCATTACCATTTTTAAATTACCCAATCAAAAAAAAAGAATTGAATAATTGACGTTTCTTGAACAGAGACGATTTTTCAAATTTCAAAAATGTTCATTTGTAAATTATTTATACCTACGAACTTTTGATTTGAGGTTAACTCAATAATTAAATCACCCTGCGTTGTTCAAAACGTACCGTTTTGATACTGAATTCGAGCTTATGACGTTATTAATCTTTATTTTTGATAATGAGGACAGTTGAGCTTTTGTACTGTACAATTTATCTCGAAATAATGATTGAAATTGTACTTTTAATTAATTAGAGAGTGTTAAAATTAATCTTTAAAATAATTTTTTATTAAGTTAAAATAAGTCGAAAACGTGGCAACGCCGCCCAACATAAAGTTTTTTCTATTTTTGTATACATATATTAGAAATGTGTTGTTGTTGTTATATCGCCATTAAAACCCAACTAACACATGTTTTAATATTATTAATAAATAATACAGTCCACACATCAACAATTAGTTTATTTGAACCAGCAAAGAATTTCAAACATTTTGGTCCTTCGAGCCGGATAAATATAAGATAGAAAAATATCTAAACATTGTAAAAACTATCTGGAATTTAACAACAATCGAGTGTGTCCAGTGGCCCAGAGAAGTGGCGAAGAAAAATATCGAGCGAAGTAACAAGTGATAGTGACTAACTGACTGAACGACTGCAATTCAGGTACTTTTTCCATACAATTCCTATTTTATTCTATTTTTTTCTTTATCTTAGGATCATTTGTTCTATTTAATCAGAAAATGGTCGAAACTCTTCAATAAACTATTGAAAATTGATTCAATTATTTCAATAAAAATTACAATTTAAATGTGTTAAGACAATTTTAACGGTATTTTACATCGCAACAAGATATGCGACGTATTTTTCTTACAATTTTCAATTGAACAGTTTATAATAATACAATTTATTTTCTATTCAGTCTAGGCAATTTATAATACAATTTCATTAGTTTGATTTATAAAAATCACATGAAATTATTTTAAAAGATACAAATTACTACTTTACTTACAATTTTAAGCCTAGTAAGAAGGTACAATCAATGTTAAGCAATTGAAGTAGCTATTTCATCACAATTAAGGTGCAATTTTCTGTCGTAGGTTATTTTTTGATAATAAATTACAATTTAATCTGCAATAATGCCCCCAATAGAGAATATTGACCTCACAATTTTTTAATTGTGAGGTCAAGTCAAGTCAATACCGTAAAAGAGGTACAATTAAACAAAAACTTACATTATTAGAAAAATTCATAGATAAAATTAACGAATCAGTTCCAGGATTTAATGAAATACAAATGCGATACGACAATCACTTAAATTTATTAGATGAATTTGACAAAATCCAATCGATTATAGAGTCTGAATGTAAAGAGGATGACTTAGATGAACAATTCAATGAACGCGATACATTTCAAGATAGATATTATGCTGCTTTTGATTTTTTGAAACAATTTATACAAACTTTACAACCACGTCTAGATACAAGCGTTGAACAAAATTCAAATTCAATTAACAACATTTCGTCGAATAATTTTGATCCTCTTCAGAATGTTTTATTACCAAAGTTAAAATTACCTAGCTTTGATGGAGAGTTTCATCATTGGCTTCAATTTAAAAACAATTTTAAAACTATCATATGTGACAATACAAATTTGAATGAGAATCAGAAATTTCAGTTTTTAAAGGCGTCTCTAGAAGGGTACGCTTCTCGATTTATTGAAGGTTTAGACAGTACAGACAAACCATTTGAAAGAGCTTGGAACCTTTTAGGTGAAAGATTTGATAAAAAACAATTCTTAATCGATAGCCATTTCAAGTCTATTCTAAGTGTGCAAAATATTGTTAGAGAAAATTATATACAATTCCGTAAGTTATTAGATGAAATTTCTAAACATTTAACTTCGCTAGAAGGCTTAGAGTTAACTAAAGATATTTTATACGACTCCTTTATTATTTATATTGTGTCCAATAAATTTTACAATGTTTGGACGAGTCTCAACAATCTTCTAAATCCATAGGCAATTTAAGTAAGAATAAGAACAATCCAGTACATATGCTTTTATCAACAAATAAATCATTGTCCTGTAATTATTGTAAACAAGCTCATACAATTTATAAGTGTCCTCAGTTTTTAGCTTTAAATGTTGATACAAGAATTCATAAAATTAAAAATTTGCACTTATGCGAAAATTGTTTACTTGCAGGTCATGATAAACAAAATTGTAAACACGGCAAATGTACAATATGCAAAAGGAAGCACAATACACTGCTTCACAAACAATATAATGTAGTACCCCCGGCAAATAATCCTTCTAATGAACCAACAACTTCGATGAATGTAGTTGTAAACCGAAATAATTCAAACACGATTTTAAAAGCGGAAACTTTCGCCAATTCACTGTTATCTTCCGTCTCATGTCAAATTAAAGACAACCAAGGCAATTTTCATCAAATAAGAGCACTGCTGGATTGTGGAGCTCAATCCAATATAATAACTGAAAGGCTATGTAGTTTACTAAATATATCATTGTTACCTACCAATGTCTCAATTTCTGGAATAGGTAAATCTGTATCTTATATAAATAAAAAATGTTCTATTTCTCTTTATTCTTGCGATAATGATCATGAATATACAATTTCATGTTTAGTCGTCCCTGTAATAACTGGTAATATTCCATTTGCTTATTTTAATCCTAGTACATTAAAGATACCGGAACATGTTCAATTATGTGATCCCAGTTTTGGATGTCCACAAGAAGTCGATTTATTGATGGGCGCCAATATATTTTGGGATTTGTTATTAAACGAAAAAATAAAATTGGGAAATAATATGTTAGTTAACACTGTATTTGGATGGATAGTAACAGGTGCGCTTCCAATTGATAATAATAAAACAATCATGTGTAACCTTTCAAGTCATATTCCTGAAGATGACCAGTTAAAGAAATTCTGGGAAATTGAAGAAATAAAAGGTAGTAATCAATTTTTATCTCAAGACGATATTGTGTGTGAGTCTTTATTTAACGAAAATACTTTCCGCATAGAAAACGGTCAGTTTGTAGTAAACCCGAAGCAATTAGAAGATTTAAGACATTAGAAAAACGGTTCGCGGATGTTCAATTTAAACAATTATACACCGATTTTATTCAAGAATATGAAACTTTAGGTCATATGACTAAATTAACTATTGAACCCGATGGAATTAAATACTTTTTACCACATCATGGTATTTTAAAAGAAATGAGTACGACAACTCGTTTACGCGTAGTTTTTGATGGAAGCTGTAAGACGTCTACAGGGTGGTCGCTTAACGATCTACAATATATCGGCCCTAAAGTTCAGAATGACATTATAAACATTCTTTTACGATTCAGAACATATAAATTCGTGGTTTCCGCTAACATATCAAAAATGTATCGTCAAATTCTCATAGATCGAGAGCATAGACCTTTACAACAGATACTATGGCGTGATAACCCCAAAAGTAACTTTTGCACTTATCACTTGAATACAGTTACATATGGAACTCGATCAGCTCCATATCTGGCTATCTAGTGTATTAAGACGCTAGCGGAACACAATATGAATCAATACCCCAAAGCCTGTGAAACAATACTAAAGGACATGTACGTGGACGATTTGTTGACCGGTTCTAACGATTTAATAGAATTACAAAAATTATGCAAAGACATATATGATGTCTTATCATCCGCTAATTTCATTTTAAGAAAGTGGATTTCTAATATTTTTCAAGTAGTTTGTGGCTTCAAAGATAACAATATCTCAAATGCAATTTTAGATATAGGTGATAAAGAAAGTTGTAAAACTTTGGGAATCCAATGGGACAATAAAAATGACATTCTAAAATATACAATTAAACAATTTACCCATCGAAACACAATTACTAAACGTCACATTCTTTCAATTATTGCTCAAATTTACGATCCTTTAGGGTTATTGAGCCCTTCAATAGTTATTGCAAAATTAATAATACAGAAATTATGGTCCCTACACATTAGATGGGATGAGCCTATTCCACAAGATATAGAACAAACTTGGTATCGATTTCAGAATGAACTTGGCAGATTAAATCAATTATCTATTCCTAGAAATGCTATTTATTTAAACTATGTACTTACAGATGTCCATTGCTTCTGCGATGCATCGAGAGATGCATATTCATGTTGCATATACTTACGTAGTGTTGACGATAGCGGAAATTATAACGTTCAATTACTATGTGCCAAAACCAAAGTGTCGCCACTGAAGACAATAACAATTCCAAAACTTGAATTGTGTGCTTGTCTTCTAGGAGCACAACTAGTAAATACTGTGGTCAATGCCCTCAATTTAAAAAATATTCATTATTGTTTGTGGTCCGATTCTCAAGTCGCCCTATGTTGGATTAACACGGAACCCAATTTATTACAGACCTTTGTTGCTAATCGCGTATCTAAAATACAATCTCTCACGAACATTGAAAATTGGAGGTATGTTAGTACTAAGGAAAACCCTGCAGATTTAGCATATCGATGTATAATGCCTAAAATGCTGATGTCAAGTGCAATTTGGTGGAAAGGACCTCAATTTTTATTGTTACAATCATCAGATTGGCCAATTACTAATTTTTCAATTTCTAAACACGATCTCCCAGAACTAAGAAAATCTAAAACTATTTTGGTCATATCACAACATACAAAAATTTGTGATTTATTTACAAAATTCTCTTGTTTACAACGATTAAAAAGAGTCACAGCATATTGTATGCGTTTTATCAATAATGCACGAAAATCTGATACCAAAGTTATTGGCCCATTATCAGTTGAAGAATTGGAAAACACCAATACTATTTTAATTAAATTATCTCAAATGGAATCATTTTCCGAGGAGCTAGAATTACTTCGTAAAACCAAGCAATTAGATGCTAAACATAAATTTGCCTCATAAATCATCAGAGTTAGGGGACGATTAAAAAATACTTACTTACCATTTAACATCAAACATCCAATCTTACTCTCAAGTAAACACAATTTTACCAAGCTAATTTTTAATCATAAACATAGTCAATTGTTACACCCAGGACCACAACTACTATTAAGTTCGGTTCGACAATTCTACTGGCCTGTTGGTGGTTCTATATTAGTCAAACAAACAGTGAGAAATTGCGTGAATTGTTTCAAGTTCAATCCTATTCCATTTTCCTGTCCAATGTCAAACCTACCGAATGAAAGAATTAGGCCTACGCTTCCATTTGAAGTGACCGGAGTTAATTATGCCGGCCCATTCTATATTTTGAACAAACCAGGTAAAGGAGCTAAACTTAATAAATGTTATTTGGCTATTTTCGTTTGTTTTTGCACTAAGGCAATACATTGCGAAATAGTAACTGATTTAACTTCCAACAATTTCTTAGCATGCTTAAAACGCTTTGTATCTAGACGAGGTGTTCCCAAAATAATATATTCCGATAACGGAACTACATTTCACGGCACTAACAACTTATTGAAAGATCTTAGTAAATTTTTATTCAACAATCAGGCCTCTATTGTCAATTCTACCAGTCAATATAATATACAATGGAAGTTTATTCCTCCGTACACACCCCAAATCATGGCGGATTGTGGGAAGCAGCCGTTAAAAGTTGCAAATTTCATTTGAAGCGAGCTCTTATTAATAATAATGTGACTTACGAAGAAATGTGCACCTTAGTGATACAAATCGAAGGTATATTAAACTCTCGACCATTGTTTGCGCAATCAAATGACCCTAATGACTTGTCACCCATTACACCATCCCATTTCTTAATAGGTCGAGTTCTGACCTCCATTCCCAACATTGACTATACTAATACCAACAAGTATCGTTTGACTCGATTAGAACACATCCAGAAACTCTACCAAAAATTTTGGCGAAGATTTTCAAGACAATATATTTCTCAGCTACATCAGCAGTACAAGTGGAAAGACGCCCCATCAACTATTTCTGTGGGCACTTTAGTCTTAATAAAAAACACCCTATATCCACCATGCCAATGGCCAATGGGAATAATTAGGAAATTATTTCCCGGAAGAGACGGCATTACAAGAGTTGCAGAAGTCCAAACCCATAAGGGACTAATTATTCGTTCCATCAGACATTTGTGTCCATTACCAAGACAAGAAGACATAGACAATTAAATCGATTTATTGCAATCTTAATACAGTGATAGACTTTGTAAACATAGGTATATATTATCAAGTAAATTTCTACAATAAGCTGTTTTGAAGGCATCCCTTCAAAGAGGGGGCTATTATGTTAAAATTAATCTTTAAAATAATTTTTTATTATGTTAAAATAAGTCGAAAACGTGGCAACGCCGCTCAACATAAAGTTTTTTCTATTTTTTGTATTAATTAGAAATGTGTTGTTGTTATATCGCCATTAAAACCCAACTAACACATGTTTTAATATTATTAATAAATAATACAGTCCACACATCAACAATTAGTTTATTTGAACCAGCAAAGAATTTTAAACAACGCTGTACCCAATAGCTTAATTCCATATATATTTGATATATACCACTAACTCATTCTCTAACTATAGATAGTTGTGATTTTCCGCGAATTATCCAACATAGTTGTCTAAATTCAATCCAAAGCTGCTTCCTTTTAGTGAAGAGGTGTCCAAGGAAGTCTCCTAACAAATAGGTTCCAAAATATCTGACTTCCACTTTCTGTTAAATTCTTATACGTTTATTGTAAGGAAGGGACAGTTTTCTCGTCTGTTTCTGAAGTACACGTGAATAGATTTAGACTCGTTAACTTAAATTCGCCATATTTTAACCATTGCTGTAGCCTGTCGATTTTGGCTTTAACGATTTATAATACATTTTGAGGATCTCGGTGTGAAGCTAGTAAAGCAGTGTAATCGCTTTATGATGCACTAAGTGTGTATATAGAAGATATTGTATTGGGCCATCTTGGTTAGATGTGTTTGTTTTGGTACTTAATCATGAAATACTGATCTTCAAGGTAGGATATGAGACTAAGGAATTAATTTAGGGGAAATAAATATCTGATTTTTTAAAGTAGATCCAAGTGTTTAACTTTATTAAAGGCCTGACCTACATCCTCACTTGCTTGATGGTAGAATGTTTCTCTGGTAAATTTAATAGACTCTCTAACAGTTTAGCCACTATTGGAAGTGAGGTGATTGGTCTATAGGAAGTAAGGTGTTTTTCCAGGTTTAGGTGTGAGGATTATTTCAGCAGCTTTCCACTGAATTGGAGAATAACCAATTCTGAATATTGCATTATAAATTTGTTACCATTTTAATGAATTTTTAGGGTCGTTGTTGAAGAAGTTTGATAGTCATGAAGCTATGGTCCGGGGACTTTTTTATTACTAGGAGATTTATGGCGTCTTGGACTTATTTTGTTGTTATTGTTGATGTGAAAGTTCCAGTTAGTAAGGAAAAGTCATATATCGATTGATATTGATTCCATATTCATCTGTTAAAGCATATTTTGGTTAAGAAATATTTTGTAAGTGTTTTGCGAAGGCTATTGCTTTTTCGCCGTTTTTGTACTTCCATTATCTCGTAGATGTTTTATTAAATTTGGAGAGTTATATCTATGAAATTGAAAAGCATAATACAACTTCAATTGATTATTATTATAATTCGGATTTAAAGCTCTTGATTTTGAAACGAAATTTTTTTAAAAAGAGCATTGCGAAAGGTAGCAAATTAGAGAAAAGTTTTCATGTAAGCAAGTACGTGAAATTGTTTATGGCAATAATCGTAAAATCGATGGATTTATGAGGATGTGCAGAATATCACAGATATTCATATGGAAGAAACGTATTCTCTCATTAATATGATTAATTTGCGCAGATTTATATCAAAAAATGTGGTGGTAGATGAACAATAGTGACTCGACATATGTCATCTATAAATCAGTCGAAATCTTCTGTTTGGATTAAGGAACGAGCTAACAGGATCACTTGTAGTGATAAAGGTCATCGATTCAAAACTCGAGGTGAAAATTTCGACAAATTGTCTGCGAACTTTTATAAAAGTTCGCAGCATACCAACAAATATCAGTAAAAGAAATGCGCTATGGTTTAAACCTCGAACCTGTGGCAAAGATGATTTTCAAAACTTTGAGCCAACAAGAAATTTCTAACACAGGGCTAGTAATTTTACACAACCATTCCTACCATTCAGTCCAAAAGGGTTAGTCTTTGAGGAATTCGAACTACTCGAAATTAAATGTACATTTTCGTGTGCAAATTCATTCATTGTTGATTACCAAAATAAACAAAGTTTTGATGATTATTTGATGTTTAATGATTATAATGAGATTACATTAAAAAAACACACAAATACTACACTTGAATTCAGATTTCAATCTACGTAGTAAGCGTGAGAAGTTGCCAGTTTTTCGTGTACTCCATGTAGCAATTTTTTTTAACAAACGATTGAACTATCTATTGAAAGAAAACCAAATAAATACGTAGGGCAATAACCAACTGAACTAACAAACACAGAATCGTGTAGATATGCACAAATAGAAATTACATATCGTTGATTAGAGGTACACGTCCGTCGCAAAGCTGCGCGACCTACACCAAATTTCATAAGAATATTTGAATTGGCAGAATTGGTATGAAAATAAGAATAAAAAAACTATTTTTCTTAGGATATGCCCAATAATCACCCACTTAAATATTAGCACGTCATTAAGGAACATCATGTATAATGAGTGCTAGTTATAGAATGAAATTTACCTATAATCAGGAAGGTAGATGACGTCGATGAGGATGGCATCGGTTGCAGGATGCATTGTTGTATCGGATTCGGTTTAATGTGGTTTAATTTAGAAGAAGATTGGACTTATTCGGTCACTTCCAAGACGTTTTGAACAACTTTGACGTTTTAGTAACAATTACATGGTTATATAAAAAATATCTGTATTATTTTATATTTTCAAAAAATTTAAAATGCTACAAAAAGCTTGAAAAGGTTTAAATTTTATTTGATGGACTATTTCGTAAATATTTATTTACCTGTAGTAACAATAGTTATAATCTCAGAAGTAAAAAACTATCTAATAAGGTCAAAATTTGTATAATTTTACTTTCCTGCACTAGTGCGGGAAAGTGACTCTTTCAAAACTAAAATGCGTGCGGGAAAGTGGGTTAAAACGCACGGTCGGAGAAAAAATATATTGTGATTTCAAAAATATAAAGTGGCGCAGTCAGTAGGATACTGACAGGGATTTTATAGTAAATAACCCTTTGGTATCAACTATTAGTTCAGTGATAAGAAGAATCTACGTAACAAGAAAAGAGAAAATAGATTTATTAAGAAGAAATGAATATTACCACAATTTTGTAAGTTGCTCATTCCTTTTAATTTATGTCATTCTCCTCACCTATTGTAATATCTATGGAAGAAAATTGCCTTAGTGTGAATAGTTTTAATATAATATAGATATTTATCTAGAAAATGAATTCAGTAATTCGTGTATTGAAGATTCAATTAGTAATTCCTTCATATCAAATACAAGTGATATTAGTAATTTAACATTGTCAATTCCGAAGTTTGATACTAAACTTTTGGATATTATTCCAAGATTCGATGGGAAACTGTATTATTTTATAGTTATTAGTAATACTTCAATACAATAAATTCTGCTTGTATTCAAAATATAAGTCTTATTTATGGAATTTATTCAAAATTAGTAGGTGATGAAAATTGTTTACATTTTGATTTGGGTCAATTAAGTTAATGTAATACAGAAAATACTTTACATTTTCATACCAGGCTTATGTCAAATTTGAGCTCATTGTATAACTATGTCGACCTTCACGAAAATGTTGACGGCGACGTTAGAATAAAAAAGACGTTTTACGATACTCACGCTCTGAATATATTTTTGTTATTTTTATATTAAAAGAACTATTACGTTCAATTATTTTTGCTTTGAAACCTAATACAATAGCCGATGCCAGACAACAAATAATTTCAGAAAATAATATATTTACAATGACAAAATCTTGATAGTCTATACCTGTACAGAGACAAAACTTTTAACAATAACTCTCCTAATTCCCAGTTAAACATACCACCACAAAATTACCAAAATAGTTTCCAAAATCCTTACTATTTTCCACGTGGCTCAATCAATATACAATTACGTTCTTCGCCACATAAGAGGTTTTTCACTAATCGCCAAGTTTTTGGCCCTCCAAGGAATCAGAATTCATTCAAACCAAAACCGAAAGCTCTACAACCGAAACTTACCTCTATGAGTGGAATGTCAAACAATACGTTTACAAAACCACAGAATAACTTTTAAAGACCTATTCCTATAAGCGGAATTTCAAATTACTCCATAAACCGAACTTCCACATTAGTAAACCGAAATCAAGCTCCTAGAATCCAATATCTCCCTCAGAAAAACTTGAAACGATGAACAAATCTTAGACGATACAAATGACGAAAACTGCGAAAATATGTAGCCACAAATCGAACAATCATATAGAACTTCATTCAATCTATGACAGAACAGATCTTCCTTATATTAAAATTTTGAATCCACCTTTGAAACTCTTAATTCACACAGGTGCTACCAGATCATTCATTAACACCGAAATAGAAGAAAGTTTTTTCAGAATATATTGTTAAAGAGCCTTTTACTATCTGCTCCTTATTTCAAACAACAACCAAAGATTATTGTGCCAAAATTCCGACATTTCCAGAATTCAACAAAAAATCAACGATAAATTTTTGTATTTTCAAATTTCATAATGATTTCGATAGTCTCATTGGCTGTGACACAATAAAACAACTAGGTGTCGAAATAGATCTCAAAAATTTAATCCTTAAAACAACTAAAGCTCAGCTCCCCCTTTCACATTACGACAGTAGAAGAAAATTATTATTTTTAGCTAGAATTGAACCGAATTCTGTCGAATCTGCAAAAATGCCTGTATTAGTATTCATAATTGGTATTGTTGGCATAATTGCATAATTAGAGACGGAATTTCTCAGGCAGAAAATAGTTATGCCGTTGTAGACGTTATCAACAATAGAGATAATGTTGCAAAAATATACTTAAACGAGCCCGTTAAAACCACTCCAATTGAAAAAGAGTATGAAATTTTTCATATATCAGTAAAACCCTCTTTTAATGATACTAGCAATGCTAATGACATAACAGCATTAATACGTACTTCTCACTTAAATGAAGAAGAAAAGTTTTATATTACTAAACTTTGTAGGAAGTACTCAGATATATTTCATACAGAATATTCTACCTTAACTTTCACAATTCAGGTTAAACAAAAACCAAAAGACGAAATTCTCGTATTTACGAGGTCTTACAGATATCCTTACTTCCCTAAACCCGAGGTTGAAAAACAAATAAATGATATGTTAGAAAAAGGCAGCATCCGTCCAAACGACTCTCCTAGGAGTAGCCCAATTTTGATAGTAGGGCAAAAACTTGACGCTTCTGGTAAGAAGAAATGGACTATCGTAAACTTAATGAAATAACCATTTCATCATATAGAGATGCGTCCGGATGATATCAAGAAAACAACTTTCGGTGTTGAGAACGGTCATTATGAATACCTTCGTATGCCATTTCCAAAAATTTAAGAGAGAGTAAATTAAAGATTCAGTTAGAAAAATCAGAATTTTTAAAAAAGGAAGTTGCATTCCTTGGTCACATAGTTACACCAGATGGGATAAAACCAAACCCAGAAAAGATTCAAGCTATCCAAAATTACCCGATTCCGATTGCTAGGATATAATCACAAATTTATCAATAACAAAGCTTTTCACAGTGTGTTTAAAAAAGGGCGCTAAATTAAATATAAGCGATCCACTATACATTAAAGCTTTACTAACTAACGAAACAATTTTAGCTTACCCCGATTTTACTAAAGGCTATCATAACTACAGACTCTAGTAATTTTGCTATCGGTACAATTCTATCTAAAGGCCCTATTGGTTAAGATAAACCAATTTCATATGCCTCACGAACACTCAATGATGCAGAAACATCCTATTCTACAATAGAAAAAGAGCTTTTGGCCATAATATACTTATACTATGCTACCAAATATTTTAGACCTTATATTTTTGGAAGAAAATTCAAAATTTTTACAGATCATAAACCCCTACAGTGGTTAATGTCTCTAAGAGCCAAACTCGCGATTAGTACGTTGTAGATTAAAATTAGAGGAATTTGATTATGAAATTGTACATAATGAGTGTAGTCATCCAAAAAGTTAAGATATATATTTTTTATCCAATTTCCCCGATTCTATCGGTCCATATAGATATCTGTATGTATTATTTCCAAAGGCCATGTTGCTCTGGTTCTCTCGTTGTCAAACGGAAATCTAACCTGCTTTGCTTTCAAACATATTTCGCAAACGGTGTCAAAACTGTTTATATCCTTATTGTCTATATCCATCATCATATAGTTTTCCCATAATTTTTTAATGTTGTTTATATGTAAAATTTCCCAATTTTCTATATCAATTCATAAATTTTTTTTCTTTTATTTCCGTCAAATAACTTGTTACAAAGCCACATTTACTAAAATTCACTTCATTAAAACCTGCTGAATTTTCTTCCCTTCAAAATCTTTTTCATCATTCTTCATAACATATACTTTTTCCTTTTCAAAAATCACTTACCTCTGGTTTTCAGTAAAGGCATTAACAGAAATTGAATTTTTACTTAAATCCAGCACAAAGAGAACTTCATTTAAAATACACTTTTCATTTTCAATAACCCCTAATCCCCCGGTTTTTATTTCACTGCCCTTTTTAGTTACCCAAATATCTACATTTTTCTCTACAAAATTTTTGAATAGGCTTTTATCATTAAACATGTGGGAGGTAGAGCCTGAATCTATCACAAAAATATGTTTATTATATGTAAGGTTCCTACTCTATTTCATAGGATGAAAATTGCACTATTTTATTTTTATTATGTGAAAGATTTTCACCATGCCTATTCCTAAAATAACAATCATTTTCAGTGCAGTTAGTTTCTTTACACATTGTTTGTCTATTGTTTCACAGTTCTTAGCATAGTGACCTCCGTTTCCGCAGTTATAACATTTATTTCACTTGTCATATCTCTATCCCTATTTCTACGCAAATGAGTAATATCCCCTTTTTTAAGCACCTGTGACATACCATTGAATTTACATTAAAAGCAACCAAGTGACCTTTCTCTTTATTTATACATGTTTCATTCTCGGATATTAACAAAGCTATAAGATTCTTGGGGGTTTTCTTATTTTTGAGGAGGGTTTCCATGCAGTTTTAAAAAAATTAAACCTATTTGGCCAAGAACTTAAAATTTTTGACATTAACATATCATCTGTTATATCCTACGACGATAATCCAAATTTTCTAACCAACGGTACGGAAACTGTTCGTTTATGTATTGACGAACTTGTAAAGAATAATGTGGTGGTGCTCCGTCGTGCAAATATATATATATATATATATATATATATATATATATATATATATATATATATATATATATATATATTATAAATTTAGTTACGTGTACGTGCTTCTAAATTAAAATCGTCCAAATATTCTTCCAGTACCTCTGATAGCATATCAACGTATCTCCTGCGTGTCAAGGTACCTTCATAAAAAACTGGTCCAACACCAATAGTGCATGTATATACCCCTATTCGAATAATTTTCTTCGTCTGTCTAAAAAATGGTTTTAGTTCTCTTGTTTAAAAATTTTTTAATAATTTTTAATAGATACAATTTGACGTTTCGACTTTTTTTTAAATCTTCATCAAAATATGATATTGACACTGAAAAATTGCGTGTTTCTATTGATTCATAGATTACCTTCATCATGAATATTAAAATAAGAATAAAATCAAACTAAAGCTTTGTTCTATTAAGAAAAATTAATTACTCCTTGGTTTTTATATCTCAAATAAACAGTAGTAATCAATTAAATTATTTGTAGTTTTATTAGAATTTACAAAATGAAGATAAAAATTTTACTTAAATTATTTAGATCTTTTTTACCAATTATAGCTTTTTCGTTGTTATGAATGTGAACCATTTCTAAAAATTCTCTTTTTGGTGTATTAGATTCCGTTTCAAGAATTTTTGAATCTTTATAAATGAATTTTGTTTTTTATGATATTTCATGGTTCGTTAATGCAGTTCTATTTTTTTATTGTATTGATGACTTCTTTGACTATTTTCTAAATACTGAGAGGTTTGCCCTATGTAGACAGCGTCACAATTAGTACAAGGCACTTGATATATAATATTACTTCTTTTGTTTTTTGGAGTTATAGATTTCAATTTAGTGAAATATTTGGATAATATATTATGTCCTCTATGACTTATACTAATATCACATTTATCGAGATAATTCGATAATTGTTGGGAAAGTCCTGGTACATATGTTAAGGAAAAATGGGTTTAAAATTTTTACAAGCGTTAACAATATCGACAATCACCGGAAATCTGAATTAATTATTGTAAGTAAAATTTTAGTATTGTTATACATTTATATATATATTTCTTATATTGTATATTGTATTTGACCATAATTTCAGTCCCAGATGATGAATACTTATGTATTCGAAATCTGGTGACACGTTCCCAAACCGTTCTTATATATATATATATATATATATATATATATATATATATATATATATATATATATATATATATATATATATATATATATATATATATATATATATATATATATGTATATATATATATATTCTTGATTTTAGGTCCATTCTGTTTTAAAATTGTTTTTTTTTGATAATTGACACTGATAATTTGCTTATTTATATTGATTTGTAGATCATTAGAACTATATTCTAAAAAGAAATTTAATTTTTCTTGGTCTCTATATCTCAAATATATAGCAATAATCAATTAAATTATTTGTAGTCCTTGTTAATAAGGTAAGGAAAAATGTTTTATGTTTTGATGTTTCGTTTCAGTTTTGTTTTTAAATTGATTGTAGTATCTGTTTATCCTTTTCTTGAATATGCTATTCATCACTTTTTATGGTTAATTATTTTCTTTCAATGCAGTTTTTGCTTTTTGAGTAGCTAAGCATCCACATTCCGGATCTGATAGTTGGATAGATTTATCAGCTAAACTTATTATCACTGATCTTTTTTGTGTCACAGGATGACAATATCATATTTTGATAGACTCAAAGCGTCAAAATTTATATTTCTTTTAAAAACTATCAAAAAAAAACTAATTTTGAAACATAAGAGACCTAAAATCAAGAACATTTAGATGCATAAATATATCAAAAGGTCTAAGAAACAAGAAATTGAAGAAATTATATATATATATATATATATATATATATATATATATATATATATATATATATATATATAATTTCTATTATATCCGTATGTTTGAGAACAATAAGAGAACCAAAATATTCTTGGACAAAAAGTCATTCTTTGATGTAACGATTATATATTCTATATTCATTATAGTTAAAATTTGGTGGACTTTTTCAATATTTCCAAAACCTACATACAGGGAAGAATTCTACATCTACATTTACTTAATCGTCCCTCTTATCAAATATACATTAAACTGTGTGAAAAATCATATAATTTATTAATACGGTATAAAAATGGCATTTACTGTAACACGACACATTCTGTTTTAGATTTCTAAGCTTCACTTGTCGAGTTCAACGAATCTTCTTTTTCTTCCAATGTTTTCTTCAGAAAAATATTAGTCTCTTTTAGATTTTTGAGATTTTTTATAAGATTATCATTTTCTTTCTTCAAGTCCATGATATGTTGTATCAATCTTTGATTTTCATTTTCGATGTTACTAAGACAGTCCACCAACTTCTCGTTTTTTGCTTTCAAATTATTTAATTTAAGAGTTAAAGTATTAATGTCTGATTCTAAGTTACTGGTTTTACTTTTATGTTCTAGTGTTTGAGAATTAAGGTCATTGACAGAATCTTCAAGTCTAGTTACTAAAAAACTTAATTTTTCTTGGGTAGAAGTTATCAAACTATCTTTCTTCTCAATTTCTACTCTCATTTGGTTTGCATATTTGTTGAACTTCTCCTGATAAAAAATACAAACAATTCATTTAACACAACAGTGGAAAATATGTAGTATGTAAGTCAAATAAATTGAATTAACAAATTTACGAATTTAAAAAAGTTGGTCCAAAGCAAGGATAAAATTTTATCCAAGCAATTTAACGAAAATTTAGGTAATCTTGTGTTTATTGACAATTTGCTTAATGTTTTAAAAATATTTTGGTTTCAATTCAATGTAACGAATAAATGACTACTTTCAACTCTCAGGAACTATTTTGAAAACGTCTGCAAATACTTTAAAACGCTATTTAAAAAATGGAACACAAAAATGGTCACACTGAATTAAAAAATCAATAAATTAATTTTCAACACAAAAGGAAAAGAAATTGATGAACATATGGAAATTAATACCGGGAATGTTGGGCTTTACAATGGGTGGATAATGATAGTACCAAGTAAGATAAATCAGACGCAAAAAGAACTAAGCAGCTGCAAAAAAATAATTCTAGGATTAAATGAAACAAGTTGGTATGGGTCCGGTAAAATCAAACTACAAACTTACTATACTCATCAAAAAAAGACTTAGTCTTAGACAAAGAATTAGATTTTAAGACAAATAAAGAGACAATATCGAAAAATCTAGAATAGGAAAACGTATCAGGTTCATACGGACTAAATTTAAGCAAAAATTTAGAGTCTTGCTAATGGTGAATGTATATACACCAACAAACCAATAAAACGTTGAAATTAAACAAGAATTCTACAAAAAAATAACGTGCAATAATCGATTGCTGGAAAATTGAGGAAGAAATAAAGAGATTAAGACAAAAAATAGTAATAAAAGAAAAGAACATAGATATAATGATAGTCGACAAGGCAATGAAATAAAAGGAGAATTGCATCGTGCAATGTCATAGCAATTCTGGCAAAGGAAATTTCAAAAGAAATGTTGGATTGCAAAATAGATATTTTGGCTCCTCAAGAAATACGATGGAAGGGAGAAGAACAAATAAATAAAGGAAAATATGTTCTGTTTTATGGCGGAGAAAGAAAAACGGGTTTTATGATAAGCAAAATAATTCTAAGAAATGTACTAAATTACAAGTGAGAGAATACCACACAATAAAAAATGGTGTAGAAAATAACAATAAATAATATCTACGCATCAACAGAGGAACAGAGGAAGCAAAAGACGAAGATAAAGATGAATGCTATGAAAAACTCGTTAAGGTATTTAAGAATGTTACAAGACATGATACATTAATAGTTTTTGGAAAATGACCGCAAAACATAAAAACAAGACTAATAAGTACCAAGTTGTGTGGCTGAAAAGCACACCTTACACGAAACAACTTACGATAATGGGAGTTGACCATCAATTAGTGATAATTAAATATTAAATATATAATGGTAAATATAGTGAACAAGACAATAAAAGGTAGAAAATGGAATTGGAAAAAACTGAAACGAATACGGAAAAGAAATAGAAAAGCAAGGAAAATATACTATTCATGAACAATGAAACGAGATTGAGAAAAGTGTTATAAATGCAACGCAGGAAGTCATTCATATAGAAGATATAAGAAGCAATAATAAATTGTTTCACCAAGAATATATAATAATAACTAAAAAGAAAAAAGAAGGTAGGTTGAAGTGAAAAAGCAACAAGCATATTATGATAATATAATAAAAACAAACTTGGATAATGATAATAAAAATAATGTGAATATATATTTAACGCACTATATCAAATATTAAAGAAGAATAAAGGAGTCACTATTTTAAAATATTATTCCCGGAAATAGAAAATGAATACAAAGATGATGTAAGCGATAATGGTTCAATACTAGAAAAGAAGAAAAACCGATGGAAGTGGAATGTAATGACATAGGATATGGAAAAACTGAAAGTACCCCAAAAGTTGATATGACTATCCTAAATTATAGGGGACCGGTAATGACCACCTGAGGAATTTGAAATAAATGCCGAGGTAAGACAAAGTGATGGCCTCTCAGCGGTATTGTTTAACATTGCAATGAAAGGCATAATGAAGGAATATAATATCGAAAGAAGAATCGTTAATGAATCAAAATAAATAATAGCATATGCTGATGATTTAACTTTAATAGAAAATTAGAAACATAGAGTAACACTAAAAATAACGGAAGAATTAATTAGTAGAAATCAATAGCGGTATTCCAGCAGAGCTAATAAAGTAATAAACATATCTTTCAACAGCAATACTTCACTCACTCCTGATAAAAATCTGGAATGATGAGAGTAGTCCGAAAGACTAGAATAATTGTAAAAACTGTCATTCGGTACGAGATGGAGTAAGCTCATAATTATTTTGGATTTTCACCATAAGACAAACTGCCCAATAATGAAGCTGTATTCAAAAGTGGTAACTCTTGCATTGATCATATTAGGCCAGGGAAAATAATAATGGTACAAAATGAAGTTATCTGCCGCCAACTTTGTTTAACATTTTAATAGATTAGATAATGAGGCAAACAGAAAAAATTGAAAACCAGGAAGACTATGAATTCACGGATGACATATGTCTGTTAACAACAAATAGAAATGAAACATTTTTACTATTTAGGCAGCATAATAAATACAAAAGTGATACTTAAACTGACATCAAATCTGTTTCATACCAATGTAAAACGTTCAAAATTCGTTGAGAACTATATGTTGCTGTTGCTGTGTGATTTTTCAAATATTAAAGCTGGCACTAATACTTCAAAATTACACAAATACATTCCTTGAATATTGCCTTTGTGGATTTTATATTAATATTCTAAGTTTGTACTGATGATAGTATTAAAATGTTAATCTTACTTGTTCCTCATCCCTTGCTTTAGATAATGTATTTATATAATGAACCAATCTCTTTTTTTCATTTTCTTGATCTTCTAAGCAAGCTTCCAAATCTTCTAACCGAATTTCTAAGGAATTTCGCTCTATTTCTACATATTTTGTTCTATCTAGTTGATCTCTCAATAAATCACATTCATGTTCCAATCCAATCAGAGTTTCATATTTTGATTTGAATATATCACGCTCAGCTTTCAATGCTTCCAAACATTGAATTTGTTTCCTCATTTTCTCAACATCTTCTAACTTCCTTATCATTTCCTCAAGACTGTACTTCAGATGATCACGTTCTACCCTTAATCTTTCTTTGTCTTCACATAAGGATTTGAGATTTGTTATTTTCTGTTCCATGCAAACAATTTTGGATTCTAAAATCTCTCTTTCCGCTTTTCTGTTGAATTCTTCTCCTTCGACAATAGACAATTTCCGTTTTAATTGATTCAATTCTATTTCCAAAAAATTTTTCTCTCTTCTCATTTTTAAAACACAATTCTCCAGTTCATCCACTATAGCTGCTTTCTTTTTTAAATTATGAATTTCTTGATCTAGAATACCCAGTTGTTCTACTTTTTGACTTAGTCTTTCTCGATCTGTCAAGACTTCCTCTAGAAGTAGAGATCTTTGCCTGAGCACTTCAACATCTTTGAGTGAGTAGGTGTACAAACAAAGTTCTTTTTCTAAATTGCGAACTTTTTCTCTTAGCTGTTTCTCTTCATTGGTGGCTTCAATTTTGAGTTTGAGTTCTTCTATTAACTTTGGACTGACTGGAAAGCATCCTAATTTGGAGAATGAGTCTTCATAAAAAAATATTTGCTCCTTCAGTTTGTCATTTTCTCTTTGTATGATTGACAGTTGTGAGCAATATTTTTTCATTACCTCTACTTCCTTTCTTATTATTCTAACCCGCAATTCAGGTGTAATGTCTTGATTGCGCATCTGTTTGATATTCTGGTCCAATTGTTTGATTTCATTGTCCATTAGTAAGATTTCTAGGTTTTGGGGTAAATTAGAAGGAGCTGCTTTTTCGGCATCGTCTTTGGAAGCAGCCTCTACATAGCAAAGTTTTTGTTCTTCATAACTTTCCTAAAATCAGAAGCCGATAGTAAAATATCTGTGTTGAATAAAGCAAATACTAGGATTTGTGAACAGAAGGTAATCACAGGGAATCAAATAAGGTAAATGTTGCGATAGAGGCAATAAATTAAAACGCTAATTTTTCTGCAGCAGGTCCTTATAGTACTATAAAAGTATAATCAATCTGAAGTGTAAGTGGAGATAGGTTAGTATATTAAAAACAAATGTGATTGCCAAACTTCACAATTCAAAAAGAGGACTACTAGATGTCTGAGGTAATAATTATTTATACCAAATAATAATGCGTCCTTCAACATGTGCTAGAATATGTATTAAATGTATAAATCGATTAACACCATAAAAATGATATAAAAATTTTTAGACTCATTTTGCCGAATATTTCCTAAAGAAATAATTTTTGTAAAATGATTCACCCGCAGTTCCTGTTGATTTTTTGAGTCATCTTGTTTCTCAGCTACTTCTTTTTTGCTGTTCAAGTGAGATATCATAGCGGAAGTCATATTTTCTTGTCCTCTACCATATGATTCTTCAGCCTAAAATTATTTTTAATTTTATTATGTAATTTACATTTTGTATTTTGTGAAATATCTTGTATTCATTAAATGAATTCATGAAATTATTGGAAACATTTATTCTTCAACTTTAAAATAGCCATAAGAGTCTCAAGTGAAAAATTCTTAATTTGATAATTCACAATGTCAGATGCCGAAATAGAGGAATTACAGGAAGTAGTGATTGATATTTAGATGGAGAAAATGATATTTGGTATATATGTTATATTTTTGGATCAGCTAAATTAATTTTTAATGTTTACACCCTTAAATGATGCCATTTTGGTCAGGTACAATTGTCGTTAACAATCTAAATATAGGTGATCTAGATACTTTGATATAACATCAATCATAAATAGTTAATTTTAATACCAAGCATGTGAGTTCCATTGAGCATTAGAAAATATTGTGTATTTTACTCCAATTTAGATTGATTCAAGTCTCATTTTAAATTGTTACGTGGTTTTTAGCATGAAAACTAAAAAATGTAAGTAAATTTAGAGAATCCCACGAATGATATTTTATAAATTCCAAATTAGTATTGGATGAGCTTAGTATTTCTTAACTTTCCGATTCTTTCCTAAAATATATTAAAAGTTGAGGTGCCAAATGGGGGTGAGGATAATGATTCATCAATACGTTTTCCAAATAATCTCGCATATTCCAAAAGATTCCTCTCTTAATTCAATAAGTACTATTTTATGTCTGCACACTTTCTTTTGAAATTATTTAGATCAGTTTTGGTTCATTACATCCGTTAAGAATGGTCAATTGGATAGATTTAAAAATAAGTTGTTAAATGTAAGAAAACTTAATGATTTAAGGCATATTTGTCAGATGGTAGTAGCTGTTGAATACATTAACTGTGAACGATATTTTGAAAATTAACCTTCACTTCGTAAAAAAGTTTATCCATTCGCATTCTCAACGCAATACAGGACAGTGATATTCCTGTGATTCCTTTGGAATGGAATTTTATCATTATCATTTATTTATGAGAATTACATTCTAATTTGTTTAAAAAAAACCTTGTGGCTACCTCTCTATAGAACATACACTGTTTCCTAATAATTATAGAAGTATGATTAAAACTTACCACTAGATTATTCCTCAATGCAATTATTTCAGTATCTTTAGGAATAACTGAAGCATATAAATTTTCTTTAGAACCTATTGTCGTGCAATTTAAAATAAGTCTACCCATTTCTTGTTTTGACTGACTTTTTATATTAATTCTTCTTTTCTTAATATTTTGTTTTTTATTGCCATTGTTCAAGCTTCCTCTTCGTCTACAGCTTTTTCTGCCGATTTTACCAAAGTTACACCTTTCTTCCTTTTTTTTCATCAATTGATACTGTTTTGAATGTTGTGCTATCAAAAAATAATAAGTAGAAAATTTAGAACGTTTTATTTTGAAATAGCCAGATTTTTCTGATCGACTTTTGTTTATTGGAAATTGTCTTAAAACAGATTTAATCTTCTGCATTAACCTTAACTTAAACTTTTTTTTATGAGATAAACTCGATTCAGGAATTTCCAGTTCTGAAATTATGGTTTCAGTTATTTTACTCATTTTTGTATGTATATGTGTACTTTGTCCTGGGAGCATTTTTAAAACTTGAGATGATTTTGGAGTTTGATCCACTGCATCTTCAAATAGCTCATCTATAAAAATAAGAGTCTTTCAAGCAACGTGTTGAAATAAATGACAATAAAAGTAATTCAAATGTTACTTATATCTTATTTGATAATATAGTTAATAGTATGGTATTGATTCTCATTTATCCCGTTGTTCCCATAATTACATCTGAAAGAAAAAGGAAATATTCACCTTTATCTGTTTCAGAAGATTTTTGTTGTACTTTTTCATCCCCCTTAATTTGATTGTATATATTTTTGCAATTGTATGTTTCCATGCCTTCCACAATTCCTTTGGATTTTATGCTTTCTTTATCGTCTCTGGCCTTTTTGTTACCAACTTGCATTTCACAGGTACTTCTTTTGATCTTAAAAATATTAGTTGATACATCTGTAGCATTTGGTTGGTCTCTTGTAATTTTTAATACGTTATCCTAGAATATTGAATGCCAAAGTTACGTGGTTTTCAAAAACATATCTATCCCTTTTTAAAAACACACAAAATACACAATATAATCATATAAAAGAGATTATAAAATTTATAGGCTATTTTGGAAACGAAAAAATTACAAATTCGAAAAGAGAAATAGTAAATCTTTTATTGTGTTATTTGTATACCTCGTTATATTTTGAAAAAGAAATGTGGATAAAAAAGAAGGGATTTTCCAGAAGTAATTAAAATGGAATTTGAAAAGTTAAGACAAATATGTACTTACATTTTTCAACTGAGTAAGTTTTATTTTGTCAATATTCTGAACAAGATACTGAATATTGTTTATATACATATCTGTATCTAAATCAGTCTGTACACTTTCTCCATCATTCAATAAAATTGCTACTTCTTGAGCAATAACTGACTGACAGTTATCCCCTGTAGATGTAATTGCTTTAACTTCAGTACTAACATTTTCTTTATCTTTTGTTGAAAATTTTGATATAAAAGTTTGCTCTTTAACCGTTTCTTCCTCCTCGTCTGTGCCATCTTTGTTCTCGTCTTTCACTTTCCTTTGACATTTTGATATGTGTTCTCTAAAGTCGTCGTCAGTTTCTATCTCTTCTATTTTAGCTTTTAACTCGGTTTCTTCATCGGTTTTAGATATATCGTCAATACTAATAGATAAAGATGGTGTAGAGAATTTATAGTAAAGAATTATATCATTTCTGAAATTTTCTTCTTCACTCTTGATCCTCGAATTGATGTTTGAAAAACGTGGTGGTGTTGATTCACTGGAAATGTTTGTTATACTGATTGATGATAGTTGGGATACGATTCTTGAACGAGTCGAACTATTATCTGAAATATTTGAATTATATTATAAAAACAGAAAAAAATTGATAGAACTACAATTGTGAAAAAAAAAGCATTTGGAGTATTTCTGTGATAGATGAAAGTGCTCCAGTTGCAATGCCTTTCTAGACTAGGTTCAAAAAAGGTTTGTATATAGTAAACCAAACCTCCTTATTAGCTTATTTACAGAGCATTGCAGTCTCAGGAAGCACCTGATAAGGAATAGATCTAATAGACGTTGCATCTATTTGGAATATATTCTTTATTCGATATAGTATAAATTTTGTAAAAAGAATTACCTGTAAAATGTTGTTCGAGTCCTTCACTTAACACATAGGATCCGGGATAGTCTGTTTGAAATATTGATGTCAAAGAATTCTCATCTTCTTGTGTTTCTTCTATGCTTGGCTCCAGGTATTGAGGTGAGTAACCTCTGGGTATCAATGAATTCAGATTAAGAATTTTATCAGGTAGAATTACAAAAAAACCAGATCTTGCTACTACGGATGCTTTATCTTTGAATTTTTGTACATCAATAGACCATTGTTCAAAGGGTAAATGATATTTGTTAAGTGAGAAGTAGGTTATTTTATTAGTATAATGCATTAGTTCTCTACAAGGGCATATTGGAAGTTTCTTAGCTGGTTTCACATCGTGAATATTAGAGAATTCATCACTTCCTCTCGATGTAGTTTGTGTATATATGTTTGCTTGACTTATTAGTGGACATTTTTTATTTGATTGAAGGCATATACATGATGAAATGCTACAACCACATTGAGAAAATTCATTGCATCTATGTGCTTGTACTTGTTTTGACTGCCAGGCACAGGTTGCCGTACATATATTTTCAATAAATGAAGGTTGTTCAGGTACTTCTCTTACTTCAGCTTTAATTTTAATACAAGTGCTTATTATTGGAGGAATATCTTCGTTGTATGGTATTCGTTTCATTTTGATTATATCGCTAGTAGGCATAGCACATGGTGCAACACATTTATTATTTTTAATAAACGTCAATTCCAATACACCTTTGTCTCCACCAAACATTTTCGAATTTTCAGCATCTAAAATTTCTCCAGTTTTATCTTTTATATCAGTTTCTTCAATTCCATCAACTACAGCTCCTTTCATTTCCTTTGTATCAACAACCTTGACATTTAAGATCTCAGAGCAATCAACTTCTTTCTTCTTCTCTACTGCTTTCATTATGTCTTCATTAAGCTGAATCGTTTCAATCGAATCTTTTGTCACACTTTTTTCATTCTCAGGAGCAATTTCTTCTTTTACAATTGGTGAGCCATCTCTAACAAATTCTTCAGTTTTTATTTTTCCTGCTTGTTTATTGAATATCTGTTTTATAGAATCTTTCTCATTTAAAACGCCACTTTTCTTGATACTACTCTGTTTCTCTAATATCTCAGACTCTTTGTGATTTGAATTTTCCTTTCCTTTTTCCGATAATATAAACATAATTTTATCTTTGGATGTTAATTGTCTTCCCGATCCCGTATTTTTTTTTATAGTTTCCAAGTATTCTCTTTTAACATCTAATTCGTGCGATATTACAGGAATAGTCAAATCTTCTGTTTGAGAATATTTTGATTGGTTTTTATTTGTTGATTTTGCTTCTCTAATACCTCTCGATTCTTCTGATATTATTACTATATTTTTTTCCTCGTTTGATTCCTTTTTTTTAACATCTATATGTCGATACTTCTCTCCAGGTATTTTAGATTTAGTTTCTTCCTTGGGAATAATTACAGAAGGCAAAGTATCTTGTGAAATTGTTATTTCATCAAAGTTTGGTAATATGACATCAACATCCTCTACCATTGGTAACTGGGATATTGAAATCTTTTCTTGAGATAATTTTGATTGAGGCAGTTGCTTCAATAACAAAAACGATTTTTCGGTTGCTGCAAGTTCTTTCTTCTCCTGAATATGTTCTTTATCAAGGGCATCAAAATATATTTCTTCTTCTAATTGGATGGCATCAAATTCACAACTTTCAGGATTAACCTGTTGTTTGAATAATTTTTTTTTTACTTTCTCTAAACCTTTAAGATTAGTTTGTTGTTTAGAAGAAAGTTTATTTCCTATACAAATCGCTCCACATGATTCTTTAAATAAAGGTGAAGCATTGGATTTAGTTTTATATTCCAATGATTCTTGGAATTGTTCAGATAACGTTGATGAGCAAAGATTAGGACATATATTTTCACAAGAAAAGAAATTTTTCATAATTTCTAAAGCCTTTTCTGAGTGGTCTTCGTCGATCATATCAGTAACATTGGGTTTTATTATATTTTCAGGTACCGAAGCTTTGTCATGTACTTCATTTTTCCCAGAACATTCACAAGTACTTTGTGTATTTTTTAGTTTATTAACATTTTTTGATGCTTTCGCTTCAATTTCAACCTCTAGATTATTTTCTGACGTCTTAACAACTCTAGATGTAACATCATCAAATAATGGGATATTAATATTTATAGTAGTTATTGTTTTCTTCTGCTCTTCCAAGCGTATTGATTTACACAGTTGGGGGGAGGTCTTTTGGGAATAAAATGCATTCGAATTATATCCAGGGGACATTTTTTTGCACATTTTTATATGTTTTCCTTTTTTACCGATTTGAATGTCAATATCTATTTGGGTATTCTTAAAGGTAGATTCACTTTTAGATAATAGGCATTTTTTGTGTTCGCTTTTTGAGCTATCAATAATAAAAATTTGTTCCTCTAGTTTTTCGTCTGTGTTACATGCTGTGTGACATTTATCTATTGATTGATAGCTTAAAACCTTTGCTTGTGTTTTATTATGTTTACAGATTTCGTGTGTTCTAATCTTAGTACATCTGTTGATAATCGGTTCTGTATCCATTTTTCCATATCTTACTGATTTCTTTAATTGTTCGTCTTCGTTACATGGAGCATTGCATTTTATTTTCGGTGTTTTCTTGAGGTCTCTTTCTCCTCTTTGCCTCATTTTATCAGATCTAATAATAATTGGTTCTGTGTCAATTTTTTCATACCTTTCTGGTAATTTTTCGACATGTTGGTCGGTATTATATGAAACATTGCATTTTTTTGATCGTGCTTTGGGTGGATCACTTTTATCTTTCGATTTCAGTTGTTCAAATCCGGTAATTGGTTCTTCAACAAATTTTCCATACATTTTTGGTGCTTTCTTAAATTGTCGATCATTATTACACGGCGCAACACATTTTTTTTGTGATGCTTTAAAGTTATCAGTTTCTTTTGATCTTATTTTATCAGGTGTGATAATGATTGGTTCTGTCCCTATTTTTCCACAACTTTTTGGTACTTTCTTGAGTTGTAGATCGGTATTACATGGCGCATTGCATTTGTTTGGAGATAAAATCCTTTCATGTAGAACTTTTGTCAGTTTGGAGCATTTTCGTTTTTCTGCTTTCATATTAATATCTTGATCGTATTTATTAATTGTGTCACAACCCGCATAAGTTTTATTTAGAGAGATAGATTTTTCTAAAAGAGTTTTTTTAAATTCAGGGTGTTTGTAGCGTGAAATTTTTTTCCCAGTTACGCATATTTCTTCTTGGTTAATTGATTTTAAAGATCCTACACAAACACCTTTACAAATAGGTTTCATTCGTAGCCTTTCTTCTTTTAATTTAGCTTCCAATAACTCCGCTTCTTCTAAGGTGAGTTCTTTATCGCCAAACAATTTTTTCTTTAAACTTTCCCTTCGAACTTGTTCATTCAACTTTTCTTGCTGCATTTGATCTTTTTCCAGAGTAATTTTCCTATCTCCAACAAAGTTTTGCTTCAATTCTTCTTTTAGTGAATTATCTGCTTCAGATTTTTTTTCTAATAGTTCTTTTCCAGGAAATAATTGTTTCTTACTGAATATTCTGGTTTTCATGGTGTCGTTGTCAAGAACTTTTTTCATTAAAACTTTTTCTACACCTTCTTCTTCTCCGTAACCAAAAAGGTCTTTGCTTAACGCATCCTTCTGTAAAATTGGTACTTTCAATTGTTCTGGAAATAATTTATTTCCTTCATATAAACTCTGTCCAAGACTTCCTGTTCGAGCTAGTTCTTCTATTTTTTCCTGTTCCGAGATTTTTCCAGCTTGCTCCCTTTCAAACACTTCTTCCAGAAATTTTATTTCTGCTGGAGTCAGTTCTCTGTTTCCAAATAGGTGAGTTTTCAATTCAATTTGTCTTTGCTTCTTATACGCATTTTCTGACATTTCTTCTTCAGGAGTTAATTGTTTGTGCCCAAGCATCATTTTTTTCAAACTATCTTTGTCTCTATTTATGTTCTCATCAAATTTTTCATCTTCTGTTAAATTTATATCACCAAAGAATTTTTGTTCATAAATTTCTTTTTGCAATGGACTTTCTTCGAATTTCTTTTTAAAAATCTGCCCTTTTTCAGGAGAAAAAATTTTCCCCAGCAATTCTTTTTTTCCCAATCCTATCCTTTTATCTTCCGATAATTTGTCTTTCTCGAGATCTTGATCCATCTTTTCTATTTCATCCCCTTCCAGTGTTTCTGCTGTATCTTTGCCTTCTATGATTTTATTCCAGTCTGGCATTTTCTCATCAAACAAACGTCTATTTAAACTATCTCTTTTTTTTATTTCTTCATATTTTTCTAAAAATTGTTCTTCTTCGGTAAATAGTTTTATGTCTCCAAACATTTGCTTTTTTGAAATATCTCTTTTAAGATGATCTTGTTTACCTTCTGCTTCCAACAATTTCTTCTCTTCCAAAGAAATCATTGCTGCTTCTTCCTTTTCTTTTCCTGTCAATTGTTTCATTTTAAGCTCTAATTTCTCCTTATTGACATCAAATTCTTTATTGCCAAACAAAATTTCTTCATTCAGTGAAGTATCTAATAGTTCTTGGTTCTCTTTTGATGACAGTTCTTTTCCCCCAAAAGGACGTTTCTTCAAGTTTTCTTTTTCAAATTCTGCTTTCAACTTATTTTCTTCTTCTGTAATTATTTCCTCATCTTCAAACGTTTCCATTTTTTTATCACCAAGTAATGCTTGTTTATCGTTAAAATCTCTTTCTTGGATCTGCAACTCTTCTGGAACTGCTAGACTGTCATCAAAAGTCTTCGTTTTCAAAGATTCATTTTCTGTCAACTCTTTCATTTGATTCTCCAATACCCTCTCTTTTTCTGCAGTTAACAATTTTCCTCTTAATTCAGAATCCTTTTGCTCTTCTCTCTTTAATTTTTCTCCAAGGATTTTCCCTTTATTTGGACTACTTTCTTCAAACAAACTTTTTTTAAAGCTCTCCTTCCATTTTTGTTCATGGAGTTTTCCTTCACTTGGATATGATTCACTATCTCCCAGAATATTCTTTTTCACAGCACCTTGTTCCATTTTTGAAAGGTTTGCCGAATTGTTTTGCACATGAGATATAGAAGGCATTTTTGACATCCCTTTCATCTTTTGATCTGATACGCGTTTTTCCAGAGGAGTGAGTTCCTTTCTTAAAATATCTTCACTATATTGAACTTCTCTCATCTTTGCATTTAATATTTTTTCTTCCTCGGGACTAAGTATTCTATTACCAAATAAAGTATTTTTTAAAATGTCCCTTTTTGCTTTTTCCTCTTTTAGTTTAATTTCTAATGCTTTTTCTCCTTGTGGTTTTGATTCTTTTTCAAGAAAAGAAAATTTCAAGTTTTCTTCTTGTTTTATTTTCGTAGAATCTAATATTTCTTGTCCCTTTGGGGTGTGCTCTTTATCTCCAAACTTTTTTCTTCTTATACTTTCGCTGAGAGCTTTTTCTTTACGTTTTTCCTCCTGCAATTCTTTCAATAGTTCCGAGTCCTCACCATGTTCTTTTCCAGAAACATGCTTTTTGACTTGCTGGACTTTCAATACATCATCCGATCGTTTCTTTTCTTCAGAGCTTAATTCTTTCTTGTCTGCAGGAGCTTTCAATTTATTCTCCAAATGTTTTTTTTTCTCATCAGAAGAAACATTTACTTGCACCTTTCGCTGTTCTTTCCCAATCGGAGCTATTATTGATTTATCAAGTTTTGCATTTTCTTTTTGAGCCTGTTCTTCTCTTAGTTTCAGATCCAATATAGTGGCCTGTTCAGGTGTTAATTTCCTACCGCCAAACATTTTCTCTTTCAGCTCTTCTCTCTCGGCTATTTTTTCTGTTAACTGACTTTTCAACATTTTTTCCTCAGATAGGGGCATTTTTTTTTCACCAAATATCAATGTTTTTTCCATTTCTTCATTTGGTATTAATTGTTTATAGTCATTTAAAGACTTTTTTATGTCCTCCCTTTTTTCCTCGTATTTTCTTAAACTCTTTTTCTCTCCAAAACTTCTCAGTTTTACAGCATTTTCCTTTTCCAGTTGTTCATCCAACATCTGCTCTTCTTTTGCTGTTAGTTTTCTATCGTTCAATATTGTTATTTTCGGTTCATCTTTTGAAAGTTTATCTGATCCATGTAATATCTGTTCTGAAGTTGGCAATTTCATAACTTTTTTTGCTTTTGATTTATCTTCTATCGTTTTCCCTTCTTCAAGTATGAATTTCTTGTCATCAAAAATTTTCTGTTTCAAATCTTTATCATTTTCCAAAATTTCATCTACAACTAATTTAGCTTTTTGTGGCCACTTGGCTTGATACATCTCTTCTGAATTTTTTACTTTCTCCGAAATCTTTTCTTTCCCTCCAAAAATTTTCTGTTTCAATTCATCACTTTCTCTTTTAGTATTGGTAAGTTCTTCATCCCCAAGTGTTCGTTGTTTCAAGGCCACTTTTTGTGCCGACATAAGTGGCTCTTCAGCTTCAACCAACTGTTTCCTGAATTTTTCATTTTCAGCTTTCCCCAACATCTTTTCTTCCCGAGGTGATTGAATTCTATCACCAATCAATTTTCTCTTCAGCCCATCTTTATCTCTTTGTTCTCTGACATCCAGCATTAGGTCTTCTCGAGCATTGTCTATTACTTTCTTTTCTGTTGATGTTATTGCTTCTTCTCCCAAAACTATTTTCTCCAACCGTTCTTTTCTATTCTTATCTTTTCTCAATTTATCATTCAACACTTCTTGATCTTTAGATATTAATTTTTTGCCATCAGTCCTTATTTGTATTAATCCCTCTTTCTCGCCTTCAAATTTACTTTCTAGAACTTTATCAGTGACATCTGGTTGCAACCTAGCTCTTTGGTCTTGGTTTTCTCTAAACTTTCCTTTGAAGATATTCTTCTCTAATGGACTCAAGTCTTTATCTTCAAGTATATTTTGTTGTAATGCTTTCTTTTCTCGATCTATTTGTCCATTATATTTTGTCTGTTGGTCAAATAGAAGTTGTTCCTTTTTAGCCTGTTCAGCTAAATGCTCTTTTCCAAGACCTTTTCCCACTTTTAGCATTGAAGCTGGATCACCAGCCGTTTTTCTACTTTCTTTATATTGTTCAGGCACCTCTTTTTCTCCAGTAATTATATCCTTTTTAGTGACATGTTTATAATCCAGCACATTTTCTTCTGCAGATTTGATTCTCCTATCATCGACTTCCTTCTTCTTTATTACTTCTTTGTTGGCATCATTGGTTCTGGATTCTTCATCAATACTCTTATCATTTTCTTGTTGGAATCTTTCATCCCCGATCAATTTATCCTTTAGTGGCTCCTCTTCTTGCTCTGTCCCTTGAGGTATTCTCTTATAGCTAAACTTTTTTATTTTTGATTTAGCTTTATCTCCTGCATCTACAGTTACATCTTTATCTGTTTCATATTTTTTATTCATTAGCTTCTTTTCTGCTGAAGTTGTTCTATTAGTGTCTAATATTTTCTTTTTTGTAGCTTCCGTATCCTCTCTGCCTCTTTCGTCTTTAGTCTTACTTTTATCAACTAAATCTTTGTCTCTTTGAACTTGTTTTGCTTGGAGCTTTTCCTTTAGTGGCCCTTCTTCTTTATCTTCTTCTAGAGGTATTCTCTTATAGCTGAACATTTCCATTTTTGATTTAGAATTGTCTCCAGAATCTATAGTTACATCTTTATCTTGAACTGTTTCATATTTTTTATTAATCAGCTTCTTTTCTACTGGAGTTGTTCCATTAGTGTCTATTATTTTCTTTTTTGTTATTTCCGTTTCTTGAGGTCCTCCTGACTTCTCTCCAGCTCTATCTTTTATTTTCTCTTTTTTGGCTAGTTCCATGTGATACTTTACATCTACTCCTTTTTTTATCGGCACTTCTGTACTGAAAGGTGTTTTCTCTGCCTTTGCCTTATCTCCTATTGTTATTCTATCTTTCTTCAAATTTTTTTCTTCTAACCCTATTCTACTTTTCCTTCTCCCTGTTTCATCCTCAGGACCATAATCAGTAATGTTTTTTATTTTGATTATATCTCTGTCAGCTTTATCTGCCCTCTTTGGAATATCTTTTATATCTTCTTTCTCTTTTATATCCTTTTTTTCTTTATAACCAGTTAAAGTTTGTTCTTCAGCAACATTCTTTTCTCCAGTGATTATTTCATTTTTATGGACCTGTTCAGGTTTCTCTTCCAACAACTTTTTCCCCATAGATTTTATTCCCCTATCTTCAAGTACTGTTTTCTTCATTGCCCCTTTGTTTGTATCATTGGTCTTGAATTCCTCATCCAAACGTTTCTCTTTTTCTTGAAGAGGTCGTTTATCTACAATCATTTTCAAGTCCTCTTTGTCTCTTTGATCTTTATTCACACCTTTATCAACTAAATGTTTGTCTCTTTGAAGCTGTTCGGCTTTAAATTTTTCCTTTGGATGCTTCTCTGCTTTCTCTTCTTGTCGAGGAATTCTTTGGTTCCCAAACATTTCCATTTTTGATTCAACTTTGTCCCTTTGATCTACAGCAACATCTCTGTCTGCTTGAACTTGTTCTGTTTTACGTTTTTTCCCCAGTATATTCTTTTCCACAGAAGTTATTCTTTGATTTTCTAATATTTTCTTTCTTCTTTCTGCTGTTTCCTCCAGGTCTTCTGATTTATCTTTAGCATCATCTCTTATTTTACTTTTTCTTGCTTGTTCCATGTGATAATTTACATCTACTCCTTTTACTTTTGGCGCTTCTGTATTATTACCAGTTAAAGTTTGTTCTTCTGACCTATCCTTTACACCAGTGATTATTCCAATTTCATGAACCTGTTTCTGTTTCTCTTCCAATACCTTTTCTGTTATAAATTTCATTCCTCTATCATCAACTACTTTTTTCTTTATTGCCTTTTTGTTGGTATCATTGATTCTGAATTCATCATCTGAACGTTTCTCTTTTTCTCCCTGAAATATTTTATCTTGAATCATTTTCAAGTCCCCTTTGTCTCTATGATCTTTAGTCACACCTTTATCAACTAAATATTTGTCTCTTGGAACTTGTTCTGCTTTGACTTTTTCCTTTAGTGACTTCTCTTCGTTTTCTTGCCCTTGGGGCATTCTTTTATAGCCAAACATGTCTTTTTTTGATAAAGATTTGTCTCTTTGATCTATAACTACATCTTTGTCTGATGGAACTTGTTCTGTTTTAAGTTTTTGTTCCAAGAGTTCCTTTTTATCAGAAGCTATTCTTTGATTTTCTAATATTTTCTTTCTTGTTTCTGTTGTTTCCTGCAGGTCTTCCGATTTACCTCTGACATCATCTCTCATTTTCACTTTCCTTGGTTGTTCTTCTCCTTTTTTTATCAGCTCTTCTGTACTGAGAGGTATTTTTTGTGTCTTTGTCTTATTTTCAATAGTTACATTATCCTTCTTCAAATTTTTTTTGTCCAATCCTACTCTACTTCTTTTTTTTCCTGTTCGATATTCTTGACCATAGTCATCTTTCATTTTTGTTGCATCCCTGTCAGCTTCACCTATTCTCCTAGAAGTTTCTGTTTCCTTTTTTATAGTCTTTTTTTTTTCAATTCCATTTGAAGTTTGTTCTTCCTCTACACCATATTTATATATTTCATTGTCTAATAATCCATCTTTTGTTTTACTTGTATAAAATATTTTTCCTTCGGTGTGTTTATCTTGGCTTCTAAGATCTCTTTCTCTCAGACGTTTTTTATTCTGATCCTGATCTTCTATGTCACTACTTTTATCTCTTTTCTTTGATTTCGGAGGTTCCTTATGGAGGTTATCTATAGAAACTCTCATATCTTCATCTTCGCTTTTCCCTTTTTTTACATCTTTGCTTTTTGAAATAACTTTATTTTCATGGGGTATATATTTCATTAATTTTGAATCTTCATCAATAGTGACACCTGTAGTTTTTTCAACTCTACTGTCTTCTTCTGTTTCAAATAAAGTCTTTTCTTCTGTTGATATCATCTCTCTTTCAAATTTTTTACGTTTTTTATTTGAACTAGTTTTTAGATCTGTTCTGTCGGGCTCACTTTCTTTGCTACCCACACTTTTTGGTCGTATTTTATGATCTGTTTTAAGTAAATTATCATCAGACATGGTCACCTCAGAACTTTTATGATGCTAAAATAATTGTTTAAGAATTATCTACTGAAATTGTTGAATATTGTATATCAAGTTTTGCTATATTACCTTTGGCTCAGAATGTTTATGGCATGCTACACAAACACAAGTTATTAATGTTTCAGTTCCACCAGAATTCAAATCCTTATCTTCCTTGAATGTTCTTTTTGCCCAATGGGAATAAGCGGTTTCTAATTCTTTTCTCTAGATATGAATATTTTTATTTATTTACTCTCACAAAAGAAATTATATTATTTGACATAAAGCTAATTAATTGGTACACACCTTACTCTCTGGGAAGTTATGGCATGCAGTACATTCACATACATCCTCATGAAGAGCTGTTAATTCAGAATATGCTGAATTCAGTTCCTTTTTCTAAAGACAAATAAAATAATGGTCATTCTAGTTTCAAGTATTAAGTGAATTTGATATTAACAATGTAGATTATTTCTTGCACTTAATCTCAATTTTTTATTACCATTAAAAATTTCAAACATATATTTATTAAAATCTTTATTCATATAAAAAATATTAATGAAATTAAAATATTTGGGTCCTTGCTCTATAAAATTGTGAGAAATGTTGAGGCAGGTTAACAATTAAAATTCAAAACTTAAAAGTTCAAGTAGGATGAGGTAGCACCTTACTAATGAAACTCTAATTATTTTTAATTGTTAATTCTAATTGTTATATTTTTATTGTTTTAGATGTAAACCATTCAGAATATGAGACATGATAATTTATAAAGTTTAAATTTTACCAATTCATCAAGTTTTTTCTTCTGTTGAGGCGCCAAATCCAGCTGAGAGTATAAATAGAGTATCTTTTCTAAATAATTGATCCTTTGTTCCAGCTGTTTTATTCTCTCATTTTTGAAAGCTGCTATTGATTCGACCAAATATTCCACTGGTATTATTTTTCCTGAATGCAAACCCTACAATTTGAGAATGATGGATACCTTAAATTATTTATAAATAAACTTCTCTTCTGATATAACACACAGTAATGTTGGTATGTGTGTGTGATTGTGAAAATTATAAGAACATTATGGTTTGTAGGCACGAATAAGGTTAGAAAATGATCTTAAATAGTTAACTTCTCCATTATTTTATTACTCAGAAATTTCAAAAACCTATTTGCAGAACAATACAGTACAAATTTCTACATGACTTGGAGAAAATTTTCAAATAATTTTTACAATGCCAGATGTTTTTATTAGGGGAATTACTCATTATATAAGTTATAATACACGAAATTTGAACAGGAGCTTTGTTATGTTACTAAGAAATACCAGAAATATAGGTATTGGAATCGAACCAATGTAAAGTAAATACATTAAATAGTGCGTAAACTTTAAGTACTCACCAGCCTGGGTTTGGATTGATAATCTAAAATATACTGTCTTCTTTCCTCTGTGATATCACTCCAAGCTCTTAAGTCCTGTGCTGATTGATATGTTTTCATGCGCCCTTCCGATCTTACTCGTGTTATTTGTAATTCATTTGGATTCTGAAAAGCCCTTGTCCTTTTGTTAACGTAAGTCATTTTGGTGATTTGAATAAAGTCTTTGTTTCAGCTATGAACGTTCAAAATAATGTGAATATAATAATTGTATACATCTCTCTTCAAATTTCTTAAACTTTGTCAGTTAAAATGTCAATACTTAGATTCTTTATTTATCAAGTTGGCAAATACCAATTGCTACAATCACAATATTCCATTAAAATAAAATTAGGTTAGGAGCTGATGTCAAATGGGGTGCATTCCACGAGTTACTCACGACAATCACGTTCACGACTACGATCTTTCCCGTTCCACTCATTCCATAACGTTATAATCGTAAACACAATTGGAATGGCTTTCAAGTCATTTTAAGCGTCGAGATAAATATTAACGAATTGCAAATAGAAAAAAATTAAGCGAAAGCTTTAAGAGGTCAAGTTATAATTTGTAAGTTGGAATTTTTTAGTGGAATGCTTCAACCCACCTCTTGACAAGTATGAATATGTTCTGTGAGGGTCGAAAAACAGAAAAAATAAAGTGGAAACTTTAAGAGGTCATGTTTCTAAATGCTCTTGTTCTTCTTGTTCTTTAAGTCTCTTCTGTTTTAAAATTAGTTTTTTTAAGAATTTTTAAATTAATCAAACAAATTTATATATCGTCACCCTTAAGCAGAGCATACACGGTCAATAAAACTGACAGTAGGTATTGATAAAAGTACTGAAGGTGCCCTTCTTCAGTATTTTCTGTGATTACACGATCATTATTACTGAAAGTATTACTGATGTTCGTTTAATTCACACGGTCATTATTACTGTCAATATTATTCGTCAGTTCCCGCTTTCCATCCTTTAGTAGATAACTTAACATGGATAGAGCCTGTTTGGCAATAGTTATAGCTTCTGCTGTTGTAAAAAAAAGAAAAAAAAGAAGAATATGGGTTAAGGATTGGCTGTTGGAAAGAGACAGGTACACCCATTTAAACCTATTGAATGAAATAGTAGTTAAAAATCCTGCAGATTTCAAAAATTATTTTCGAATGAGTGAAACAACGTTTTTAACTTTATTGGACATGGTTTCACCTCATATTAAAAAGCAAGACACTAATATGAGACAAAGTATCAGTCCAAAAGAGCGACTCGCTGTTACTTTGCGATACCTGGCGACAGGAAGAAATTTTGCTGACCTCAAGTTCTCAGCATTGATTTCCCCAGCAGCAATTAGTTCAATGATAATTGAAACATGTGAAACTCTCATCTATGTGCTTCGAGATTATATCAAGGTAAGTTGAACAAAAAAATTCAATTAGTAAAATATTTTATTAGTATGTATAGGCATTTATACACTTTACAAAATTTTATTTTATTCAGAAAATGTATGATAGTAGTCCTTCAAGTTATTTTTTGATGAAATGCCGTTATCATCGATTGGATCATAATTGTTATTATTGTTTAAAATCATAATTTTTTGGGGGGAAGTGGTGGTGGTAGAAGGGACATGGACTGGACTAGGAAGGGTTCCGTTCAGTATTTGGGAAGGATTTGATGAATGGAGGCAGGAAGATTGCGGCTCGTTGATTTTAACGGAGTTGTGATGCAGATTCCCCATTGTAGCCTCAAATAAAATGTCGTTTATGGCCTTTTCGGCAAGTATTTTTTGGGACGCATCCAAATTTTGCAATTTTGTAGCCCAAACTTTCGCTAAGTTAAGATTGTAATCTCCTTCTTTTTCCTTGGTCAGGTACTCACACGCTAAATTCAGCAAATCTGATTGTTTATTACATTTTTTTTGTTTTTTGGATTTTCTGTTGTAATTTATTGAAGTCGAAGGCTGAGTGATAACATCGTCCTCTGGAATTATGTTTGTAGTTTCTTGAGCCTAAAAAATAAAACAAGAGTTAAAAAATTCCTCGATGTTCATATTTCATGCTTTAAAAATGATTGACATTCTTTGTAACTAATTACAGCAAATTTTTATTACTACTAATAATAACAATCTTATTATTATTTAAAAAATATTTTTTTTTTTACAGCTTCCCTTAACAGAAGAGGAATGGTTATTAACTGCAGCAGAATTCAGCAAGAACTGCCACTTTCCTACTTGTCTCGGAGCTCTTGATGGAAAGCATATCGCCATAAAAAAACCGGCTAATACCTCCTCTCTGTATTATAATTATAAAGGACACTTTAGCATTGTTTTAATGGCATTGGTCAATGCAAATAAGGAATTTATAATGGTGGATGTAGGAGCTAATGGTAGGATCTCCGACGGTGGGGTCCTCTTTTATACAAAATTTTGGGATTTGTTTCTAAAAAAGCAATTGCATATTCCACCTCCCACAAAGTTACCAGGTTCAGAGGATTATTTTCCTTACGTTTTTGTGGCAGATGAGGCCTTTGCTTTGCACTGCAACCTTATGAAACCATACCCTCAAAAAAAATGTACAAAGGAGCAAGATACTTTCAATAAACGACTGTCCACAGCTCGATGTGTAGTCGAAAATGCCTTTGGCATTCTCGCATCAAGATTTGGTGTGTTTCAAAAGCCAATAAATCTTGGTCCTGACAAAGCAACAAAAATTACACTAGCATGCTGCTATCTGCATAATTACTTAAAAAAGGAATCTCTAAACTTTAGTGCACAAAACGAAATTGAAAGCATAGATGTAGGGGCTAGTCTTCGTGAAGAACATAGTAGGAATGCAAGCGACGCAAAATCCACAAGGGATAAATATTGTACATATTTTAATCTTACATAATAATTTGTCATAATACTTTTGCAAATGTTAATTTTTTATTTCAAAAAATTTAATACTGAAATTTATGGTAAAAACCAAACAATCAAAATCATACCTGTTCCTCTTCCTCGTTTTCCACATCAATCGACGAGTGGGTTTCGAATGGCTGCTCGATTTTATCAAGAAATTGAAGAGCATAAAATACCCATGACGACGGAGTGTAAATGTCTTCGGTACCACATCCAGACCTTTAATAACATAATAAATTCATTTCATATTTTCTTTTTTATATAATTATTATAAAAACAACTATACCTAATGCCTAAATAAAATTTTACTAAGAAAATCAAAATGTTGGTATATATTCTCACCTTTTCGAAGATTCAATTTTCTTAAGTTCTTTTCGAAAATTTGATCTTAATGTATTTATTTTTTTCCTGACATCGGAAATTTCCGCGTTAGGTTTTATTTTTTTGTACAAAGGCAATAATTTATTTAAGGCTTCCATCCTTTTATTTTTTTTCATGTAATTTGGATCTGTGGAGCTCCACAATTCGGGCATGGATTCAAAAGTATGAATAAATAATTTAAGATCTTCGTCCATATTATCCTCCATCTGCAAATTATTTAACAAAATGTAAATGAAGTTATGATTAATATTTTCGTTATTAACCCTCCGAGTACCATGGGGTCCTTTTGGGACCCAACACTTTTACGAGAATTTAACTTTCTCTGCTGTATGACCTTTGTAAACTCCGTTTTAAAATATTGTTTCTTCAGAAAATACAAGAAAAAACAAGTTGCACCTTTTATTTATTTTTGGGCATAAGTTAAAAGATGAGTAAACTTGAAGGTAAAATTCATTATTAGCATTCAAAAACATGTGAAAGTACCAAGTTTCAACTTCCTATTCAATAACCCAAGATTTAAAATGGAAAAAAATATTTGGGGTCCAAAAAGGACCCCTGTGGTACTTGACTTTCATGAGGACCGTGGTACCCAGAGGGTTAAATTCACAGTATTTTAAAAATAATCTTGTACTTACTTTGGATGCACGAGTTTTTGCACAATTTAATAACTGAGGAAGATAAATTTATCGTAATTAAACTTAATTTAACTTAATTTAAATAACGTAATTTAACTTAAATTCGTAAGAAAATAAGCAGGCTTCACGTTTTCAGAGAAAATAAACGGCAACTCTACAAAAAGCAAACCAACGTCGAACTCCAAGATTTCATCAATTAGATGGCACGTGTTTTCACAACCTAAACCCGCCTCATTACTGAAGAATGAAGCAAACCCGGCCACACGGTCATTATTACTGTCAGTATCCCCACTACTCGGCGACCAGAACTGAGGAATGAATGGATTGAAGCATCAATCTTCAGTACCCTCTTCAGTACTTCAATACCTCGGATTACACGATCAGTATTACTGACAATATTTTTCGATACTGTCAGTATTATTGACCGTGTATGCTCTGCTTTATACTAAAGTCACGAAAATGTTTATAAGGAGTTTTGAGTTATTGCTAGATAAATGTTCAAACACTATTATTTCCATTGGATTTCGACCATAAATAGCAGATAGCCTCTTTACTTCTTAAGTTTTATATGGTCAGATTGTAAACGGCATGCTTGATGGTTTTATTGGGTGTTAAGAACTGCTTGGAGGTCGAAGCTGAAGATTCTCCTTATCATCATTCCTGCTCTCCCTCGTTAAAGTTCTTCTAGTCAGGTGTGTATAAATTTTATTTACTGTATATAAATTATCTCATGTTTTATCAGCAATTACTTGTAAAAATTAAAATTGCAGCAACGTCGCCTATAACGATGAGACGTTGAGAGAAGAAAGTTCGAGTTTTTACTTAGAACGAAAAACAAGTCTAGAAATACAGTTCGCTAAACCTATTTCAAAATCTATTTTCTTCTACCTATTAACTATTTGAGTCAGCAATACAAACATAAATCTTGATCCCACGAGCCTAGATAAATAAAATAAAGAAGAAATTACACGGTAAATTGTTAAAAGAACCAACAAATCTTCAGACAGCACGTGTTCGTTGTTGCAATCCGTTATTATAAAAACCAACAGATATTTATATTCAACTTTCCTATTTATCCATTGGCATAACGACCTATTAAGGTCTGTTTGACATTATTTGCTCAAATATTATTATAGTTTTAAACTAATTACATTTATTAGTTTTGAGTATTTGTAATAAACAGCCTATTCTATTTATTTTAATCCAGTCAAGTCGAATTTACTTGGTATTATTCAAGCACATTTCAACTTATTTGCTAGTTAAATAATATTCCTATTTGAACAATCATTCCTTCGTCTAGTTTCGAGTTTAAATTGCTATTATTGATAATTTGATATTACGAATTCTATTAGAGCGGTAAGATACAGTTGTATTCTGTAAGTTTTATAATTTATCCAATTGTTAACCTAAATTATTACTATACCTGAAACCGCCGATAGTCTTGATAATCCAGCAGTAAGCTTAAGAGATGAATTTAAAAAATTGATAAGAAATAGAGGAAGCATTAAACAAAAATTAACTATTCTAGAAAAATATGTCGATTCAATAATTAATATAGAAGGTTCGGTTAATAAACCAAGTTTAAATGATATTGAGTTAAGATCAAATAGAGGGTTTAAACTATTAGAAGAATTTGATAAGGTACAATCAGAAATTGAATCTTTGTGCGAAGAAGAAGATTTATAAGCCCATTATAAGGATCGGTAAGATTTTCAAAATATTACCATTATTAAACAGCAAAGTTCACAATCTTTGGATGTTAATCCTTCTCAATCACATGCTGCAACTTCATTCACAATTACTGATTCTCTACAAAATGTTTTGCTACCTAAAATAAAATTACCTACATTTTCTGGAGATTATGAGCAGTGGCTCAACTTTAAACTAAATTTGACACCATTTGAAAGAGCATGGGCAATTTTGTGCGATAAATTTGATAAAAAAACAGTTTCTGTTAGCTACGCATTTTCAAAAAATACTTAAAATTCAACAAATTAATAAAAAAAAATTTCTATCAGCTTAGAAACATGTTAGATCAGTTAACCAAACATATCACAGCCATTAAAAGTTAAATTCAGATGATAAAACTTTGTTAGATAGTCTCATTATTCATTTAATGTCAAATAAATTGGATAAAACTAGTTTAAGAGATTGGAAGGAGATTGAACATAATTCAGAACTACCTATCTTAGAGGAGTTTATAGATTTTATTAAAAACAAAGTTGATCTTCTTCAATCTTTAGAACATTCTCTCAAATTAACCCAATCATATGTGCCACCTATTCACTCTTACATCTGAGTTTAGATAATTCAAATCATAATTTTAGACATAACCAGATAACCACGTTAAATGTAATTTTTGCTAGAAGAACCATCTAATTTATAGTTGTCCAGATTTTCTGGCCTTGCAGTTACTGATAGGATTGAAAGTGTTAAAAACTTGAAATTATGTCAAAAGTGCCTACGTACTGGGCATAATCATAATCAGTGTAGTCTGAAATTCTGTACTATTTGCAAAACCCAAAATAAGGACCTTAAACACAACACTCTGATTCACATTAATAAAGTTACAAACACCTCAAACGATTCTCCAAATAGTGTTGAAAACATACCTCAACAGAGTTTTAATTTGATGGTAAAGCTCTAGGTAAATATTCCAAATGAAGTACTTCTATCAACCATTCTATGTAAAGTCAAGCATACGCACGGTAATTATCACAAATGTAGATTATTATTAGATTGTGGAGCACAATCAAATGTAGTTAGCCAAGAATTTTGTGACAGGTTGAAAATTCCTTGCACATCTACCAAGTTGTCAATCGTTGACATTAACCAGGTTGTTTCTCAGCTTAATAAGCTCGTTGCTCCTACTATCAGCAATAAAATCCCAACCAATCAGTTTGACACAATAAACTGGAACATTTCTGAATACATTTCATTAGCAGATCCAAGTTTTTTTGTTCCTTGTTCCTGGAAACATTGATATATTGATAGGAGCACGCCTATTTTGGGACTTTGTTTTTGAATGCAAAATCAGCCTGGGTAGTAATATACCTTCTCTGCAAAATACCCACTTTGGCTATATCGTAATAGGGAGTATACCAGTCGACTCCAAACTTTCTATTTGTAAATTTTCCAAGGTCCATATTTCCAAGGATTCTGGGAACTGGAAGAGGTCAAAGTCTCTGCTGAAATGTCAAAAGAATGTGAAGACATATTTAACAAAACGACATATAGAAACGAACGAGGTCAATTCGTGGTCCAATTTCCACTTAAACATTCTCCTTGTCTTTTAGGTGACAGCAAAGCAACTGCTATAAAAAGGTTCCATTCTCTTGAAAAACGATTTAGAAATTAACATTTTATGCAACTTTTGATTTTATCAAAGAATACGAGTCTTTGGGTCATATGACCAAAGTAAATGATGGTAAGAGCCCAAATTCCATTTCCTATTTTTGCCACATCATGGCGTGTTAAAAGAATCGAGCTTAACTACTAAACTGAGGACAGTATTCCATGCAAGCTGTGTTAGCTCCTCTGGTTGATCCTTGAATGATTTATAGTATGTTTGACTGTACAGGAGATTCCTGATTACGTTATTTTTTAGTTCATTTGTAATGGCAAATAAAACACTAAACTTTCTTCTTATTCACCTTTACTACATCATTAAACTATAAACAAATAAGTAGTGGACTGTATTTACTATTTAACTAAATTGTACTTTGAAATTAAAACATTTACTCACTCTTGCTAATTGACATCAACCAAAATACATAATATATAAATATATTATAAGATAGTAGCACGATAATAATCACACTACCAAGGCCAAAAAGCAAGTGTTACATTTTTTTTTCTATTTATTTTTCGGCACAGCGTTAGCCGACGAGAGACAGCAAAAAAGGTCTAAAAATAGAAACCACAATACAGCTTGTTGCCATGGTAACAAAATTCAGTATATGCGGCGAACAGATTAATAACAAGAAAGAAATATACATATATACGAGGTTCGTTCACAATATACCCCCACCTTGGAAGAATATCTTCCAAAATAAACCAAAAGTCTAAACAAAATCACAAGTCCGGCATCTTCCATCAGGGCCAGGAATTAGCTTCACAATACGTCCAAGCTTCCATAGTGTTGGGGCCAGTTTGTCATCTTTAATAACCACCATTTGATTTTCTTTCAAACCTGGTTGCAACAATTTCCATTTAGTTTTGCTTTGGAGTTCAGACAAGTACTCCTTGGACCACCGCTGCCAGAAATGTTGATACATCTTTTGAATCTGCTGCCATTTATCAAGTCTGTTTTCTTTAACATCTTGATAATCCCCATCTGGCAGAGACGTAAGTCGTTTACCAACAAGGAAATGACCAGGAGTCAGGACATCAAAATCATTAGGACTAGGGGACATAGGGACTAAAGGTGGACAAACCTTCGAAGGTTAAAGAATATCTTCCCAAGATACGTTTTAAATGGTATTTACAGGACTTAACCCCTCGCCTCCCATAAACCTCCAAAGTTTGGCGAATGAGCAGGTATAAAATTCCAATTTACATTATCTTTTTCAAGCTGTTCTTGTAATTTTGAGGATTGTGAAATCAAAAAATTTCCAAAATCCTTCAAATCTGAAGAAGCCCCAACAAACGTAGTGCCGTTATACTAAAAACATTGCTAGGGATACCCCTTCTTGACACAAACCGCCTAAAACACGCAATAAAAGCTGCTGATGTAAGATCACTCACCAACTCAAGGTGGATAGCTTTGGTACTAAAACACATAAACAGGGCGATGTACGCTTTTATTAAACGAAATCCACTACCAGTTTTATTTCTTACCATTATGGGACCCGCATAGTCCACACTTGACTTGCTTGACCCTTCTCGGGATGAGCTCTAAAACATTTAACACAATTTCTAGTGATCTTGCGCACTAGATTCCTGCCTCCAACAGGCCAATATTTTTCGCGTAGCGAACTTTACAAAAGTTGTGGGCCAGCGTGCAGAAGTCTTTCACGCTCATATAAAACTAATTGCACTGTTAACTTATGTTTTGATGACAACAATATCGGGTGCTTCTCATAATATTTCAAATTAGAGCACTGCAACCTACCCCCCACCCTCAGGAGTCCAAAAAGGGAGTTAGACCCTTCTAGCTTTGAAGACCTCAAAGACGCGTTATGCTTTAAATTGTTTATTTCTGTCAAAAAGCATTCCCTTTGTACTAAAATTATCAAGGTTTGTAAAGCCTTTTGTTTTTCGCATGCTTTTGGATTACTGCCACCAAATTTAGCAGTCCTCTTAGACTTTATTATTTCAATAAATCTTAGAGTGTACACCATGCAATTTATTAATTTGTTAAAACTAGAAAATCTGTCATAATTAATAAACCCTTCAAAGACAATATTTTCAAAATTACAAACATCAACTTTTCGTTTTATTTCCGGAATTACAGACATAATTGGGATTTTCATCTTATCCCAAGAGTCTGGGGGATCATGTAGCCAGGAAGGACCCTTCCACCACAGATCTAGCTCCATCAGCTTAGATGGATCGCATCCACGAGACAAGATGTCAGCAGTATTTTGCTCAGACGTTACATAAAACCAGTCACTTACATCTGTTTTTTCTTGGATCTGGGCAACCCGATTAGAAACAAAGGTTTGCAACAGATGCGAAGATGTCGAAATCCAATTTAGAACCACTGTCGAGTCACACCATAGAAAAACAGAATCAAATAAGTTTTAATTTTTTCAATAAGGTGTACCAGCACTGAAGCTCCGCTTAACTCTAGTCGAGGAATGGTCAATGATTTAAGTGGTGCCACTTTTGATTTCCCAGAAATTAATGAAATCTTGACACAACCATTCTTATCGACACTTCTTATATACACGCAAGCACCATAGGCTTCCATACTGGCGTCACAAAATCCGTGTATTTGGATCTCCACTGTATCCAAACATATAACTTGTCGTTCAATCTCGCATTCATTTAAAACAAAGAATTTTTTTCTTAAATTTCTCCAACTTATTTTTAACTGCCATAGTCTTTACAGCAAACTTTTAACCAAAACTATGCTAGTGCTTAATAACCCAAGAGGATCAAAGATTTTTGAAATATCTGAGAGGATGCTACGTTTGTTTACTTTAGAAACATTGGTAGGAAAATTTATATAATACATTAACACATCCTTTTTAAAAGACCAATACAAACCCAATGTCTTATTGGAATCCTTTTCTCCAAAAATTACATTTTCCTCTGAGCTAGACGATCCTTGAATACCAGCAATGACCTCAGGCCGATTTGATATCCACCTCCTTAAATTAAATCCAGCACCCCCAAACTGCCTAAACCTAAGCAGAATATCCAATAAGTCATCCTGAATGACCGGCCCAGTATGTTGGATATCATTCAGTGACACACCAGTATCAGTAGAAGCAGACCCATTAAAAACAACTCTAAATTTAGTTGTTTGGCTTTGTTCGTTTAATACACCATGGTGTGGAAGAAAATATGATATGCCAAAAAGTCTCATCACAAAGTGTCATATGACCCATTTGCTCATATTCATTCATAAAAGAGAAGTACATGTCCTTTAAAATGAGGTGTTTATTGAACCTCCTTTCCAATGAGTAAAACCTACGCTAACCTAAGCATGACTTCTGGAGTCACCCAGCTTGTCTATAGAATCACAAAGTGGAAGCTGCACAACAAACTTCCCATCATCAGTACATCTATATGTGATTTTATCAAACATATCTTCACTTTCTTTTGACATTGTTGAGGTTACAAAATTTCTCCAACTGGTCCTCAATACATGGTATTGTTTTGACAAAGTTGCATAATCTAATTGTAGCTTCCGAAACCACAATGCTACCAGAAAACACCCATCAAAGCTTAGTTTTTCTCATGACTGGTTGCTTTTCGCCAAGACTTATTTGCCCAATACAAAGAAGACTATAGAAGATTTCAGCCCCTAATAAGATGTCAATGTTTCCTCAGCTCAGCTAAAGATGGGTCAGCTCATTTTAGATGGTTTGGTATTTTTAAATGCGATATATCTAAAGGCCGACTAGGAACATTATCACCAATTTTTGAAACCACTAAGCATGATATGCTTGCCTCAAAATTATTATGAAAAGAAACAATTTTCACATTGCACTTTAACTTAATATTTGAAACCAACTGATTAACTCCTGCCATAGATATATTTACATCAATAGATTCTAAGCCCAAGGTCTTAAACATTTTTTCCGAGATTAAATTGGACTGGGACCCAATATCCAAAAGAACCCTACATGTTTGATATTTACCATTAATGTCCATTGCTTGCTCTAAAGCTGTTGACAATATAACATCTGTTATATTATTTGAATTACAATATGAAGACCAAAAATTCAAAGTTGTAGGCACTGAATCTTTCGGTTCATCTAATGAAGGTTCCTCCTTTGATTTCACCAAACCAGACTCACTTATTGCAAAGCCAACACTGCCATTTGAGCTATTGAGAAGATGCTATTATTTTTATCATAGTGTAAAAGAACATTATGTTTAGACCGACATTTTTTACACCCTCTCTGTGAACAATTTTTACTCATATGCCCAGGTCTTAGACAATTTAAACAAATCTAAAGATGTAAGGCCTTATGAAACCTAGTATAAGTGTTTAACTCGAAAAATGATGTACAATGTTGAATAAAGTGATCAGCATTACAAAAGGAGCATTTTTGATTAACAGAAACGTAGGATTTTTGCTTTGCCCTATATAACCCTTTTTCTTTAATGATACTTACAGAGTTATTCATCCCTAAGCCTTCCAATAAATCGGCTTTACCTTTTAGGAAACTTTTAAACTCGTCAAGTGTAGGTAATGCAGTTTTATTCTTTTCTCCCACTCTCTTTTTGTATGCGAATCAAGTTTTGAACATGCTAAAAATATAACCGTTATATCCCACTGTTCTGTATTCACCCCCAATGGATTAAGCGATCTAAAATTTTTAACTAAAGTATCCAACATTTTCCAAAGATCAACAGCATTTTCCTTTTGTATTTCTGGCAAATTAACCAAACATTATTTTAGTTATTATTAACCAACAAAGAAGTATTGTTAAACCTTTCTAAGAGTAGGTTCCAAGCAACATCATACCCACTATCAGAAAATTCGAGTGTGCCAATAAACTGTTTTGCGTCTCCGTCCAATGCCACATGTTCATTTTTACTACGATGGGAACTTGTGTTGTTTTTTAAATAATTAACTTATACTCTTTCTTCTTATACACTTTTTATTTATCAACTCCATGTACAATACAAATCTTATTAATATATCATCTTAACCTTAATAATGAATAATTCTCGATAATTCTCTATGATTCTCACTAACTGACTTCTTCTTTTTTTTTTATTTTCATATATCTTAACAGTAGGCCAGAAAGTAAAAAAACTAATACCTATATTATTAAACACAAACCAGAAAAGTATTATTTTTAACACCCTCTCTTAATACTTTTCTATGAAATTTCAAATATTATATTTTGATTTTTCTTTTATTAACATTAATAATAAACAAAATATCTTAACATAAATTTAAATAATCTCTATTCTTATAAAACTGTCTTTTGTGGAGCCCCTTTGTTAAAATGTCTGCTACTTGATTTTTAGTTCCAATAAAAGTTAATTCCATTTTCTTTGTATTTAAAATGTCACACACAAAGTTGTATTTTATATCTATATGTTTTACACGTTTGTTATTTTCGGGATTTTTTATCAAAGCTATACATCCTTGATTGTCCTCATATATTTTAAAATTTTGAATATTGACTTTCATATCAAACAATAATTTCTTAAACCATAAGCAATCTTGTACTGCGGAACATAATGCCACTAACTCAGCTTCTGAGCTTGAAAGAGTCACACAATTTTGTTTTCTTGTTACCCACATCACTATATTACCAAATAATTTAATTAAATATCCTGACACTGATTTTCTATCTACCACTTCACTTCCCCAATCAGAATCCACATAACACTCAAACAAACTTTCATTATTTTTTCTTTCAAATTTTAAATGCATATCAACTGTTCCTTTTAAATATCTTAAAATTCTTTTTAATCCTGTCCACACCAAACTATTATTTTTATCTTGAAATCTACTTAAATAATTTACTGAGTAACTGATATCTGGTCTTGTTCCAAGCATCAGATACATTAAACATCCAATTAATTGTCTTACTGGTAGTGTGCATTCATCATCTTTATTTTCAAAAATATTAAACTTTGGATCTATAGGTGTTGCTGTGGGATTGCAATTATCAAAATTAAATCTTTCTAATATTCCAAGTAAATATCTTCTTTGACTTAATTCCAAGATTCCTTCTTCTTTAATATAATTTACTTCAAGTCCTAGAAAATTCTTTAAATCTCCTTTATCTTTTATATCAAAACATCTCATTAAATCATTTTTACAAATTTCAATTTTATTTAATTTTTGCCCTGCTAATATGATATCATCCACATAGAGTGATAAATACATAATTTGTTTATCTTCATCAACTTTTGTATATAGACAATAATCAGTTTCTGATCTTGTAAAACCTAAATTTAATAAATATGTATTTATTTTTATATTCCAGCATTTTGCAACTTGTTTTAAGCCATAAAGAGCTTTATTCAATTTTAAAACACATCCTGGTTTACAATTTACCCTCTCTGGCGCATAAACATATATTTCTTCTTTTAAATCTCCATTTAGAAATGCCGTTTTCACATCAAGTTGTTTTATATAATATCCATATTGATTGCTCACTGTTAGAAGAGTCCTTATTGTTGTCATTTTTGCCACAGGTGAATATATATCATCATAATCATAAGTATTTCTCTGTCCACATCCTCGTACAACTAATCTCGCTTTGTATCTGTCTTCCATTATTGTTTCTAATGGTTTCTTAGCAAATACCCATTTAGCTGTCAAAATTTCTGCTTTTTCCGGTTTCTCTACTTCATTCCATGTCTCATTTTTCTCAATTGAATCAATTTCCCTTTTCATAGCCTGTATCCACATATTTTTGTCACTTCTATTATCTATTTCCTCCACTGTCTCTGGTACTTTTTCTACAAATGATACTGCATCAAATGCCATATATAATTCATAATCATTATATTTTTCTGGAATTTTGACTTTCCTTTTTATTCTTTCAAAATTTTTTCTTTTATGAGCTTCATCATTACTCTCATCTTCTTCGGATTCTATTTCAACGTTTTCTTCTTCTTTATCTATTTGTTCTTCTTCTAAACTGTTTTGTTCTCTATTATTTATTTCAATACTTGCTTTTTTTATTTCATAAATAAAATCAGTTTCATTAAATATAACATCTCGTGCTACTATCACCTTTTTTCCTTTTATACTCCACAATCTGTAACCTGTATTTGTATATCCTATAAAAATCATTTTTTCAGAAACTGGATCAAACTTTTCTCTAAATTGTTTTTGTATATGAGCATATGCTGTACATCCAAATGTATGTGTTTTTTAAATAATTAACTTATACTCTTTCTTCTTATACACTTTTTATTTATCAACTCCATGTACAATACAAATCTTATTAATATATCATCTTAACCTTAATAATGAATAATTCTCGATAATTCTCTATGATTCTCACTAACTGACTTCTTCTTTTTTTTTTTATTTTCATATATCTTAACAGTAGGCCAGAAAGTAAAAAAACTAATACCTATATTATTAAACACAAACCAGAAAAGTATTATTTTTAACAACTTGAACCTGAAGATGTCGATCTTATAGATTCTTTTTCATTATCTAGCTCATAGAAATTGTGTTTTGTCAATAAATTACGCGCTAACGTTGAAAACCTATAAAAATTATCCTCGAAATTCTGACGTTCTGTAAACTGATTTTCCAACTCATCCTCATCCGCCAAAAATTCTATCTCATTCTGAATCGCATCAAATGCCGGTAACAATTCGGCCATTTTTTCTAAGCGCATATGTAATTCCACAAAAAATGCCCTACCAACACCTTCCGTTAACGTTTCCAAGAAAGCATTCAACTTGTTAAGATAAGTTTTAAACATTGTTAACTTAGACTTTAAACTACCACGCTTTTTTACCAAAGATTTGAACTCTTCACCCATTTATTCTTACGCCAGCAGAGAAAAAAGTCGAGGTTTAAATGGAAAAATATTGAAAGGAAATACTCACAATCTCCAAGAACTTTTTCTTTGTGTTTTTGTACTTTACCGTTCCGCTCAAATCCAATATCTAAGCAGCACAGCAATCCCAGGAATTTTTAGCATCCAAAAACAAATTGTTCTTATCACTAGTGCTCCAATAACACCATTCTTATGAACCAAAACCAATAGCTTGCTGCAATAGTCCCAATAACTACGCGAGCAATGTATATTTGCACCAAACACAACCAAAACCAATATCCAATAGTTAATAGCCACGAAGATTACACCAAAGCCCACTGGATTCTTCAATATCCGGCTCGAAGGACCATTTTTATGTACAGGAGATTCCTGCTTACGTTATTTTTTAGTTCATTGGTAATGGCAAATAAAACACTAAACTTTCTTCTTATTCACCTTTACTACATCATTAAACTATAAACTAATAAGTAGTGGACAGTATTTACTATTTAACTAAATTGTACTTTGAAATTAAAACATTTACCCACTCTTGCTAATTGACATCAACCAAAATACAGATTAATAACAAGAAAGATATATACATATATACGAGGTGCGTTCACAAAAAGGGTTATGTAACACACAATACCAATTTATAGGGGTTTATCTAAGAAATACAAAAATTTTAAATTGTTTACAATATCCAGTACAAAATGAGTAATTATTGAACTTACCACTGAATTTGAAAGTTGTTCTAATTCAGTCAGAGTAATGATAGTCTTTCCTTTGATAATTTGAAGTTATTACAAATACCAAAAACAGTTGATATCTTATTAATCACCTCTTCCTGTAGTTTTTTATAACTTTCGACCAAATGGATCAAATTCCATATTTTATTCAATACCTTTAGTGAGTTGCTAATTCAATCAAATAACCATCTTATATCAAATTATACGCAGTAATATTTTGTTTGTTTTATACAAATCACATAGAAACTAGAGGATAAGCAGGGGGGGATTGTCCTCGCGTACTTCTTCATACTTATACAATTCGAAATTATGTATGATTGTACCATTCAAGTTCAGAAAAAAATCATGCTCATTTACGGTTCAAACAATAAGCATTTATACTTCTTTTCAGCATCATTTTCCTCATCATGGCTCTTCACATTACTACAAATATTTCGAAATATGTGTTTTAAGGTAGTTTCAAAAATAATAAACTGATGCAATTAAATATTTTGTTGTTGAGCCAAGGGGTTATTAAAATATTTATTCTTCATTATCTATTAAGAGATTTAAGAATATCAAATAAATCATTAAAAATTAGAAGAAATTCAGCTGTAGCACCTGCATTATGAAAATATGTTTTAATATCTGTTCTCGATAAATAAAGAAGAACATCTGTTGTACTTAAAATTTGGGTTGCCAATTTAACTTTCATAGCCATTTTGGTTGGGCGAGAATGAAAAAAAATCTAGCTGCTCAGTAACCATCACAAAAAGCCGGTACATTGTTTTCACCTTTGCATTGATAAATTTCGCAAATCATGCAACTTGGAATTCCGTCGAAATGGTCCAATTACAACTCTGATTAGTAAAAGATATCGAAACAAATTATATATCGTTAAAAAATCTACACTCTAGCGATGTTTATAAAAAAATAAAACTTCCTATCACCATTACTTTTTTTTAAACGCATAAATTGTTGTAATAATATGAATATTAAAGATACATTACATACTGTGAAAGTTATAAGGTAATATAAGAAGAGACATGAAAATCAGGAAAATTGAAGAAAATAAAGTGAATTATTGAAGAAATGAGTCGTTTTAGAAAATATCTAGTTTAACAATTCAAAAATTATCAAAGTAAAATTGGGTTGGATGTCAGTAATTTACAAAATGCTTTTGTCATAATAGTACAGCAAGTCGGCAATGTAAAAAATAAGCTCAGGAGTTTTTATGACAGCTATATACGTTAAGAACAAATGTGCGAAAACATTTAAAAATACGGTCCCCTCAAAATTCTTTATACATATAATTAATATCAAATAGATACCTTCTATACGACAGCTGTAAGCATATATTTTGATGTTTAGTTTTTTTGAAAAGAATACTGTTTCCTTTTCGTTCTCTCAACGTTTTTGCTTCCATTAGAATGATTTGATAACAATATACTTTCAACTGGTTGTTGAGGAGGTAAAAAAATAAAATAAAAGTGTGAGGGTATGTGTCAGTAGAAATGCATTACCTCGCCCAATTCAAACAAAAATGTTTCTTGAATTTGAAACAACTCTAAAATACCTTTGACATGGAGTACAACAAACCATTAAGTTGCATTACAATGTATTCGCTAAGCTAAATTTACACTCAACCATTTCATATGCATACAGGACTTATCAGGAAAATTATTCATTACTCATTCAGTTTCATTGGCATTATAGTGTTGAATTTGTACAAAGTGATCAAAGTGATGAAATGGAAAGTGACTTGAAAGTTCTTAATCAAAAACTGTCAATAATTTGAAATAATGATTAAAACATGACATTGCTAAAGTTGTTTTTTTTTCAGACTAGTTTGAGATTTTCAAAGGAAGTCACCTAAAATACTTAACAAAATATATGATTTAATATCAAATATTGTTGAGCAACTACTAATTATTTTGAATAAGAGTAAATTTATTTTGAGAATATTAATATAACTCGGCACCGACCGTCAACACCAAGAATCAATTCTTCAACCACTGCCATCGGCCAATGCATCCGCTTCTGATTGTCAGCGCCAATGAGGACTATTTCTCCCACCTTGGGCTCTCTCGGCTTCTTCAAATTGCTGGCAGTCATGAACATCTGGCCCAAGTATTCAGATCGGAAACGCTGCTTTAGGTTGTCTCTGGTCTCTTGGCTAACGTCTAACTCTTTTGTGTAGACTCTTCGCATCAAATTCGTCCAAGTCAGGGACACCCATTTCTTGAAAATCTTCAATGAACATTTGAGGAGTAATAGGCACCGGATCATTCGGGACATCCGAAATATAGGTGATGGGACGAGAATTGATATAAGCTGTACACTCACTGATTACGGTTTTCAACTCTTCAAAAGTGAGTGAAGCCCGTCCCAGAATTTTGCGAATATGAATTCCTATTAAGCGTTCCCAGAACCCGCCCCACCATGTTGCTGTGGGTGGGTTGAAGTGCCATTCAATTTGGTTCACCAAACCGCAGGACGCTACTCTCTGCCAATAAATGCCATCGAGAGCATTTTTGAATCCCTTATAGTTTGTACCATTGTCACTGTACATGAAGGAAGGTCTGCTCCAACGTGCAATGAAACGTCGAAGTGCCATTATGAAGGCTTCCGTTGACATGGCAATAACCAATTCCAAATGTGTAACACGATAAACACCACAGGTGAATATGCACACCCAAACCTTGTCTCCATTTTTAAGGTAGAGTGGACCAGCAAAATCCGTGCCACTGATTTCGAACATACGAGCGTCCCTTACCCTATTCTCCGAGAGCGTGTAGACTTGACTTCTAATGCCTTGGCCCTATAACGCCTGCATATCACACACGCAGACACAATTCTTCTCACAGTTTGCTTCCCTCTTACGATCCAGAATCTTTCTCTTAGAAGGTTCAGAAGGCCTTGCCCTCCAATGTGTCCATTCTGCGTGTGAAAGTCGTGGATCAATATGTCAACAATGACATGCAGGAAAGGAAGAATATATAGTGCACGGAAGTCTTCAGGGTCTTTTTTCGCCAAAATACGGGTTCTCAAACACATAAGTCCGACTTTATCTTTGTGTGGCTTAAAATTTTTGAGCTGTTTATCACCCTTCAAAAGCTTGATCCTGTATAGATTTTAGAATCACCTTTTTAGCTCTTGCGATTTCCGACAAAGACAGTTCTCCAGAGCGCTTCTCTTTCTTTGAATATTTGTTCCACAGAAACCTCATCCATGCAACCATTCGAACGATCCAGTGCTAAGAAGAGAAGTACCGGGATAATCTTTCGCAGCAAAACACGCCTGGTTCTTGGGATAAAGCTGAAACCACAGGCGTTTTTCTCCTTTCCATTTGAACACCATTTTCATCAGGAGGGACATCGCAGTTAGGCCATTCAGAAGTCGGCTCTTACAACTATCTCGGCCCCTTCCACCATTTGGAGTCAAGAAGTTTTTCAGGAAAACAACCCCGGCTAGGGAGATCTGCTGGGTTCATCGCCCCTGGCACACGTTTCCACGTATCAGGATCAGTCAGAGAACGAATTTCCTTAACCCTGTTGAACACAAATACTCCCCAAGTTTCCTCTCTCTTGATCCAACACAGAGCCGTGGAAGAATCTGATCAAAAAATGGCACTCTACATTGCCAATCTCTTTTACAATACTAGAAGCCATTCGCGCCCCTATTGTTGCAGCCAGAAGCTCTAGACGAATTGTAGGTCTCTTAACAGGGGCAACATGAACTTTCGCTCCCACCATTATCACAGATACCGTGTCATCTGTTTCAACTCGCAAAAATGAGACGCTGGCATAAGCGACCTGACTTGCGACACAAAATGTGTGTAGAGACACATTACCAACGGTCAGTTTCAACCATCGTGGAACTTCGATTTGATTCAAGGCATCAGCTTTACTCATCCTCTTAGGGAACGTTGCCTGGCTTTGCTCATTAAAAGGGGTATCCCAGTTCCCAGCCTCACCTCAACTTTCTTGAACCAACAACCTCGGTATCAAAATGGCGGGTGCACATACACCGAGCGGGTCGAAAATACAGTGTGCTGCTGACATTAACTCTACGTAACTGTCCCCTTTTTCTAGACACATATTCAGGTTAGGCTTGCACGAGGAGTCGAAAACAGGACGAATTCGGTTGGTACTGACTTCCTTAACCACGGCTCGGTGGGGCAAATAATGAAATCCCACTTATCAAGCTGTACCTCTTCAATAATTTCATCTTTCAGCCATTCTTGAAACACTGCTTCATATTCTTTCACCAAATGACCGTTACGTAACTTGGCTAAGGTCGATTCAAGTGTACCACGGGCCAGATCGAAATTTCGAGGCAGCGGGGGATGTTCCTTCAGTCATGGATGGACGCGCAAGCGTTTTTGCCTCTTCTTTGTTACTAACCAAAGCGGGGTCCTCGATGCCCAACACATCCAATCTCCACATATCAGAAGGGTTGAACTCCTGGGCGCAATGCAAACTGATGTTAACCATGCAACTTGTCTCAGCGTCCTTAACGCGGCCCATTATGGTCCAACCTAAGCTAGTTTCGATCACAACCAAACCACAGCTTAATACCTCCGCCTCCCGGTGAGTAGCTTTCCCGCGACGTCCCCTCCGACAAGAATGCCAATTGGGCCCTCTCTGTCGTCAGTCAAATCGATTTTCTTCTCACGAAGTTCAGATACCCATAGACCTTTAGGAATGGAGGGAATGGCGTGACAAATCTGTTCCGAGTCAAGAGCTTCAAAGTTGCAGAAAAACGCACTCATCAAACTTTGCAGACGGATCTTATAGCATTGATGCGTCTTGGGTTCAGTCTTGCTCCCACCAAACAATGCATGAACCAAGTTCTCATTGCGGATCGGCTCATAGCGCATTCTGGAAGCCAGCGCTTGAGTTATATAACTTCTTTGAGAACCTGTATCAATCAATAACCTGGTGGTAACAGGATTTCATCTTTCAAACGAACCCTCAACGTCTGCATCAACACTGGCGCACTCTGGATACTAGCATAGTTGTGCTCTATATCGTTTTCTTTCTTAGCTGCCTTACTAGTTTCAGTAGACGTTTAATTCCGGTTACGAGGAACTGGCACATCACAGTAACATGAGGTTCAGCACAAATTAAGCAACACAGCTTTTCCTTACAGGGCCGTTTCGCTGTGCTGGCCTTGACTTTTTCCAGTAACTCATTCTTTCTAGCACTCAAAGTTAGCCAGGTGTACGGTAAGCTTAATGAAAGCAACAGCAACCTCCTCGACGGTTGCCTCAGGTTTTCCAAAGGTTTCTTCACAACAATAATATTTATTTACACATCATAATATTATTAAAAATAAATAAAAATCTGGCTTTAGTTCTCACCAAATTTGGTTAATGGACAATATTTCCCACAATTGATTTAAACAAAGATCAAGAAAATAATTTTGGCGAGAATGTTTATGAAAAAAATATAAGCTAAGCAACATTGCCATGTAACTGTATTCGTTTATGCTTTTGTTTTATCTAGCATAGAATATTTGAATGAAATAATATCAAATACTAGTTTTATTTGAATACAAATTTAATATAGACATGTACCAACAAATCTTCGATATAACGTTTGTACCTTCGCGAGGCAAACATTTAGGTTTTTAATGAGGATATGCTTATTTATTTTGATTATTAGTCAATTTAAGCGATATAGTACACTTTTATCTCGAATAACTAACATCACTAATGATTATCCTTAAATACGTTTCTGTCGTGGATACTCGTTTTGATACTTGTGTCTGATGACATTTCTAAAAGAGATTCATATATCTCATTTGACATACTTTCGGGCTTTTGCAAAGTGGGTAAAAAAGGATTATGAATCCATGAATTCAGTTTCAATTTTGTTTTCTGTTCTTCGGGAAAATACTTTTCAAAAGATGCGCGCATCGAAATGAGATATTGGACTAATTCTTCAAATACATCATCTTGAAAAATTTCTGAGTCGTTATCGCTAACAAACTCAGTGAGTAAATTTTCTTTTAAAGGCAGTTATTTTGTTACAGGCCTGGAACACTGTTGTCTGTTTACCTTGCAATTATAAATTTAATTCGTTTAGTTTTTGAAAGGTATCCTCCATGAAAGACAGTCGGAACAACCAAGTTTTATCATACAAACTGAGATTATTTTCTTCAAAAAATATATTTATTTTAGTAAAAATTTCTTCTACGGTAGTGTTTGTGGGCAACGGTGAACACATAAACATATCCTCTAGGAAGCAGTTTACTACATAACATGCAAAGAGGTGAGCCGTTGGAATCAACAAATCCGAAACTGATATATGATTCATCATTCTTCCTTTTTTTCGCCTTTGAAACCGTGGAACTTGACGTCGTTGCATCATTATCATCGATTGCTGTACACTCCGCGCGTACTGCTTTTGAACATTCGGCTTCGTTAGAAGATGTTGTTGCAACACGTTTAACGCCTTTAAGCCAACGTTCCATTCTTCTTTATTAATAATTACTTGTCAGAGTGGTGGAGTCAAATTAACGCACGATCGTTACTGAGTAAAAGAGTCTAGTCCAAAGAAAATATGTACAAAACTGATACAATCAGTATCAGCAGTAGAACAAAAAAACCTCGTTTCTAGCAAATAGGTACTTATCGCTCCGAAAGCTACTCGTCGACTGACTCGAGTGTCGAAGCGCGTTCGTCGCTTTTATAGTTCTAGCCTCGATCTCGAACATTCTTAAAAATACTCGAGTCTGCGCCTTTGATAAATAAAAAGCCGAAATAAAAAAACAAAAAATGCGGTGTAAACAATCTCGACTTGTTTTGAAGTTATATAGCCGAAAGTCGCTTGTTTACAACTATAGTGTCTAATCTTAGCGGCGGCTTTTATCAAAGTGACTTCTGACTCTCGTATTTTGTACAGGGATCGGTGTAAGTAAAGAACTTGCAATAGGTTTGCATAAAGTTTTATTGAAGAGCGGCGTGATGTTAAACTCTCCTCATAACATGCACTGTTTCAAGTTAGAATGAAGTTACTTTACTGTGCTGGGTGGCGACTGAGTTCTAAATTCTTGCGGAACCCCTACAGGCAGAACCCTAGGGTTCCGCGGAACACACTTTGAGTATGGCGGGTATAAATAGATAATACAATAAATATTTTCGATTATTATAACTTTTGGCTCTCCGATGTAAAACCAAGACCTGTCCTGTGTTAGTTGGTACACTTATCGGTAAGGATGAGGCCATTGTATAAATACCTTTACACAATGATAAAGCTGACAAAACGATTATAAGTCGGTATTTTAGTAGTAGTTGATAGAACAAAGCCAATGAATATAATATTTATATTAAAATCAGATTATTTAAATATCTTTGGTACGTATATACTTATTTGTATATTTTTTATTTTTGGTTTTGTTACAATTCTTTTGAATGGTCTTTTTTGTTTGATTTTAAAAACCGTTATTAAAGATAAGTATGAGAGTGTTTTTACTGTTGTTGGGAGCATACCAAGAAATTTCAATGATGTGGTTGTTTTTGAGAATGATACACAGGTACGGAATTATCTTAACATAATAATAATAATACTACTTTACCATAACCATTACAATAAATATGTATGTTAACATTGATGTTCCTTATTTCAGGTAAGGTTGTTTTGGCAATCCTAAGCCAGAAATCACTAAGAAATAAGCTGATTAGCCTCAAACATTTCAGTGAAAATATCAGTCAATTTAAAAGATTGCCTACTACTGCTGTACCATTCCGCTACAAAAATGATAAATGTTCAGAATGTGAATCGGATAGGGAAAATTTAGATGAACTTAATAATCCAATTGAATGTTTCCTCACATCCCCAAACATATTAAAATAGTGATTTTATTGCCCCGATTCATTCCAGAAACATTGACATGACAGATAGTTCTATCAGTAACCATGAAGATGAAGAGTGGTTGAAAGAGTTACAGAACCTTCCATCTTGTTCTATAGGAATTGGAGGTAGGAAGCAGTCAATGCAAGAAGAAAATGAGCGGAAGAATGAAAGGAACTAACCAATGCTAGGAAAAAAGTCACTAACCTGAATATTCGATTGAGAACTACAAAAAAATGATTATGAAAAGGCAACTCTCTGCGAACGTTTTGTATGGAGAAGGAACTCTCACGAATATTACAAAACATCTCTTTGTGAATATGCAATTACGATATAAGATGAAATCCCCATTGTTACAATCTGAAAAGAAAACTGACCTGTCATTATTTTATATAGGACCTAAGATGTACAGATATTTGCGACAAAAAGGGTTCATTTTGCCAGCAATATCAACAGTTAAATCATGAGTTGCCAATTTCCGTTGCAAACCTGGATTTAATAAAAAAATTTTTATGCACAATATTATAAATTATTGATGTTCTAGAACAGGGGTGCTCAAACTTGAACTGCTGGCAATCTACCTCAATATTTTTAGACTACTTACGATCGACTCTGAGAGGCTGCAAGTATGTGTGATGCAGGGTTGTCGTACATACACGATACACCCTACCTACCTAGGTAGGGTGTACCGTAGCATATATAGATATTAGCTTTCTGCACAATATAGGTGCATTATTTTAGTCAAGGTTTGGGTTAGGTTTAGTTAGGTTCTTCTCTACAATATCAACGAAAAAACTCATAGTTAATCAAAATTGCGAGTTTATTGGTTGTTACAAAACAAAAGAGTTGCATATGGTGTTAAACCTAACTAAAGAGTGGCTTTGGATGTTGAAGGTGGCACTGCATGTCCTCAGCATACTTTTCATAAGATGGTACGTAACCACTGAGTGCTAATCGCAAGCATGATGACATATGATCGTCAGTTAGTCGATTGCGATATTTTGACTTAATTATCTCCATTTCAGAAAATGCAGACTCGCACAAGTAAGTTGACCCAAACAATGCCGTCAGTTGAAGGGCGATTTGCCTTAGATTCGGATATTTATCTTCAGATATAAAACACCAGAAATTTGTATCAGATGCTGTAGCTTTGAGATGTATATCTAATATAATCTGCACCAACTCATTTTCAACAGAACATGAGTTCATATTAAACTGACTTGCTATTTCAGTAGCTAATTCCTCAATGTTTTTTCATGAAAAAGGATGACTCATAAATGATGCTATATTTTCCAATTTACTGCAATCATAAAAACGCATTTCGAATTGTCCCAAAATATTTGATAATTCAGCCTCATACGTATCATAATTAAACTGAGGAATCCTTGCTTTCAAAGACGGAAAATGTTTCAGATCCTTTCTTTTCAGTTGATCTATCATAAGTTGCAATTTACTTTTGAATCCGTTTACTGCGCTAATCATCACAATAATAGTTTTTCCTTTACCTTGAAGCTCCAAGTTAACGATGTTTAAGTGCATTGTGATGTCAGTCAAAAATGCCAAATCAGTCAGCCATTTGTCGTTTTACAAAATATGAGTGTCATCACCTCTTTCGTCTAGAAAAGCTGTTATTTCGGGCAATAATTCTTGAAACCTTTGTAGGAACTTTCCGCGACTCAACCACTTGACGTCTGTGTAAAGAACTAAATCAGTGTGTTCAGCTGACTCCCTATCTTCCAACTGCAACTGAAAGAACAATTTTTGTTGCAATGCCCATAATTTCCTCTGTGTTTAAAACTTTGGAACACAAAACTTGTTGATGTATAATGCAATGGAATGAAAAAAATGAAGGGAATTCTTCATTAGCTCGACACAATGCCACAAAACCGTTTTTGTTTCCAGTCATTGCTGGTGCTCCATCGATTGTAATGCTCACTAATTTATATATTGGTAGCTCGTAGTTTTTTACAGAATTAAAGAAAACTTCATATATATCTTCGCCACGGGTCTTCCCCTTCAGAGGAATGATTGTCAAAAATTCTTCCTTAGCCGACATGTCATTGAATACCATCCGAATAAAAATACACAGCTGAGCAGTGTCTGTCATATCGGTGGATTCGTCGAACTGTAAAGAAAAGTATGTACATTCCATGATATCATGTTTTAGTTTATCTGCGATGTCCTGACTCATGGCTTCAATACGCCTTGTGACAGTCGGACGTTCTGAAGTTCTCTAATAGCAGACATGATTTCTGTTTTATTTTTAAAATCTCCAAATAAAGTCTCACCCGCTTCAATAAATGCTTCCTTCACCACCGATCCATCTTCGAATGGTTTCTTGTGTTTCGCCAATATATGAGATATTTTAAATGACGCGATCGTAGCAGCTTTTGATTGTTTGGCTGGTCTTGTGAACATGGTTTGTTCTTTTTTCAAACAAGATATAAAATCAATTACTTTTCGTTTTCTTAATTCACTCTGTGGCGGAAAATCCTTTTGATAGTTTTTATGAACCGCTTTATGATGCCTCTCTAAGTTACCACGCTTAGGTATTGCAACTGACGCACGACAAATAACACAAATGCATTTATCCTTCACCATACAAAAGAAAAATTCTTCCTCCCAATCCTTATTAAAATGATACGTTTTAGATTTCTTCACTACACTCATTTTCCACTATTTAATAATAAACTTTGTATCGACGTAGTATCGTTATCAAGTTACAATTCAGAATGACTCCAATTCATGCAGGCGCAACATTTATATCGGCGTGAAAGAAAGTCTCGAATGTTCCCGTCAAACGCGCCGCCCGAAACTAGGCAGTACAGTCTAGTCTAGAAACAACGCGGCTTTTCTTTGACAAGTGCCGCGCGTTCCTTTGATAAAGCCGCCTTTTGCCGCAAGCAGTATTATTTTATTACGTAATACATTTTTGTAGTTTAGTTACCTACCTACTTATTAAAAATTTTGTTCTTCCCGAGATCTACTCAAAAAGCACTCGCGATCGACTGAGCACCCCTGTTCTAGAACCTTCATGCTAAAAAATTATCATCTAGGTATCTTTAGAATTTTAAGCAACAAATAGATTTAGAAAGCTCAGAATATCGGCATTTCTTCAAGAAAGGACATATTGCACAATATCATTAATTGAATTATTAGTACGATATTGTATTATGAGACATTTAGTATATTTCATCTCGTTACGTTTAAAATATCAGTATAGTTAAAACTTTTGACAAGTTATTGTTTTTGATTTTATCAAATATATTAATACCGTTCGAAAGCGGAACAAAATCAAAAATATTTTTCCCAGGAAGAAAGGGGAAAATGGATAAATCACATAAATCAACTAAAAGTTAAAAAAAACATACAAAATAGCCAGGACTTATTTTTTCGCCTCTTCAAAATATCATCAAAATATGAATGTATCAAAAATACATTCATGACAGAGGTTGTGAAATCGCAAATTCATATTATTTCAGTCACCATAGGCCCTTTGGTGACTGAAATAATATGAAAAAAAAAATTATTTAAAAATTTTGTAGAGAAAAATGTAGATATTTGTGTAGCAAAAAAGGGCAGTGAAATAAAAGCCAGGGGATTAGGGATTATTTTGAACATTTGAAAGTGTTTGAATTTTAAAAGTCAACAATTGTCAGAAATATTTTAAGTGAATGAAAGTAAGACGGTCAATAAGTGTTTTTTGTATATTAAAATTATAGAAATTTTAAAATGTCGTTTTTGAGTAAAGAAATCAACTTGTATTACAAAAATTTGGTAGTGACAAAGTTCAATAACTGGTTGAAGTTGGTTAAGGAGAAGAAAAAACAAACTTATCAAGACCAAAACTCAATGGTATCATTCCAAGCTCCAAAGGAGGAAAAATATGCTAACGGTAAGAAGATTATCGTAACTGCTGCAAATAAGTTCGATTCGTCACCACCAATGAACTGTAGCGACGCCAATTCCAAGGATGTGAAAGAGGAGGAACATATGAACTCTTCGGACGAGAGTTTCTACGAGAAAATGATATCACTTCAAGAATTCAGAAACGTCGGTCTCTACGTATATTACGACTCTTGCGACAAGTATAGATACCTGCCCGACGTGAAAAATCCCCTGAATCTATCTGACAAATGGTATTGTTGGATGAATCCAAATGGGAGGTATAATAGATGCGGAATCAAAGAAGAATAAAATCTTTTTTATGTCAATTTCAAAAATACATTCATGACAGAGGTTGTGAATTCGAAAATCATAATATTTCAGTCACCAAAGGGAAGTATATATATTTTATATACTTTTGTGCAAGGATCCTTCTTTCTATCCCAAATTTAAGTGATTAACAGAACAATGAAAAATTATTTGTTTCATTTGCTAGTGCTACACGAATTCATTACAAAAATCTTTTTTTTATACAGTGAAATTGGTGACCAATAATTAGTACTGAGATTGAGTTTATTTTCGGTTCAAGATGAATACATGCTATAACATTATTAGAGACAAGATATTTCAAAATACACCCTATCTATCTATTGTAAAGATTCCTATCGAATAGGTAATTTGTGTCACTTTCGTAATAAAAAGTAAAATCGGCAACAATGTACTGTCTGTTCGAATTTCGAAGATAAAGAAAACTTCACATTTAGTTGAGATCTTTCCAAAAAAATTTAGTTGTTGAAAATAATGCTGTTTATTTAAGATGGTACTAAGCTACGGGTCATTTTTATGAAGTACAAGCGTAAAAGTAACTAGATGGTGTGCAAATTTGCCTCAAATGGTTTTAACATTGTCACTGTTCTACTATCCTTTTCTTTATAAAATGCTACAAGCAACATACGAAATATATTCAACTTGGCTACAGGAGCGTAGATTTCATATAGTTCGTTATCGTAGTCTTGTTGGAAACCACTTTTTTGTTTAAGCACCCATTTACTTTCTAGGCCATTATCTGTTCGAAGTCTTTTTATATGACATCCTGTCTAATTTTTGGTCATTTCAATATATTTTTCAAAATTATCAATAACTTCTGATTTTTGTTTTAAGTAAAATACAAATCTATAGCCTGAAAAATCCACAAGATAATCCACTACAATGAGGATTATCTTGTTCTTCGGAGTTTTTTAACTTGTTCGAAATTTATATGTGCTAATTTTTTTGCCAATCTCTTAAACACAGTTTTCGAGACAGTTTCGGAGACTTCGCCCCCATTTTCAACAACTGGATTTACTGAAAGCTAATTTCTGGTCAACTCTGATACTAATAGCACATTATTCAGTACGTACTTTTCACCTACTATATTTCCTTTGCATTGCATTTTCTCATTTTTTTTTCGCAACAAATATATCACTTTTTGTGTGAAGAGGGTCTAAACCGAGCAAATGAAGACGTGAGAGCCCAACGTCTGTCTGTAAATGCTGCAAGTAAAAGGTATTCTATTCCAAAGCGAACTTTTCGCCGTTACCTTCAGGCAAACGTAGTAACAAAGACCAAATTGAGTTGTAAGACTACTCTCACCAAAGAACAAGAAAGTGAATTATGCACTAGAATATTCCGATTAGCGGATGAAACATTTTGAGATCATCACGGATTAAATTATTTTAATACTCACAAAGGGGAACAAAACATATCCAGGCTCAATTTTGCTGATGTTTTCAACCCAACTTAGGCAAAGTTGAACACAAGGAAATCTTGTGAGCGGATTCAAGGCTACGGGCGTATACTCCTTTAATCCTCTTGTTATCCCAGAAGAAGCATATGCCTAAAGTACTCTCATTTAACGACCAGATCCTCCCGCAGAATTGTACACCAACGGTTTGGTTATCAATCAAACTTTGTGTAACGATGATAACCTAGCCCAGCCATCAACCTCTGAAGCTCAGAAAAATGTAAAGCGACCAGTAAAGAAGCGTCGCAAAATGGTGCCGTCTGATTCAGACACATCCGATTCAGATGACGGTTACTCTCCAACTTCCTCAAGCTCATATAACGAAGTTTTGCCTACTCCAGTGAAGATTAAGAGGACTACTCGAGTAATGAAACACTTTCAGCTCTTCATCCGCTGCTTCTTGCCACTTTGATGAGTTTTCACTTGACATTGCATCTTCATATGTAATTTCCTGTTCTGTTTCATTATAAAAACTCACATCATAGTCTCTCATCCATGCTGCTTATCTAATTTCTCTTCTTATTCTTCCTATATTTTCTTCTAGATTTTCCTCCTCTTCTTCGTTTTTTGAATCAGTATCTATATGTTCCTGGTTTTCTGGTTGTTCTTCGGGAGTATCATTCTCATTATCTATATCAAGTTGTAATTATACATTTTTGGGAATGAAAACCACATCTCTATATATACCAACTTATTTGTGTCAGAAAAATATATGCGATAACCCTATACTGTATCGCTATAGCCTACAAAGATTCCCAAGAAACTTTTGGCATCTAGTTTTGTTCTTTTCTCTTTGTGAATGTGTACAGAACATTTTGCACCAAATTATCTGAAAATTTTGACATCAAATTTTCTTTTGAACCAAAGTTTATGTGGGGTATATTTTCTGTTCGAATTGCTTCCAACTCTATTGAGAACAATAAATGCTGCATTTAAGGCTCCTGCCCAAAGGTTTTTACCTAAGTTTTTCACCGTGCAACATTGTTCTCATGTCTCTTTCCGTACGTCCATTTTTTTCTGGAGTGTAAGGACATGTAGTCTCGTGTATGATCCCTGTGAAATTTCAAAAAAATTTCCGGATGTTGTCACTGAGAAGATTGGTAAGTTTAATGATGGTAAAATTAAGCTACATATTAAAGAAGACGCACCTCCAATTTTCTATAAGCCTAGACCCGTACCATTAGTTTTTCAAAAAAAAGTTAAGGATGAATTAAATAGATTAGAATCTATAGGTATCATCACACCAGCAGAAACGTCAGATTGGGCAACACCTTTGGTACCAGTTTTAAAAGAAAACGCGATATGCGACTGTGTGCATATTATCGTTTGACGGTTAATAAAGTTCTAAAAGAAAATATAACATATCCTTTACCTCGCGATGAGGAAATTTTTTCTAAATTATATAAAGGGACGCATTTCACGAAACTAGACTTGTCAATGGCATACAACCAATTTGAAGTTAATGAGGAAGCTAAAAAGATTTTAACATGGAGCACTCATCAGGGATTATATAATGTCAATAGATTACCATTTGGAATAACAATTGCAAGTTTTGTTTTCCAAAAATATATTGAACAACTTTTTATAAATTGTGACAATGTTATAAATTTTTTAGACGACATTTTATTGACAGGAGAAACAGAAGAAAAAAATCTGGCAACATTGGAGAAAGTTTTGGAAATACTAAAAAAAGCGGGGTTGACATTTAATCCAAAAAAATGTGAATTCTTCAAAGACAAAATTGAGTATGTTGGACGACACCGCCACTCAAAAGTATCTTTCTGCTATTCTCCTTATACTTCGCCCTCCTTCTCTTCTTCATCCTCCCCTACTTCTTGCTTCTCCTTTGCTTATTCTCCGTAGTCTTCGTTTAATTGGATTGCACAGTGACAAAATGTAAAAAAAGCATTAAAAAACGAATGGCAATGCCAATACTGACAACTCCACATCGGATATTACGAATGGCTAATGAAGATGCTAATAGAAATCAAAATGGGGAAAGTGAATCGAATAATAGAGGTAAATATTTAATTACAATAAATATATTTAAAAACTTATGGTATACATGTTGATTGGTTGATTGTAAAATGAATCGACACTGAGGACATACAGACAGCTGCCGAAAATTTGTTGAATGAACATATCACAAAAGTAAAAGTCGTCAAAAGATACTATGAAGATAAGAAGGATATTCACATTGAGAAATCCAAGACATGTACTACTAATATTACCACACTTACTATTACACTGTCTGACGCCTGTTTCGATGTTCTCCGTTAGGCTCTATGTGTTTTGTACAAAACAAAAAAGTATCACAAAGTATAATTTGATTTAAGATCGTTAGTGATTAAATTAGTAAACTCATTAAAGGCACTGAACAAAATATGTAATTTGATCCATTTGTACTATTTCTTAAAAGAAAGACTATCATTACTCAAATTGAATTAGAACAACTACCAAATTCAGTGGTAAGTTCAATAATTACTCATCTTGTACTGGATACTGTGGACAATTTAAATTTTGGTATCTCTTAAATAAATCCCAACAAATCATGTGTTTTTATATATAACCCCGAAGTGATGAAAAAGCTACTTTCGAGTAGATAAACTCAAATATTTGAGATCCCTTAAAACCTTTTCGTAGAAAATATGTATTGTTTTAATTTCTCTTTCCGCTCTAACAACTTCATTATCTCGAAGTCAAACAACATTACTAACTAATTAAATCATACGATAGGATCGGGAAATATAAAAAGTTTTTCTTAGGTGATGGGATGATTAAAAAATGTTTTTAAAGAAATTAAATTTTAAAAATCTGTCTCCACTTTCATGAATAAATTCAAAGTATTTTTTTAGTAAATTAATTTTTCCTTTTCATTGCACAATGAAAACGCAATAGGTCCCTTGCTTCGGGTAATTCATCAGTATTCATGTTTGTTTCCTTTTCCGTTTTTATTGGAACCTCAATATCAGTAACATTATAAGAACATTCTTCTTGTTGGTTACAAGAGTAAGTCTCACTTTTAGAAGCACTTAAAGTTTCAGATGAGTATAATAATTTAATTTAGGAAAATTTAGATGAAGCAGCTTTTTCAGTCTGATGCAAAATACAGAATATGCAATAAATATGCATATTGATGAGTGTGATTTAAGCAATCTAAATGCTTTTAAGAGGTTGGCAATATCTTATACTATTGAATGAATCACTTCTTCCCAAATAGTATTTACAAAGCCAGATCGATAAGTCCATCACAGTCCCAACTGAAACGGCTACACTGCACATGTCAATATGCAGTGTTGTTTTATTACTATTATTACTATATCTATACACCAAAAAATTGCTAACAATAATTTATTCAAACTTCTTAAGTTATTTAAACAACTTTTTTTATTAACATTAAATATATTGATTGAATCTGAATTAACTATCTGTCAAAAAAAACTCGCGTGAAGAACAGCAAGGGCACGGAAGTAAACGTATCAATTTTTTATAAAAAAATTTATGTATATCTTATATGAAAGAATAATCTACATACCTTCAATGTCAAAGACATATGTAAACATTTTTCTTCAAAACAATTAGTAAACACAATTAAGATTTTTACTTCACCAAAGGGTTTGTCATAACCTTTTCAGAATGTAAATAAATTATTCTGTTAATGTAAAACGGTTGTTTAAACTTAAATTCTGGTCCACATCTCTTAGAAGCACATTTTAAGCATTCTCAAAAGCAGCCATGGCATCTTAAATTCAAGCAGTCACAAAGAATATCGTTATTTTTCTTCAATTGTACACTAGTGTCTCTGGATGGCGATAGACTTGCGGAACCATATCGAAATGGTTTTTTTCATTTATTTCAATCGGTGTCTTATACTGATTCGATGTAGGTAGACTTGCGGAATCAAGTCGCCATGATCTTTCCATATTTATATCAGTTTATGGAGAATGTTGACTGGATGCTGTAAGTCTAACGGATTTAAATCGGTTTAATCTTTTTCTTGAAGGCATCTTCAAAGATTTTTTAGTTTGTGGTTTTGTTGTAAGTGAATATAGATATATTTCCGAGATCAAATCTTACTTTCTTCTTATTTGGAGGGCTAACGTTTTGATTCAGTGCTCTGACTCCACTGGATATTAGCGGGATTGCGGAATTATACCGAGAAATCTTAACTAGACATGATTTTGTCCTTGGAGGTTTATCGTTATTTTCCTCTTGCGGTTTTAAATGGGATTGATGTTCCTCGTTGAAGGTTATCGTTATATTTCCCAATCTGCACAATAGTCTCCTCTCTATGGATGTTGTTAGACTGGTAGCATCGAATCGAAATAATCTTTCTTCTTTTATTTCAGTTGTTGTCTCATATTTTTAATCGATTTTAGTAAACTTGTGGTCTGACAGTAAACCTCAATGTTGTCAAATTTTACAATTAATGTTTATTATCTGGACGCATGTTACGTTTTACAAATATTTATTTATAAATCGTAATATAATATAATTAAAATCATCATGAATCTGGCTTTATTTCTCACTAAATTTGGTTAATGGGCAATATTTTCTACAATTGATCTAAACAAAAATATTTTCAAGGCCAAGAAAATAATTTTGGTGAGAATGTTTATAAAAAATATAAGCTAGGCAACATCGCTATGTATTTGTATTCTTTTGCGATAAAATGGCTACCTTTGTTTACTAAATACTAAAGCATTTTGAATAGATTTGTTGGAGTGAAATAATTTTTGAATGTTTAGATATTTTTCAAATGACATATTATCTTATTTTTTTTTTCATTCCATAGGTTAGTATCAGTGGAGTAACGCAGCCATATTTGATGACAAATCGATTAACTTTTTACAATATAAAATTGTAAATTCGTACGAAGTTAGAAGCATGTCTTTTCAAAACGTAAGTACAATTTTGCCCTAAATTTAGTTTTGTGGTTTTTGAGGAAGTGTCATGCACATTCCCGGAAAAGTTTACAATACGCATGGCACTCGCTTCTGAAAAAACAAATATTCAATTTAGAGCGCAATGGCACTTAACAACGTTTTGGAAAAGCAGAAATTGATAAATATAAAATTGCAAAAAAATTGTTTTAATTATATAAAATAATCATTAATGCTATAGTCACCATGCCCCATTTTATTTTCTTTTAAAACTTGTTTATTGAACATCCCTGGGTACGGCATTGAAAAATGAAATCCTTATACTTTTCGTTTAATGTTTCTTAGGTTAATAAAAAACATTATAGTTGAATATTGCACTTTGTAGTTATTACATTATAAAAAAATTTTACATTAACAAACAAAACCAAAGAGTTAAAAATGTTATAGTCAGATCTGATGTTTTGTGTTTTGTAAAAACCGAATAAAAATTTCAAAATAATAAAAACTTTATTTCTTATAATTCCTTGCAGGTTTGGTAAATATTGATATTTCTCTTACTAAAGTATGGGTAGGTTAGGTTATATATATATATATATATATATATATATATATATATATATATATATATATATATATATATATATATATATATTGCACAAAGGTATAACTTTGGCATTAAAAGCATACATGTATTTGTTGAATTTTATACATAGCTTGTATTATTAAGAAATAAGGTGAGATTCGCATATATTATCTATAAATATATTTTTATCAGTGCCAAACTTCAAATTATTTTTCAATAAAAAATGTTTGTTAACATAAATGAGGTACAGTTTAATACCACATACATAAAATAAATATTTAATAAATCTTAATTCAAAAAATTTGAAACAAAACAATACATCCACTTTATTTATTTGTTACAACCTAATATTTAGCTTCGCAATAAGTTTAGGTACTTTTGTTGGATATAATAATTTTGTTAAAACGTTTTGTACATTATAAGTTACTTAAAAACAACGAATACAAAAGTTTAAATAAATCAAGAACATTTTATGATATATTACTTTATTTTTATTTAACAAACAACATCAGTTAACCTTTTCGACACAAGTTAACACAAATACGTGGTTCTCCTGTAATTGCAAAGTTGTCGACTCAAACGCTAGTCCAATCACCATATAAATATCTACAAAGTTATTAATCTCTCATATTATAAATAAACGGTAATTACCACAAAGTTAATATTAAGATTTTGAAAACGACGATTTCGGAACACATTCTTAATCAGAGCTGTTCTCTAATTCTAGTAACTTTTAGTGGTGTAATTCAGGTTTTTCAAATTACTCCTCCTATACCTTGTATATATTGTTTTGTTTCATATTTTTAAAATAAGATTTCTTCAATATTTATTTTATGTATGTGGTATTAAACTGTACCTCATTTATGTTAACAAACATTTTTTGTTGAAAAATAATTTGGAGTTTGGCACTGATAAAAATATATTTATAGATAATATATGCGAATCTCACCTTAGTTCCTAATAATACAATTCAACAAATATATGTATGCTTTTTGCTTTTAATGCCAAAGTTATATCTTTTTGTAATATTAAACAATATATATATATATATATATATATATATATATATATATATATATATATATATATATATATATATATATATAGTTTAATATTTCTACCAAGAAATATTGAAGAAATAATCTCAATACCATTATTTCCATAATCACCTACCCATACTTTAGTAAGAGAAATATAAATATTTACCAAACCTGCAAGGAATTACAAGAAATAAAGTTTTTATTATTTTAAAATTTTTATTCGGTTTTTACAAAACATAAAACATCAGATCTGACTATAACATTTTTAACTCTTTGGTTTTGTTTGTTAATGTAAAATTTCTTTTATAATGTATTAACTACAAAGTGCAATATTAATAATGTTGTTTATTAACCTAAGAAACATATTAAACGAAAAGTATAAGATGATAGATGTTAAGTATTGTCGTCTCCACCTTACAATATCATCATGTTCTATTAAAACACTCTTACGGATTCTTTTCAAATATTTAAAAATTTATACATATTACATGAATATTTAATACACACTAAATAAAAAAAACAGGGACACACACTACCTACTTTTATTTCTATATTTGATAAACATAGGTATTTTTAAATATAATGGCATGCAGATTGTATAAGGGAAAGTTATACTTTATTTTTTATTTATTACTTACACTAGATTATTTGTTAACATCTTCATATGCTTGTCTTTATTTAAAACTTATTTTTAGTTTTATTAATTTTATCTACATTAATGTATGAATATGGAGATAATAGTACCTGTATAACAAATAATTATTTTTTGTCTAAATAGATTATTTAGGTTGGTTAAAAAAATCATAAGTTACAACAAATAAGTGGGCAATGATAAAATGTTTTTTATATAAAACATGAAAAAAATTACTTGATATTGATTTCTTTCTTAAGTTTGTATAATGATGAACGAGAGACAATTTGTAAATCCGTATTTTTCTCAATTTCATTTAAAATTTTGTCAATGTGGGGATCTCATTTTTAAAAAAGAAACTATGTACAATTCGTCGAATGATACTTTAACTAGTTTCATTAAATGTTTTAACAAGGCCTGGACGACCTCAAGAATGTTTTGGACTAACAACTGTTCCCGTACTTCGATATTCTTTTATCGTACGATATACAGTCGATTTCGCAATCCCTAAAAAGTAACAATGTTTCAAGTTAATTTCATACAAAAATGTAATTTTTCTACAACTTACCCATGGTTGTGACAATTTTAAACACGACATCAGTAAACTTGATTTTTGGTTAATCAGTTAAAATTGGTTTATACAAATTTATCATCATACTCTGTTTTTCGTTTAGTGATAAATGCGCAAACTTATCAATTTCCGTCTTTTTGAGAAGAAAGACCGCTGGTAGTTGGAGTAGCATCCATATTTAATCAAAAAATTATACAATGAGTTCTTACAAGAACTGTTTTTTTTTTAAGTTTAATTAAAGCAATGCACAATAACCAGAAATGACGAATAAACAAGTTTATGGAAAACAAGTACAAAATATTTTTAGGTTAGGTATTGACAAGTATTATGTCACAGGTGTGTAAAAAGTATCTAGCCAATCAGAAGTCATCAGAAATGCCAACTTAAATTAAATTTACTCCTCGTAGTTTAAAAACAAGGTATAGTATGTTGCCGTTTCCCTTTCAACAAAAAAATTATACAACGTTGTAAAATATTATTTTGTTTATATTACTTTGTCTAACATATACACTAATACCATAGTATAAAGAATATTCTTTATGCAATGGTAATACTAATGTTACTCATATGTGTAAGACTCCTATATGGACAGTTGGTATTACATATTTGTTGTCTACATATTTTCGTTTTGTTTTAGATAGTTAAATTATCGTAACTATAGCGGTTTTATTTCGTAATGTACAACGCGAAAAATCGTTTTTTGTTATTTTTTATTTCCGATACGTAGAGATATCATCAATAGATGATTTTTGATTTGATTAAAGAGATTTAACGAGATAAACATTTGAAAGTGTTTGAATTTCAAAAGTCAACAATTGTCAGAAATATTTTAAGTGAATTAAAGTAAGACCGTTAATAAGTGTTTTTTGTATTTTAAAATTATAGAAGTTTTAAAATGCCGTCGTCTTTGAGTACAGAAACCAATTTGGTAGTGACAAAGTTCAATAACTGGTTGAAGTTGGTTAAGGAGAAGAAAAAACAAACTTATCAAGACCAAAATTCAACGGTATCGTTCCAAGCTCCAAAGGAGGAAAAAGATGCTAACGGTAAGAAGATTATCGTAACTCCTGCAGATAAGTTCGATTCGTAAAATATCCCCTGGATCTATCTGACAAATGGTATTGTTGGATGAATCCAGATGGGAGGTATAATATATGCGAAATCAAAAAAGAATCGATCGACGATAAAGAAAAGGAGCTGATGATATTTAATAAATATAACGCGGGTGGCATCGACTGGGCGAAAATCGAAAGATTCCTTAGAACCGGTAAATCCATTATTTCTCTTGGTCACTTTCATTAGGTTAGTGTTGTACCATTTTTTTAGTTCATGTCATTAAGTTATCTTACGTACAGTGTGATTTTTTAACTTATTCCAATATTTCATTTGGAGTGAAAATCGAAATAAATTTCAAGTAACCTTAAATAGAGTGCGATTTTTCTTATCAATTGAAAGTGGAGAGTGGGAAATTTATAAACTCATATACAGGTTTATTATTTTTTATATTGAGTTTGTAAATTGTGATGGCAATATACAGGGTGATTAATCGACTTTTTTTGTAATATATTTCGATAAAATTCCTGAAATGACACGAGGTATTCGATCTAAGGAGTTAGTCACACTGTGTATTGACGGATAACGATTATTTTCAGTTGCACTACCACCTGACATTTTTCGATTCCGACGCGGTGACTAGATCTTGGGCGAAGGCCGAAAATTTGAAACCGTTCTTGAAAAATATCGACGATAACCTTGTGCTGAACGATAAATTCAATAAACTCAAATTCAGCATGGACGTAGCCGTCAAACAGGCTAAAGAAGACGTCGAAATGAAGCTGTTCGACAGACTGAAAAAGTACAGCTTTATATATAGATATGCGAAATCTTCGAGAAAGACGAAGCGACAGAGATGCGCAAGTGAGGATGGAGGCGGTAAACAGAAGAAACGCGCGAAGTTGGGTGATGAGACGGAATCTTCGGCGGAAGACTACTTAGAAGAAAGAGAAGAAGAGCAAGAAGTAGAGGAGGATGAAGAAGAGGAGGACGAAATATGAGGAGAATAGCAGAAAGATTCATTTGATTGATGGAGTCGTGATTTTAAGGAAAAATTTTCGTCGTAATTGAAATTTTCGTTCTAATTTTTGATAAAAATTAGTTAATTTTCTCAATAAAGTTTGTTGAAAAGTCATATTTTTTTGTTAATTTTATACATATCAATTTTTATGCCTAATATCATCAGTTTCGTGCCATTTCCTTAAATTTCCGAAAAAAAATCAATTATATTGTCATTAAATATAACAAAATATCAGTAGTTCCATGATTAACACGTTAACTGGTGAGCCAATCATTTTTATGCCCCTTTCCGTCAATTTGATGCCCAATTCCAAAGAATTCCAACATTTTTTCCCGCCACATTTACGGGAGAATATTGTTGGGTATCGTAAAAAGAATAAAAAAAAATTAAATTTACATATTACAGGGGAAACATATAGAGAAAAAATCGATATTTAGAAGAGTTGTCTGAGATAAAGATCTCACCTCATCAACATTACTGGGGCGAGGCATGTAGGCCATAGTTTGGGTTTTGTCAGGGGATTTCAGTATTTTATTATGCTCAACGATATGCCGAAGAAATGGAAAACGAGTTAGGAACAAAGCACATTTGTTCTTGTTCCGGTGCGAAGTCCAGGAAAAATCTCAAGTTCTGTTTACACTCGTCAACTGTGGCACATTGACAAATCATGTCATCCATTTCAGAAGGAGCTGTTCTTATATAGATACTCAACCGGTTCATCTTATACATGCCTCTATGGTTGGTAATAGTTTGTATACACTGCTCCGCTGGTCAACTTTCGAAAGCAAATATGCTTAATTTGGATCCAGCCTGAAAAAGTATGTGGGACACTCCCATCGGGTTTCGGAATAACCACCACAGGAGAGCTGAAGTGTCGATAGTGACAACAATTTCAATCTGCTTATACAATAAAGAAGTGAAGAGTATAAAATAGAACAACATTGAAATTGCATTAAAACAAACGAAGCAAACCTAAATCTTAAAATATACACAGAACTTCTTTGAAATAAACAAATTTAGTTCTGTCTAGAGGTTGAGTAAATACATCAAGATTATTATCTTCGCAATTTACATAAACCATATATAACTTAGTAAATACAGGGTGTTTCTATTTTCGACCGACAATGCTTTACCACAGAGAGATCTCAATAAATGATTCATTTGATATAGGAATACGAACCCTCACGGGGTCTAGTTGTTGAGACTGGAGTGAATTTTGTTTTAAATTGCCTGAATATTTCTAGTTGAAAAACTAATAACCTTTTATGGAGCTAAGACGATCTGTTTTTTTTTTCTTTTTTCTTAATTTCAAAACTCTCCCATTTTCTGAACAATTCTCGTGTTCATTGACAAACAGAAACAACATCCAAGTAGTTTTAGTTTGAAAATAACAAGGTATAAGACATCAATCAATCCAAAATATAAGTCAAATTCACTTTATTTACAATCCAAATTACAAATATAATGATATGAATATTCACTATCTATGAAAATTTAAATTCCCGGATCTGATCGACGGTTATTGAACAAAGTCATAGAACATTCTAATTCCGGATCTTTTGGAGAACATTTTCTAATCAAAGTTTATTTCGAACTCTAGTTTCCATAGATCATCCCATTGTTTTATTCTAATTTCACAAAATCTGGTTGCAATTGTGAAAAATCTGCGTTCATGTTCAATTTGGCGGAGTATCATTTGAACTAGTCATATCATTGGTTGTTATACTAATAGATGGAGTATTTTCAATATTAGTAGTTCTAGAATCAGTAATTTCATTTATTATTTATTCTGCTACTTTTTTTTTCTGTATCCTTATATTCTGCTTGATTGCGATTGGTTTATTCTATCAGACAAATTTAGAAATTACTATATATAAAATCGGTATTTCATCTTACCTCTTCATTCGCAAAGTTATCCTCAAGTCCACTTGATGAAGAGCTGGCTTTTCCAATACATTCACTTCAGTACTGTTATTTGATTCTGGATTTGGACTTGAATCAACAAATTTTCTCACTTTTTCTACTCTTCCTGACTCTTGTATATTCATTAATATCAAGTTATTTATTGAGTTATGCATTTCTATGATGTATAAATCTTAAAAAATTTTCAAATGCGCTTGTAAATCAAAACCCGACAAATTTTCTTCAAATTCAGTGACATCAACAATTCTATAACCATATTTAAAAATACGTGTTGGTCGCTTTAAAATTTCTATACAATATCTGTCACACTGGGATTTTCTGGAAAACCAAAATAACTTCACATTTTTCAATAATTATTTTTGTCCGTACATTAAAATTAGGAGTTAGTTACACATTCATTGAAAAGTTTAATCAAGACAGATAAAGTGGGTTAAGTAAATGGATTACAAAAACATCTGCGTGAAGATCATTAATAGAAACGAATACTTTTTAACTTTTTAATCCAGAAAACTGGCAAGTAACAAAAGCAGTTCTATACGAATTCAATTATAATATTATCGAAAAAATTGAAGAGCATTCCTTTGCTATTTTATGAAAAGTATAAACTAGAAAATAACACAAGTACTCGTATAGTTCAAATCGAGGGCGACAATCGCCTTCCACTTTGAAATTCTCAAATATTTGAAGTTATCCACTCGAAAATAACGTTTTCCTCAGTTTAGGGTTATGTATGATGTAACACACAATACCTATTTGTTAGGGTTTATCTAAAGAGATACAAAAATTTCAAATTGTTCACAGTATCCAGTACAAGAGTAATTATAGTCTTCCCTTTAAGAAATAATCCATTGATGATTTGCAGTTATTACAAATACCAAAAATAGTTGATATCTTATGAATCACCTCTTCCTGTAGTTTTTTATATCTTTCGACAAAATGGATAAAATTACATATTTTATTCAATACCTTTAGTGAGTTACTAATTCAAACAAATAACCATCTGATATCAAATTATACGCAGTAATATTTTGTTTGTTTGTTTTGTACAAATCACATAGAAACTAAAGGAGAACATCGAAACCGGCGTCAGACAGTATAATAGTGAGTGTGGGATAGCAGTAGTAGTGAATGAAGCACATAAATTGTTCTCGCGTACTTTATGAAATAATCATCACTTTTCCCCTTTTGTTTTCTATTATCATCTTCATTAGCCATTCGAAGTATTATCTGATCTGGAATTGTCAGTATTGGTATTGCCATTTGTTTTCTTAATGCTCATTTGACTCTTCTCAATTTGTCACTATGCAATTCAATCAAACGTTTATTCCATAATTGTATCAATTCGAGTTAAAGATCATTATTGGAGGTATCTTCGGCTTCATTTTCCAATCCTTCATACTTATACAATTCGGAATTATGTGATTATATCAATTAAGTTCAGAAAGAAATCATTTTCATTTACGTCTCAAACGATAAGCATTCTCACATCTTATTTGAACGTTTTAGCTAGTCTCCATTATAATCTATAATTACTCAACCAAGTCACATACAATCAGAACTTTTCAGGACATTTCTCCATTACTCGTTTAGTTCGATTTGCACATATAATGTTGAATTTGTACAAAGTGATTAGATTGGTTAAATGGTAAGTGCCTTGAAAGTTCTTATTTAAAAACAAAGTGATACGACAAAATTCATTTATCAATAATTTATAATAATAAACATCTCAATGCAAAACTTATTTCCATTAGGCTAGTTTAGAATTTTTAAAAGAAATCTCTAAGAAGGTAAAACCTAACCGTAAGTACATTGCTGATTATTTGAAATATGGTTTTTGTGGTTACTGGCACAGATGACGACCAACTACTTCAGTGCGTTTTATGTTTCGAGGTATTTGCTGATGAGAATATGAAACCTTCAAAACTCTAAAGACTTTTCACAAAAAAAACATATGTATTTCTTTTAGTATGAAGAAAAAAAATTCTTAAAGTCAAACTCAATAATAAAAACATCAATTTCTGGTGAGTAAAATAGACAAGCTACAATTGCATCATATCGCTTATCCTTATTGATAGCTAAAAAAGGAACAGAACACACTGTAGGGTAGAATCTGAAGTTTCATTCACAAAAAAATCGGTCAAATTCACAGTTACAGTTTTAAAACAAACTTTTCACTCCAATTTGATGAAAGTACTGAAGTTGCTGGCCAGGCTAATCTATTTGCCTCTGTTAGGTTCGATCCCAATGAAAGCATAAAAAGAGTACTTTGTTGCAAGTCTTTATCATCAAAACCACAGGAGAAAAGGCTTTTAGATATCTCGATGATTTAATTACAGATAACGAAATAAAACGGACAAAAAGGATTGGACGGATGACTGATGGTGCTCGTGCTATGAACTGAAGGTTGTAACTTTCGCGGCCGAAGCAATGCCGACTTTTTAACATTCTGTGCGATAAAATGAATGAAAGTACTGTCAATATTGTTTGAGCTTGTTAATGAATTATGATTGTTTTTGTTGTAAAATGACGCGATGGGGCATAATTTTATCTTTTTGATTTCCTTATTTCTTTTTCTTTCTTTCTTCATTTTACACTTTTGACTTTTCTGTTTGTTGTTTTTTGTTTTCAGCATCATTTTCCTCATCCGAGGAAACATTCAACATCCGAGTAATGATTATAACTTTATATTATTCACCGAATTCCACATCTCCATGTATTTCAATTTTATTCCAGAGTCGATATATATTATCGAGTATCCTATCATCCGAAGTTTCATATTTATCTTGTCTATTTTTGAGGTATTCTGTAGATTTTTGGATTAAAAACGATGTATCATAACACATAATACACTGAGAACGATGAAGCAAACTTAACGATAGTTTGTTATTGTTTTCCCGAATCCGAAAGCTAACATGACATTATTCGAACATGTGCCATGAAAAAGGTAAAAATTGAGTTTTAAAAAATGGATATAAACATATGATTGCGTTATAGCTGGTTTCAAAGAAAATGAAATATTCGAAATATGTGTATTTAAGGTATTTTTAAAAATAATAAATTGATTCAATTATATAATTTGTTGTTGAACTAAGTGGTTTTTAAAATATTTATTTTGTCAATCTATTGCGAGATTTTAAAATATCAAATAAATCATTAAAAATTGAAACAAATTCAGCTGTAGTACCTGCATTATGGAAATATTTATTAATATCAGTTCTCGATAAATAAAGAAGGACATCTGTTGTACTTTTACTCAAAATTTGGGTTGCCAATTTTAACTTTTCTTTTTTCCTTTTCATAAAAAGTATGACTTGTTTTAATTTTTGTCCACAACCTAAGTCTTTCATTAACATGAAGTTGCTTGGGCGATGAGATGGTTAAAAATTGTTTTTAAAGAATTTAAATTTGGAAAATCTGCCCGTAAGACTTAACTCTTTGCCAATTGGCCATGGCACCGTCAAAAATCATTGACAAAACATTTACCCAACTTTCACGCATAAATTCATGGCACTTTTTTTATCAAATTAGCTTTTTCGCTACCACAAAGTCCTTGCACAAAGAAGTAAGTACCCAACAGGTCCCTTGCTACGGGTAATTCATCAATATTCACGTTTGTTCCAATGTCGACATACCCTGTAAAGTTTTTTCCTCTTCATTCAATCCGTCTTCTTATTGCAAATTTCATCCCAAATCAAATTACATACAATTTCCCTGTCACATAATTCTTTTGCTTTTGGTTTTAGAGCACTTAAAGCTTCTCTGCACCAGCTCGGTGAACCATCTGCACTTTAATACCATTTTGGAATGGTAACAATGTGCGGTAATGATTTATGGAATGAAAGGTTACACGACCTTAACTCTGGAGAATACTTTTCTTTACTTCTTTTCAAAATTTCATTAGTGCTGCATGGAATTGAAGCCTAAAAATAAAAGTTTGGCTGTATGAATTTTAGAAGATTAACTTTCATTTGAGACTAGAGGGAAGTTATTTTGCTCTCAATCAAAGTTAATCAAACACCAAATAAGTGTTTTTGATTTAAATGAAGCACAATAGTTATTAAAATACATTTCTTAATAGCCTGCTTATAGAAGATCTATTATTTTTGAGAAAATTGTTACTTAAATAACTTACCAACAAAATTTTTTTGGCATTTTCAATAATTAAAGATTTTTCTTTTAGAACAGATACCGGAGATTTGGAACAATTTACTTTAGACCCTAGTCTTCGATCAGGTTGATGGAGTCGCTTAATCTATTTTCTCTGAAGAGCCACTCTATTTTTCAGAATACTCATATTTTTTCTTGTCCTTCTTCGGTGTATCGAAATTAGAACTACTGAGAATTCCTGCAAAGTTTCTTGTTTTTTTCTGGAACATATGTGTAATATATGCAAGAAAACAAACCACAAAGAAGAAAACTGTTTTTATAAGAAAAACTGAAATTCAAGTAGTCACTCCAAACATGCAAAAAATGACCAAAACAAATTAGCATTGCTGTCTCAGGGTTCCTCCAGCAAATTTTAAGAATTTGTCGTAGATTCAGGATGTACTTCACACATGACTAACAATGTAGAAATCTTTAACTGCACAGAAAACACAAAAAGTGATATATTTGTTGCGAAAAAAAAATGAGAAAATGCAATGCAAAGGAAATATAGTAGGTGAAAAGTACGTACTGAATAATGTGCTATTAGTATCAGAGTTGACCAGAAATTAGCTTTCAGTAAATCCAGTTGTTGAAAATGGGGGCGAAGTCTCCGAAACTGTCTCGAAAACTGTGTTTAAGAGATTGGCAAAAAAATTAGCACATATAAATTTCGAACAAGTTAAAAAACTCCGAAGAACAAGATAATCCTCATTGTAGTGGATTATCTTGTGGATTTTTCAGGCTATAGATTTGTATTTTACTTAAAACAAAAATCAGAAGTTATTGATAATTTTGAAAAATATATTGAAATGACCAAAAATTAGACAGGATGTCATATAAAAAGACTTCGAACAGATAATGGCCTAGAAAGTAAATGGGTGCTTAAACAAAAAAGTGGTTTCCAACAAGACTACGATAACGAACTATATGAAATCTACGCTCCTGTAGCCAAGTTGAATATATTTCGTATGTTGCTTGTAGCATTTTATAAAGAAAAGGATAGTAGAACAGTGACAATGTTAAAACCATTTGAGGCAAATTTGCACACCATCTAGTTACTTTTACGCTTGTACTTCATAAAAATGACCCGTAGCTTAGTACCATCTTAAATAAACAGCATTATTTTCAACAACTAAATTTTTTTGGAAAGATCTCAACTAAATGTGAAGTTTTCTTTATCTTCGAAATTCGAACAGACAGTACATTGTTGCCGATTTTACTTTTTATTACGAAAGTGACACAAATTACCTATTCGATAGGAATCTTTACAATAGATAGATAGGGTGTATTTTGAAATATCTTGTCTCTAATAATGTTATAGCATGTATTCATCTTGAACCGAAAATAAACTCAATCTCAGTACTAATTATTGGTCACCAATTTCACTGTATAAAAAAAAGATTTTTGTAATGAATTCGTGTAGCACTAGCAAATGAAACAAATAATTTTTCATTGTTCTGTTAATCACTTAAATTTGGGATAGAAAGAAGGATCCTTGCACAAAAGTATATAAAATATATATACTTCCCTTTGGTGACTGAAATATTATGATTTTCGAATTCACAACCTCTGTCATGAATGTATTTTTGAAACATTCATATTTTGATGATATTTTGAAGAGGCGAAAAAATAAGTTCTGGCTATTTTGTATGTTTTTCTAATTTTCAGTTGATTTATGTGATTTATCCATTTTCCCCTTTCTTCCTGGGAAAAATATTTTTGATTTTGTTCCGCTTTCGAACGGTATTAATATATTTGAGAAAATCAAAAACAATAACTTGTAAAAAGTTCTAACTATACTAATATTTTAAACGTAACGTGATGAAATATACTAAATGTATCATAATACAATATCGTATTGATAATTCAATTAATGACATTGTAGAATTCTTCAATTGTGCAATATGTCCTTTCTTGATATTCGGAACTTACTAAATCTATTTATTGCTTATAATTCTAAAGATACCTAGATGATAATTTTTTAGCATGAAGGTTCTAGAACAGTAATAATTTATAATATTATTGATGTTCTAGTTTTCGAATTTTTTCATTAATGTCAGCTTGGGACCAACAATTTTATAAAACATTATTCTTCATAACAGTAGCTGAATCAACGTTATCGAAACGTTGACATAAAAAAGATTTTATTCTTCTATGATTCCGCATCTATTATACCTCCCATTTGGATTCATCCAACAATACCATTTGTCAGATAGATTCAGGGGATTTTTCACGTCGGACAGGTATCTGTACTTGTCGCAAGAGTCGTAATACACGTAGAGACCGACGTTTCTGAATTCTTGAAGTGATCTCATTTTCTCGTAGAAACTCTCGTTCGAAAAGTTCATATGTTCCTCCTCTTTCACATCCTTGGAATTGGCGTCGCTACAGTTCATTGGTGGTGACGAATCGAACTTATTTGCAGCAGTCACGATAATCTTACCGTTAGCATATTTTTCCTCCTTTGGAGCTTGGAATGATACCATTGAGTTTTGGTCTTGATAAGTTTGTTTTTTCTTCTCCTTAACCAACTTCAACCAGTTATTGAACTTTGTCACTACCAAATTTTTGTAATACAAATTGATTTCTTTACTCAAAAACGACATTTTAAAATTTCTATAATTTTAATATACAAAAAACACTTACTTTCATTCACTTAAAATATTTCTGACAATTGTTGACTTTTAAAATTCAAACACTTTCAAATGTTCAAAATAATCCCTAATCCACTGGCTTTTATTTCACTGCCCTTTTTTGCTACACAAATATCTACATTTTTCTCTACAAAATTTTTAAATAGGCTTTTATCATTAAACATGAGGGAGGTAGAGCCTGAATATAAAACAAAAATATTGTTCTTATGTGTAATTGGTGAGGTTTCCTACTCTATTTCATAGGATGAAAATTACACTATTTTATTTTTATTATGTGAAACATTTTCACCATGCCTATTCCTAAAATAACAATCATTTTCAGTGCAGTTAGTTTCTTTACACATTGTTTGTCTATTGTTTCACAGTTCTTAGCATAGTGACCTCCCTTTCCGCAGTTATAACATTTATTTCACTTGTCATATCTCTATCCCCATTTCTACGCAAATGAGTAATATCCCCTTTTTTAAGCACCTGTGATATACCATTGCATTTACATTAAAAGCAACCAAGTGACCTTTCTCTTTATTTATACATGTTTCATTCTCGGATATTAACAAAGCTGTAAGATTCTTGAAGGTTGTCTTATTTTTTGAGGTGGATTTCCAAGCAGTTTTAGAAAAATTAAACCTATCCGGCCAAGAACTTAAAATTTTTGATATTAACATATCTGTTATATCCAAATCGGCGATAATCCAAATTTTCTAACCTAGTCATATGCATGGATATATCACACCGTTTTTCGTAAGAATAATTTAAAAAATCCTGTAAAATTCTACATTTTTGTTGTTCAATATCTTTCCTAAATATTAAACATCATTTTTCTTACATTTCACATGAGGTTTTGCAGTTAATAAGTACCTTCATATTTATTGTGCCAATAATGATCCTTTGTGCACGAACATCAATTTGATCCATAGCTTCTTTTTCTTATCATCTGTAATATCTCTATATTTTTCTTCACCCTGCACAATTCCAATCAAACCATTTGTCTTCGGGGTGACTGTTATCTGGAAATTACATACATCAAATGAAGATACATCACTTAGCTTTTCCACATTTGCAATTACCTTCCATGGCTCCACTATATTTTATTGTTTTATTTTAGGTTTTCTTCTTGCTCTTCAGATTTTCTAGGGCTCAAACGTTTCAAAAATATAAATATTTCTGCTTCTCTTTTATCATGAATATCAAAATAACGTGATCTATATATCAATATAAATTATCGAGAACATTTAGTTCAAATATATATATATATATATATATATTCAATATTCTAGATAACTATCTTTCTTCTCAATTTCTATTCTCATTTGGTTTGTATATTTCTTGAACTTCTAATAAAAAATACAAACAATTCATTCAACACAACAGTGGAAAATATGTAGTATGTAAGTCAAATAAATTGAATTACCAAATTTACGAATTTAAAAAAGTTGGTCCAAAGCAAGGATAAAATTTTATCCAAGCAATTTAACGAAAATTTAGGTAATCTTGTGTTTATTGACAGTTTGCTTAATGTTTTAAAAATATTTTGGTTTCAATTCAATGTAACGAATAAATGACTACTTTCAACTCTCAGGAACTATTTTGAAAACGTCTGCAAATACTTTAAAACGCTATTTAAAAAATGGAACACAAAAATGGTCACACTGAATTAAAAATTCAATAAATTAATTTTCAACACAAAAGGAAAAGAAATTGATGAATATATGGAAATTAATACCGGGAATGTTGGGCTTTACAATGGGTGGATAATGATAGTACCAAGTAAGATAAATCAGACGCAAAAAGAACTAAGCAGCTGCAAAAAAATAATTCTAGGATTAAATGAAACAAGTTGGTATGGGTCCGGTAAAATCAAACTACAAACTTACTATACTCATCAAAAAAAGACTTAGTCTTAGACAAAGAATTTGATGTTAAGATAAATAAAGAGACAATATCGAAAAATCTAGAATAGGAAAACGTATCAGGATCATATGGACTAAATTTAAGCAAAAATTTAGAGTCTTGCTAATGGTGAATGTATATACACCAACAAACCAATAAAACGTTGAAATTAAACAAGAATTCTACAAAAAAATAACGTGCAATAATCGATTGCTGGAAAATTGAGGAAGAAATAAAGAGATTAAGACAAAAAATAGTAATAAAAGAAAAGAACATAGATATAATGATAGTCGACAAGGCAATGAAATAAAAGGAGAATTGCATCGTGCAATGTCATAGCAATTCTGGCAAAGAAGGAAATTTCAAAAGAAATGTTGGATTGCAAAATAGATATTTTGGCTCGTCCTTCAGATTTTCTAGGGCTCAAACGTTTCAAAAGTATTTCTGCTTCTCTTTTCTTCTCCTTTATCATGAATATCAAAATAAGATGATCTATAGATTTAGATGCATTATATATATATATATATATATATATATATATATATATATATATATATATATATATATATATATATATATATATTCAATATTCTAGATGAGAAGTCGGTTAAATTAGCAAATTAGTATTTTTTATACAGCATTATTCTAAATCTAAAAATAACCAACTTATTAACCACTCTAACAAGTAAGCTGTGGATATTTATTTTTTTAACAAATTGGCTGAGATAAAACTCAGGTATAATCTAAATATTTTATTACAGTATAAAAAACGAATACAGACTAGATTAAATGTGCAAAAATATCGCCGTTTTGTTCAATACATTTTCAAGTATTCTTTAGTACACGTAGCGTAGCTTTAAAAATGGTTCTGCCGTCGATGGATACTATAATGTGTCTGATACTACCTTGAAATTCGACCAGATTCGTATATTTTCTTTAATAGACCTCGTTCTTAACATAACCCCAAATGTAAAAGTCTAGGGGAGTTATGTTAGGAGATCTAGGGGGCCAACGTCTAGGACTATTTGTAGCAATTCACTTATCTTGGAAAAATATTGCCAACAATATTCTGATTTCGCGTACCTGATCGAAAAATTTTCTTCGTCGGTCCATGTGCCAAAACATTTACTTCTAATTGTTCGCTTATTATGAATTGTTTCTTAGTTCTCACCTTTACAAAACAGTTTCGTTATTTCTGAATTTTCTATTCAACTTAAGAAAATATCTTCTGTCTGGCTGATCACGTTCGGGATACATTTAATCATATCGTTCGAATGCTTGAAAACTATTTTTTCTATAAATAATATAAGCTTCTAACATATAGCATTTCTGTAACTGTGTAAACACCATTTTACAAACATAGTTTTAGATCTTAATCCACATAGACTAATACAAATTACATGTTCTTTGGCAGCAGTGTAATCCTCTGATGCATGAAATGATGTTTTTTGTTTGACGAACACCGCCAACTTGTCAAAAGAATCGATAGCCAACTTGTTAGAAAGATGAATATGCTAATATGTTGGTTATTTTTAAATTTACACTGATGTTGTATAAGAGCTTTTATATTCTGTGAATAATTTGGAGAAGTTTGAGCCAAAAATATACAGGGTGTTCTATTAAAAAATATTCTATTTTTCCGATTTACTTGACAACGGTATAAGCAATTGTTTTTCCGTTTTCCGTTTTTAAATTGATTGTAGTATCTGTTTATCTTTCTCTTGAATGTTATTCATCATTTTTTACGGTTAATTATTTTCTTTCAATGCAGATTTCAATTTTTGAATATCCAAGCATCCAAATTACGGATCTGATAGTTGGATAGATCTATCAGCTAAACTTATTATCACTGATCTTTTTTGTGACATAGGATGACAATATCATATTTTGATAAAGACTCAAAGAAAATTCGAAGCGTCAAAATTTATCTTTCTTTTAAAAATTATCAAAAAAACTAATTTTGAAACAGAAGAGACCTAAAATCAAGAACATTTAGATGCATAAATATATCAAAAGGTCTAAGAAACAAGAAATTTATATATATATATATATATATATATATATATATATATATATATATATATATATATATATATTTAATAATTTTAAAACAGGTCTCTTCTGTTTTAAAATTATTTTTTATGATTTTTAAAAATTATTTCTGAACATTTGATAGCTATGTAGTTTTATAGGATATAATAGACAAATCACGAGAGATATCATTTTCATGATTAAATATTGATAGTTTATGATTTTTTTATAATACTATGAATACCCAAAATTCTTTTGACACTGCAGCTGAATTTTAGCATTTATCAAATAGTAGACCAATAATCAGAAAAAAAAATTGTGTGCAGAATGTCCAAGCATTTCTTTTATATCCGTATGTTTGAGAACAATATGAGAACCAAAATATTTTTGGCCAAAAAGTCGTTCTTTGATGCAACGATTATCTATTCTATATTCATTATAGTTAAAATTTGGACTTTTTCAATATTTCCAAAACCTACATAGAGGGAAGGATTCTACATCTACATTTGCTTAATCGTCCGTCTTATCAAATATACATTAAACTGTGTGAAAAATCATATAATTTATTAATAGTGTATAAAATAGTCATTCACTGTAACACGACACATTCTGTATTAGATTTCTAAGCTTCACTTGTCGAGTTCAACGAATCTTCTTTTTCTTCCAATGTTTTCATCAGACAAATATTATTCTCTTTTAGATTCTTGAGATTTTTTATAAGATTATCGTTTTCTTTCTTCAAGTCCATGATATGTTGTATCAATCTTTGATTTTCATTTCCGATGTTTCTAAGACAGTCCTCCAACTTCTCGTTTTTTGCTTTAAAATTATTTAATTTAAGAGTTAAAGTATTAATGTCTGATTCTAAGTTACTGGTTTTACTTTTGTGTTCTAGTGTTTGAGAATTAAGGTCAATGACAGAATCTTCAAGTCTAGTTACTAAAAAACTTAATTTTTCTTGGGTAGAAGTTATCAAACTATCTTTCTTCTCAATTTCTATTCTCATTTGGTTTGCATATTTCTTGAACTTCTCCTAATAAAAAATACAAACAATTCATTTAACACAACAGTGGAAAATATGTAGTATGTAAGTCAAATAAATTGAATTAACAAATTTACGAATTTAAAAAAGTTGGTTCAAAGCAAGGATGAAATTTTATACAAGCAATTTAACGAACATTTAGGTGATCTTGTATTTATTGACAATTTGCTTAATGTTTTAAAAATATTTTGGTTTCAATTCAATGTAACGAATAAATGACTACTTTCAACTCTCAGGAACTATTTTGAAAACCTCTGCAAATACTTTAAAACGCTATTTAAAAAATGGAACACAAAAATGGTCACACTGAATTAAAAAATCAATAAATTAATTTTCAACACAAAAGGAAAAGAAATTGATGAACATATGGAAATTAATACCGGGAATGTTGGGCTTTACAATGGGTGGATAATGATAGTACCAAGTAAGATAAATCAGACGCAAAAAGAACTAAGCAGCTGCAAAAAAATAATTCTAGGATTAAATGAAACAAGTTGGTATGGGTCCGGTAAAATCAAACTACAAACTTACTATACTCATCAAAAAAAGACTTAGTCTTAGACAAAGAATTTGATGTTAAGATAAATAAAGAGACAATATCGAAAAATCTAGAATAGGAAAACGTATCAGGATCATAGGGACTAAATTTAAGCAAAAATTTAGAGTCTTGCTAATGGTGAATGTATATACACCAACAAACCAATAAAACGTTGAAATTAAACAAGAATTCTACAAAAAAATAACGTGCAATAATCGATTGCTAGAAAATTGAGGAAGAAATAAAGAGATTAAGACAAAAAATAGTAATAAAAGAAAAGAACATAGATATAATGATAGTCGACAAGGCAATGAAATAAAAGGAGAATTGCATCGTGCAATGTCATAGCAATTCTGGCAAAGAAGGAAATTTCAAAAGAAATGTTGGATTGCAAAATAGATATTTTGGCTCCTCAAGAAATACGATGGAAGGGAGAAGAACAAATAAATAAAGGAAAATATGTTCTGTTTTATGACGGAGAAAGAAAAACGGGTTTTATGATAAGCAAAATAATTCTAAGAAATGTACTAAATTATAAGTGAGAGAATACCACACAATAAAAAATGGTGTAGAAAATAGCAATAAATAATATCTACGCATCAACAGAGGAACAGAGGAAGCAAAAGACGAAGATAAAGATGAATGCTATGAAAAACTCGTTAAGGTATTTAAGAATCTTACAAGACATGATACATTAATAGTTTTTGGAAAATGACCGCAAAACATAAAAACAAGACTAATAAGTACCAAGTTGTGTGGCTGAAAAGCACACCTTACACGAAACAACTTACGATAATCTGAGTTGACCATCAATTAGTGATAATTAAATATTAAATATAGAATGGTAAATATAGTGAACAAGACAATAAAAGGTAGAAAATGGAATTGGAAAAAACTGAAACGAATACGGAAAAGAAATAGAAAAGCAAGGAAAATATACTATTCATGAACAATGAAACGAGATTGAGAAAAGTGTTATAAATGCAACGCAGGAAGTCATTCATATAGAAGATATGAGAAGCAATAACAAATTGTTTCACCAAGAATATATAATAAAAACTAAAGGGGAAAAAGAAGGTAGGTTGAAATGAAAAAGCAACAAGCATATTATGATAATATATATAATATATAAACAAACTTGGATAATGATAATAAAAATAATGTGAATATATATTTAACGCACTATATCAAATATTAAGAAGAATAAAGGAGTCACTATTTTAAAATATTATTCCCGGAAATAGAAAATGAATACAAAGATGATATAAGCGATAATGGTTCAATACTAGAAAAGAAATACCGATGGAAGTGGCATGTAATGACAGGATATGGAAAAATTGAAAGTACCCCAAAAGTTGATATGACTATCCTAAATTATAGGGGACCGGTAATGACCACCTGAGGAATTTGAAATAAATGCTGAGGTAAGACAAAGTGATGGCCTCTCAGCGGTATTGTTTAACATTGCAATGAAAGGCATAATGAAGGAATATAATATCGAAGGAAGAATCGTTAATGAATCAAAATAAATAATAGCATTTGCTGATGATTTAACTTTAATAGAAAATTAGAAAAAGTATAGAGTAACATAGAGTAACACTAAAAATAACGTAATAATTAATTAGAGAAATCAATAGCGGTATTCCAGCAGAGCTAATGAAGTAACACACATATCTTTCAACAGCAATACTTCACTCACTCCTGATAAAAATCTGGAATGATGAGAGTAGTCCGAAAGACTAGAATAATTGTAAAAACTGTCATTCGGTACGAGATGGAGTAAGCTCATAATTATTTTGGATTTTCACTAAAAGACAAACTGCCCAATAATGAAGCTGTATTCAAAAGTGGTAACTCTTGCATTGATCATATTAGGCCAGGGAAAATAATAATGGTACAAAATGAAGCTATCTGCCGCCAACTTTGTTTAACATTGTAATAGATTAGATAAAGAGGCAAACAGAAAAAAATGAAAACCAGGAAGACTATGAATTCACGGATGACATATGTCTGTTAACAACAAATAGAAATGAAACATTTTTACTATTTAGGCAGCATAATAAATACAAAAGTGATAATTAAACTGACATCAAATCTGTTTCATACCAATGTAAAACGTTCAAAATTCGTTGAGAACTATATGTTGCTGTTGCTGTGTGATTTGTCAAATATTAAAGCTGGCACTAATACTTCAAAATTACACAAATACATTCCTTGAATATTGCCTTTGTGGATTTTATATTAATATTCTAAGTTTGTACTGATAATGATTAGTATTAAAATGTTAATCTTACTTGTTCCTCATCCCTTGCTTTAGATAATGTATTTATATAATGAACCAATCTCTTTTTTTCATTTTCTTGATCTTCTAAGCAAGCTTCCAAATCTTCTAACCGAATTTCTAAGGAATTTCGCTCTATTTCTACATATTTTGTTCTATCTAGTTGATCTCTCAATAAATCACATTCATGTTCCAATCCCATCAGAGTTTCATATTTTGATTTGAATATATCACGCTCAGCTTTCAATGCTTCCAAACATTGAATTTGTTTCCTCATTTTCTCAACATCTTCTAACTTCCTTATCATTTCCTCAAGACTGTACTTCAGATGATCACGTTCTACCCTTAATCTTTCTTTGTCTTCACATAAGGATTTGAGATTTGTTATTTTCTGTTCCATGCAAACAATTTTGGATTCTAAAATCTCTCTTTCCGCTTTTCTGTTGAATTCTTCTCCTTCGACAATAGACAATTTCCGTTTTAATTGATTCAATTCTATTTCCAAAAAATTTTTCTCTCTTCTCATTTTTAAAACACAATTCTCCAGTTCATCCACTATAGCTGCTTTCTTTTTTAAATTATGAATTTCTTGATCTAGAATACCCAGTTGCTCTACTTTTTGACTTAGTCTTTCTCGATCTATCAAGACTTCCTCTAGAAGTAGAGATCTTTGCCTGAGCACTTCAACATCGTTGAGTGAGTAGGTGTACAAACAAAGTTCTTTTTCTAAATTGCGAACTTTTTCTCTTAGCTGTTTCTCTTCATTGGTGGCTTCAATTTTGAGTTTGAGTTCTTCTATTAACTTTGGAGTGACTGGAAAGCATCCTAATTTGGAGAATGAGTCTTCATAAAAAAATATTTGCTCCTTCAGTTTGTCATTTTCTCTTTGTATGATTGACAGTTGTGAGCAATATTTTTCATTACCTCTACTTCCTTTCTTATTATTCTAACCCGCAATTCAGGTGTAATGTCTTGATTGCATTGTTGCACTGTTTGATATTCTGGTCCAATTGTTTGATTTCATTGTCCATTAGTAAGATTTCTAGGTTTTGGGGTAAATTAGAAGGACCTGCTTTTTCGGCATCGTCTTTGGAAGCAGCCTCTACATAGCAAAGTTTTTGTTCTTCATAACTTTCCTAAAATCAGAAGACGATAGTAAAATATCTGTGTTGAATAAAGCAAATACTAGGATTTGTGAACAGAAGGTAATCACAGGGAATCAAATAAGGTAAATGTTGCGATAGAGGCAATAAATTAAAACGCTAATTATTCTGCAGCAGGTCCTTATAGTACTATAAAAGTATAATCAATCTGAAGTGCAAGTGGAGATAGGTTAGTATATTAAAAACAAATGTGATTGCAAAACTTCACAATTCAAAAAGAGGACTACTAGATGTCTGAGGTAATAATGAAAAATGAAAAATTCTTAATTTCATAATTCACAATGTCAGATGCCGAAATAGAGGAATTACAGGAAGTAGTGATTGATATTTAGATGGAGAAAATGATATTTGGTATATATGTTATATTTTTGGATCAGCTAAATTAATTTTTAATGTTTACACCTTTAAATGATGCCATTTTGGTCAGGTACAATTGTCGTTAACAATCTAAATATAGGTGATCTAGATACTTTGATATAACATCAATCATAAATAGTTAATTTTAATACCAAGCATGTGAGTTCCATTGAGCATTAGAAAATATTGTGTATTTTACTCCAATTTAGATTGATTCAAGTCTCATTTTAAATTGTTACGTGGTTTTTAGCATGAAAACTAAAAAATGTAAGTAAATTTAGAGAATCCCACGAATGATATTTTATAAATTCCAAATTAGTATTGGATGAGCTTAGTATTTCTCAACTTTCCGATTCTTTCCTAAAATATATTAAAAGTTGAGGTGCCAAATGGGGGTGAGGATAATGATTCATCAATACGTTTTCCAAATAATCTCGCATATTCCAAAAGATTCCTCTCTTAATTTAATAAGTACTATTTTATGTCTGCACACTTTCTTTTGAAATTATTTAGATCAGTTTTGGTTCATTACATCCGTTAAGAATGGTCAATTGGATAGATTTAAAAATAAGTTGTTAAATGTAAGAAAACTTAATGATTTAAGGCATATTTGTCAGATGGTAGTAGCTGTTGAATACATTAACTGTGAACGATATTTTGAAAATTAACCTTCACTTCGTAAAAAAGTTTATCCATTCGCATTCTCAAGGCAATACAGGACAGTGATATTCCTGTGATTCCTTTGGAATGGAATTTTATCATTATCATTTATTTATGAGAATTACATTCTAATTTGTTTAAAAAAACCTTGTGGCTACCTCTCTATAGAACATACACTGTTTCCTAATAATTATAGAAGTATGATTAAAACTTACCACTAGATTATTCCTCAATGCAATTATTTCAGTATCTTTAGGAATAACTAAAGCATATAAATTTTCTTTAGAACCTATTGTCGTGCAATTTAAAATAAGTCTACCCATTTCTTGTTTTGACTGACTTTTTATATTAATTCTTCTTTTCTTAATATTTTGTTTTTTATTGCCATTGTTCAAGCTTCCTCTTCGTCTACAGCTTTTTCTGCCGATTTTACCAAAGTTACACCTTTCTTCCTTTTTTTTCATCAATTGATACTGTTTTGAATGTTGTGCTATCAAAAAATAATAAGTAGAAAATTTAGAACGTTTTATTTTGAAAGAGCCAGATTTTTCTGATCGACTTTTGTTTATTGGAAATTGTCTTAAAACAGATTTAATCTTCTGCATTAACCTTAACTTAAACTTTTTTTTATGAGATAAACTCGATTCAGGAATTTCCAGTCCTGAAATTATGGTTTCAGTTATTTTACTCATTTTTGTATGTATATGTGTACTTTGTGCTGGGAGCATTTTTAAAACTTGAGATGATTTTGGAGTTTGATCCACTGCATCTTCAAATAGCTTATCTATAAAAATAAGAGTCTTTCAAGCAACGTGTTGAAATAAATGACAATAAAAGTAATTCAAATGTTACTTATATCTTATTTGATAATATGGTTAATAGTAGGGTATTGATTCTCATTTATCCCGTTGTTTCCATAATTACATCTGAAAGGAAAAGGATGTTGGAAATAGTAACAAAAGTTCACGAGCCGCGTGGCGACATCTATATTCATTTATTGTAACACAATGGATGTATTGTCTTCCTTCGTTTTCTTTCTTTTTTGGTAGTCAGTTAATAAACACATTCAATAGCGTCAACACGTTGTTTGTTTTTCAGTACCCTTTTTTCAACGTTTTACCTAAAACTAAATTAGTTATCTGCTCAAATAAATTAGTAATAACAATAGGTTATTGGCCCAGATCGTTTCCAACGCGAAGTTTCGGGTATTCAGTAGTTCGGGAAGTGGAGAAAAACAGTTTTTATTTGCGTATCGCGGGCGTTTGTATTTCGCGGAAAAGATGGCAGTCAACTATTTGACGAGTGTGCCGAGGCTTTTAGGTCGCGAGAACTATGATGAATGGGCATTCGCAGTTGAGAATGTGTTTGTGCTCGAAGGCTTAAGCAAATGCCTTGACGATAAGGAAACCGATACAACCACCATTGCCAAAGCAAAAGCTAAGTTAGTTTTAACCATAGACCCAAGTTTATTTTCTCATGTGAAGGATGCAAAAACTGCCCAAGAAGTATGGACAAATCTCAAAAAGTTGTACGAAGAATTGGACTTCTGCGTTTGCTGATTTCTGCGAGACTTGAAAATCACGACAGTATGGAGTCTTATATAAACCAGATTGTCGAAACGTCTCAAAAAATAACGTCGTACCGGATTTAGCATAGATGAAGAGTGGGTGGGGTCGTTGCTGTTGGCAGGTCTTCCTGAAAAATACGCCCCTATTTTTATGGCTGTGGAGCACTCCGGAATCTCTATCACTACAAATTCCATCAAAACTAAACTGCTTGACATGCAAACAGATACCTAAAATAATGGTAACAACGGTCCGTTTGCGGCTAACAGGAATTTCAAACCAGGTTTCCGCAAGCAGTTCAGAGGGGGCGCCGGCAGAGCTAATTTCAAATGTAAATCAGCTGGTTCTGTCAGAGGTAGCCATTTTGGAATGTCAAATAGAGAACGTCAATCGAGTACAGCAATAGCTGATTCTAGTGACAACAAAAGGGATTTCAATAACATTGTATGTTTCAAATGCAAAAAGAATGGACATTTTATGTCAAAATGCCCCAATACTAATAGATCTGAAGGTGGATTCAGTGCTGTGTTTACTACAGGAGATTTCAAAGACACCGACTGGTATGTTGATAGTGACGCCAGTGTGCATTTGACAGCATTTAAACAATGGCTAAAAGATCAAAGGAATCCAGATTTGCCTGAGATTGTGTGATGGCTAAGAAATCTAAAATTAATGTGGAATGTGCTGGTGATATTGAAATTAACACAGTCACAGATAGAGCACACAAAATATTGTTAAAAGGAGTCCAATATGTCCCAGGTTTGATCACAAATTTGTTATCTGTGTGTCAATTAATTAGAAACGGAAACAAGGTATGTATTCATAATAATGGATGTGATATTTTCAATCAAAATGATGTTTTAGTGGCAACAGCTAGTCTGAACAACAATGTTTATAAACTGGATGTTTGTAAAGACAATAGCCATACGCCTCAGCAAAATGGAATGGCTGAGCGTTTCAATCGCACAATTGTTGAAAAAGCAGAATGTATGCTATTTGATGAAGATCTGAGTAAATGTTTATGGGCTGAAGCTTGTAATACAGCCCGTTACCTGAAAAATCGTTCAGCATGTTCAAAACTCCCAAAAACTCCATATGAAATGTGGACAGGTATCAAACCCAAAGTCAATCACCTTCGTATTTATGGCAGTGTGGCTATGGTTCATGTTCCTAAGATCCATAGGAACAAGTGGGATCAGAAATCAATCAGACATATTCTTATTGGCTACGATGAAATAACAAAGGGATATAGATGCTTTAACCCCGCAACAAGAAAGGTGATAGTCAGTCGTGACGTGACTATTATGGAGAAACAGCATACACAATTACCTGTCACGGAGTGCCACACACTTCAAGAAGTCCCGAGTGAGAATTCCTGTTCAGTGGGAGAAAGTGACAACCACGGCTCTGATAATGACAGTGACTATGTTCTAGCTGAGCCTTCCAATGAGCCAACTGCACTGGAAGCACCAAGAAGATCTCAAAGAGAACCGAATAAGAAAGCCTTTGATGAATACATAACATATTTCAATGGTGCTAGTACAAGTGAAAAAGCACAGGATAGCGTAGATGTTCCAAGGAACATAGAGGAAGCACTTTCAAGGCCAGATAAGCATGAATGGGAGCAGGCCATGTTAGAAGAGATTCATTAATTCAATGAGAATGAAACATGGGAGCTCGTCGATCCACCAGAAACGGGAACAGTTGTGAAGTGTAAGTGGGTGTACAAAGTGAAAAGTGACAGTGACAATAAAAATAGGTATAGGGCTCGACTGGTAGCAAAAGGGTACACACAGAAAGAGGGCGTTGATTATTTCGAAACCTTTGCTCCAGTAGTGAGACACTCAACTTTTAGACTGTTGATAGCATTAGCCGTTAAGTTAGATTTAAAAATATTACATTTAGATGTTAAGACAGCCTTTTTAAATGGGTTTTTAAAAGAAACTGTATTCATGTAACAACCAGAGGGTTTTGTTTCAAAAAATATTGAAAATAAAGTATACCTGTTAAAAAAGGCTGTGTATGGATTAAAGCAATCTAGCCGTGTATGGAATGAAAAAGTTGATGAGGTTTTGTCAAATGTTGGATATAAAAAATCCAAATTTGAACCGTGCTTGTATATAAAAAGGAATGAAGAGAATCAACTTACAATAGTTGCACTATATGTGGATGATTTTTTTGTCTTTTCTGCTGATTCCAATGAAATAAGTTTTATTGAGGGTCATTTAAATAACCATTTCAATATAAAAAATCTTGGAGGCTAAATAATGTTTAGGAGTTAGAATTAACCGCGATAATGTAGAAAATTATGTAACTTTAGACAAGAAACTTTATATAAGAGACTTATTAAAACGTTTTGGAATGTTAGAAAGTAAGGCAGTTAGTACTCCTCTTGATAATAGTGGCAACTTGAGTAATGTTGAGGGTGAGACTTGTGATCCGAAGATTCCTTACCAGGAACTTATCGGAAGCTTAATGTACTTAGCTGTAATGACTCGTCCTGACATATCTCATGCTGTTAGTCTATTAAGTCAGTATAATAACTCTTATACAAAGTTACATTGGCAATATACAAAACGTATACTTAGGTATTTGAAAGGAACTACAGATTTTTCCATGAAATTTAGTAAAAATAATTCAAAATTAACAGGATTCACAGATGCTGACTGGGGGGCAGACAAGAAGGACAGGAAGTCTTTCACAGGCTATGTATTCAAACTTTCTAGGGGTCCCGTTTCATGGAAAAGCTGCGGACAGTTGCTTTATCGACAAATGAAGCTGAGTATATGGCCTTAATCAAGGCAGCTAAAGTAGCCATATACTTAAGAAATCTTTTGTTTGAGATTACAGGAGAATTGGATTGCATTAATATATTTAATGACAATCAAAGTGCTCAAAAACTGGCATGCAATCCAGTTTTTCATGATAAATCAAAACACATTGATATCAGGTAAGAGATGCCTTATCAGAAGGTAAAATTAATATAAAATATGTGTCAAGTGATGAAATTGTGGCTGATATATTAACTAAACCATTGCAAAGTAACAAAAATTGCAAATTATTTAGGTTTAGTAAATTGTATATGATTTGTTTTTCATTAGATTATTATAGTTTGTGAACTTTCGTTAAGTGGGAATGTTGGAAATAGTAACAAAAGTTCACGAGCCGCGTGGCGACATCTATGTTCATTTATTGTAACACAATGGATGTATTGTCTTCCTTTGTTTTCTTTCTTTTTTGGTAGTCAGTTAATAAACACATTCAATAGCGTCAACACGTTGTTTGTTTTTCAGTACCCTTTTTTCAACGTTTTACCCAAAACTAAATTAGTTATCTGCTCAAATAAATTAGTAATAACAATAAAGGAAATATTCACCTTTATCTGTTTCAGAAGATTTTTGTTGTACTTTTTCATCCCCCTTAATTTGATTGTATATATTTTTGCAATTGTATGTTTCCATGCCTTCCACAATTCCTTTGGATTTTATGCTTTCTTTATCGTCTCTGGCCTTTTTGTTACCAACTTGCATTTCACAGGTACTTCTTTTGATCTTAAGAATATTAGTTGATACATCTGTAGCATTTGGTTGGTCTCTAGTAATTTTTAATACGTTATCCTAGAATATTGAATGCCAAAGTTATGTGGTTTTCAAAAACATATCTATCCCTTTTTAAAAACACACAAAATACACAATATAATCATATAAAAGAGATTATAAAATTTATAGGCTATTTTGGAAACGAAAAAATTACAAATTCGAAAAGAGAAATAGTAAATCTTTTATTGTGTTATTTGTATACCTCGTTATATTTTGAAAAAGAAAAGTGGATAAAAAAGAAGGGATTTTCCAGAAGTAAATAAAATAGACTTTGAAAAGTTAAGACAAATATGTACTTACATTTTTCAACTGAGTAAGTTTTATTTTGTCAATATTCTGAACAAGAGACTGAATATTGTTTATATACATATCTATATCTAAATCAGTCTGTACACTTTCTCCATCATTCAATAAAATTGCTACTTCTTGAGCAATAACTGACTGACAGTTATCCCCTTTAGATGTAATTGCTTTAACTTCAGAACTAACATTTTCTTTATCTTTTGTTGAAAATTTTGATATAAAAGTTTGTTCTTTAACCGTTTCTTCCTCCTCGTCTGCGCCATCTTTGTTCTCGTCTTTCACTTTCCTTTGACATTTTGATATGTGTTCTCTAAAGTCGTCGTCAGTTTCTGTCTCTTCTATTTTAGCTTTTAACTCGGTTTCTTCATCGGTTTTAGATATATCGTCAATACTAATAGATAAAGATGGTGTAGAGAATTTATAGTAAAGAATTATATCATTTCTGAAATTTTCTTCTTCACTCTTGATCCTCGAATTGGTGTTTGAAAAATGTGGTGGTGTTGATTCACTGGAAATGTTTGTTATACTGATTGATGATAGTTGGGATACGATTCTTGAACGAGTCGAACTATTATCTGAAATATTTGAATTATATTACAAAAACAGAAGAAACTTGATAGAACTAGACAAGAACAGAAATCAAACAAATTGAGGTGGCAACTACAATTGCGAAAAAAAAAGCATTTGGAGTCTTTCTGTGATAGATGAAAGTGCTCCAGTTGCAATGCCTTTCTAGATTAGGTTCAAAAAAAGTTTATATATCAGCTATAGTAAACCACACCTCCTTATTAGCTTATTTACAGAGCATTGCAGTCTCAGGAAGCACCTGATAAGGAATAGATCTAATAGACGTTGCATCTATTTGGAATATATTCTTTATTCGATATAGCATAAATTTTGTAAAAAGAATTACCTGTAAAATGTTGTTCGAGTCCTTCACTTAACACATAGGATCCGGGATAGTCTGTTTGAAATATTGATGTCAAAGAATTCTCATCTTCTTGTGTTTCTTCTATGCTTGGCTCCAGGTATTGAGGTGAGTAACCTCTGGGTATCAATGAATTCAGATTAAGAATTTTATCAGGTAGAATTACAAAAAAACCAGATCTTGCTACTACGGATGCTTTATCTTTGAATTTTTGTACATCAATAGACCATTGTTCAAAGGGTAAATGATATTTGTTAAGTGAGAAGTAGGTTATTTTAGTAGTATAATGCATTAGTTCTCTACAAGGGCATATTGGAAGTTTCTTAGCTGGTTTCACATCGTGAATATTAGAGAATTCATCACTTCCTCTCGATGTAGTTTGTGTATATATGTTTGCTTGACTTATTAGTGGACATTTTTTATTTGATTGAAGGCATATACATGATGAAATGCTACAACCACATTGAGAAAATTCATTGCATCTATGTGCTTGTACTTGTTTTGACTGCCAGGCACAGGTTGCCGTACGTATATTTTCAATAAATGAATGTTGTTCAGGTACTTCTCTTACTTCAGCTTTAATTTTAATACAAGTGCTTATTATTGGAGGAATATCTTCGTTGTATGGTATTCGTTTCATTTTGATTATATCGCTAGTAGGCATAGCACATGGTGCAACACATTTATTATTTTTAATAAACGTCAATTCCAATACACCTTTGTCTCCACCAAACATTTTCGTATTTTCAGCATCTAAAATTTCTCCAGTTTTATCTTTTATATCAGTTTCTTCAATTCCATCAACTACAGCTCCTTTCATTTCCTTTGTATCAACAACCTTGACATTTAAGATCTCAGAGCAATCAACTTCTTTCTTCTTCTCTACTGCTTTCATGATGTCTTCATTAAGCTGAATCGTTTCAATCGAATCTTTTGTCACACTTTTTTCATTCTCAGGAGCAATTTCTTCTTTTACAATTGGTGAGCCATCTCTAACAAATTCTTCAGTTTTTATTTTTCCTGCTTGTTTATTGAATATCTGTTTTATAGAATCTTTCTCATTTAAAACGCCACTTTTCTTGATACTACTCTGTTTCTCTAATATCTCAGACTCTTTGTGATTTGAATTTTCCTTTCCTTTTTCCGATAATATAAACATAATTTTATCTTTGGATGTTAATTGTCTTTCCGATCCCGTATTTTTTTTTATAGTTTCCAAGTATTCTCTTTTAACATCTAATTCGTGCGATATTACAGGAATAGTCAAATCTTCTGTTTGAGAATATTTTGATTGGTTTTTATTTGTTGATTTTGCTTCTCTAATACCTCTCGATTCTTCTGATATTATTACTATATTTTTTTCCTCGTTTGATTCCTTTTTTTTAACATCTATATGTCGATACTTCTCTCCAGGTATTTTAGATTTAGTTTCTTCCTTGGGAATAATTACAGAAGGCAAAGTATCTTGTGAAATTGTTATTTCATCAAAGTTTGGTAATATGACATCAACATCCTCTACCATTGGTAACTGGGATATTGAAATCTTTTCTAGAGATAATTTTGATTGAGGCAGTTGCTTCAATAACAAAAACGATTTTTTGGTTGCTGCAAGTTCTTTCTTCTCCTGAATATGTTCTTTATCAAGGGCATCAAAATATATTTCTTCTTCTAATTGGATGGCATCAAATTCACAACTTTCAGGATTAACCTGTTGTTTGAATAATTTTTTTTTTACTTTCTCTAAACCTTTAAGATTAGTTTGTTGTTTAGAAGAAAGTTTATTTCCTATACAAATCGCTCCACATGATTCTTTAAATAAAGGTGAAGCATTGGATTTAGTTTTATATTCCAATGATTCTTGGAATTGTTCAGATAACGTTGATGAGCAAAGATTAGGACATATATTTTCACAAGAAAAGAAATTTTTCATAATTTCTAAAGCCTTTTCTGAGTGGTCTTCGTCGATCATATCAGTAACATTGGGTTTTATTATATTTTCAGGTACCGAAGCTTTGTCATGTACTTCATTTTTCCCAGAACATTCACAAGTACTTTGTGTATTTTTTAGTTTATTAACATTTTTTGATGCTTTCGCTTCAATTTCAACCTCTAGATTATTTTCTGACGTCTTAACAACTCTAGATGTAACATCATCAAATAATGGGATATTAATATTTATAGTAGTTATTGTTTTCTTCTGCTCTTCCAAGCGTATTGATTTACACAGTTGGGGGGAGGTCTTTTGGGAATAAAATGCATTCGAATTATATCCAGGGGACATTTTTTTGCACATTTTTATATGTTTTCCTTTTTTACCGATTTGAATGTCAATATCTATTTGGGTATTCTTAAAGGTAGATTCACTTTTAGATAATAGGCATTTTTTGTGTTCGCTTTTTGAGCTATCAATAATAAAAATTTGTTCCTCTAGTTTTTCGTCTGTGTTACATGCTGTGTGACATTTATCTATTGATTGATAGCTTAAAACCTTTGCTTGTGTTTTATTATGTTTACAGATTTCGTGTGTTCTAATCTTAGTACATCTGTTGATAATCGGTTCTGTATCCATTTTTCCATATCTTACTGATTTCTTTAATTGTTCGTCTTCGTTACATGGAGCATTGCATTTTATTTTCGGTGTTTTCTTGAGGTCTCTTTCTCCTCTTTGCCTCATTTTATCAGATCTAATAATAATTGGTTCTGTGTCAATTTTTTCATACCTTTCTGGTAATTTTTCGACATGTTGGTCGGTATTATATGAAACATTGCATTTTTTTGATCGTGCTTTGGGTGGATCACTTTTATCTTTCGATTTCAGTTGTTCAAATCCGGTAATTGGTTCTTCAACAAATTTTCCATACATTTTTGGTGCTTTCTTAAATTGTCGATCATTATTACACGGCGCAACACATTTTTTTTGTGATGCTTTAAAGTTATCAGTTTCTTTTGATCTTATTTTATCAGGTGTGATAATGATTGGTTCTGTCCCTATTTTTCCACAACTTTTTGGTACTTTCTTGACTTGTAGATCGGTATTACATGGCGCATTGCATTTGTTTGGAGATAAAATCCTTTCATGTAGAACTTTTGTCAGTTTGGAGCATTTTCGTTTTTCTGCTTTCATATTAATATCTTGATCGTATTTATTAATTGTGTCACAACCCGCATAAGTTTTATTTAGAGAGATAGATTTTTCTAAAAGAGTTTTTTTAAATTCAGGGTATTTGTAGCGTGAAATTTTTTTCCCAGTTACGCATATTTCTTCTTGGTTAATTGATTTTAAAGATCCTACACAAACACCTTTACAAATAGGTTTCATTCGTAGCCTTTCTTCTTTTAATTTAGCTTCCAATAACTCCGCTTCTTCTAAGGTGAGTTCTTTATCGCCAAACAATTTTTTCTTTAAACTTTCCCTTCGAACTTGTTGAATGAAATGAATGAAAGTGCTGTCAAGATTGTTTGGGCTTGTTAATGAATTATGATTGTTTTTGTTGTAAAATGACGCAATGGGGCATAATTTTATCTTTTTGATTTCCTTATTTCTTATTCTTTCTTTCTTCATTTTACACTTTTGGCTTTTCTGTTTCTTGTTTTTTGTTTTCAGCATCATTTTCCTCATCATGGCACTTCTTCACATTACTTTCATCTTGTTTTTGACTACTGCTTTCCCCATAATCTTTCAACATCCGAGTAATGATTTTAACTTTATATTAATCACCGAACTCCACATCTCCATGTATTTCAATTTTATTCCAGAGTCGATATACATTATTCGAGTATCCTATCATCTGAAGTTTCATATTTATATTGTCTATTTTTGAGGTATTCTGTAGATTTTTGGATTAAAAACGATGGATCATAATACATAATACACTGAGAATGATGAAGCAGACTTAACGACAATTTGTAATTGTTTTCCCGCAGCCGAAAGCAAACATGACATTCGAACATAGAAGTTCCACGAAAAAGGTAAAAATTGAGTTTTAAAAAATGGATATAAACATATGATTGCGTTATAGCTGGTTTCAAAGAAAATGAAATATTCGAAATATGTGTATTTAAGGTATTTTTAAAAATAATAAATTGATTCAATTATATAATTTGTTGTTGAACTAAGTGGTTTTTAAAATATTTATTTTGTCAATATATTACGAGAGTTCGAAATATCAAATAAATCATTAAAAATTAGAACAAATTCAGCTGTAGCACCCGCATTATGGAAATATTTTATAATATCTGTTCTCGATAAATAAAGAAGGGCATCTGGTGTAGTTTTACTTAAAATTTGGGTTGTCAATTAAAGTTTCATTTTTTCCTTTTCATAAAAAGTATGACTTGTTTTAATTTTTGTTACCACCCTAAGTCCTTCATGACATTATTCTGTAGAGTTTTGTAAGTAACTAATTTAACCATATGACTGGAATAGGGAAATATAAAAAGCTTTTCTAAAAATTAAAATTAAGTTTAATATGTCACTTGAAGAATATCTAAACACTCAAAAATATTTCACTCCAACAAATCTATTCAAAATGCTTTTTCAATATTTAGTAAACAAAGGCAGCCATATTATCTCAAACGAATACAGAAACATAGCGATGTAGCATAGCTTATATTTTTTCGTAAACTTTTTCATCAAAATCATTTTCATGGTCTTGAAAATATTTTTATTTGGGAAAATAACGATAAATCTCCAAGGAAAAAAACAGAGCACTGAATGAAAACGTTAGCCCTCCAAAAAAAGAAGAAAGTATCCGATTTAAATCCGTCAAACCTACAACATCCAGTCAAAATTTTCCACAAACTGATATAAATAGAGAGAGATCATGGCGACTTGATTCCGCAAGTCTACAGACATCTAGTCAAAATGGTTCACAAACTGAAATACATGAAGAAAGAACATATTCCGCAATTTTACCGACATCGAAACATTGAAATAAATTGAAAAAATATAACGATATTCTTCCACGAAGAACATCGATCCCATTTGACGCCGTCAACATCTTATGAAAATAAATTAGAAATGGATTTTGGTGACTGCATGAATTTAAGATGCCATGGTTGCTTTGGAGAAAGCTTAAAATGAGCTTCCAAGAAATGCGGACCAGAATCTAAGTTTAATCGACATTTTACATTAACAGAATCATTTATTTACATTTTGAAAAGGTTATCACAAACCCTTTGATGAAGTAAAAATCTTAATTATGTTTTCTAATTGTTTTGAAGAAAAATGTTTACATATGTGTTTGACATTGAAGTTATGTAGATTATTCTTTCATATAAGAAATACATGAATTTTTTATCGATCTGGCTTTGTAAATACTATTTGGGAAGAGGTGATTCATTCATTAGTATTGGATATTGCCAACCTCTTTATTGCAATTTCTGTATTTTACAACAATGTCTGAAAGAGCCGCTTCATCTAAATTTTCCTACATTGAATTACTACACTCATTTGAAATTTTAAGTGCTTCTAAGAGTAAGACTAACTCTTGTAACCAACAAGAAGAATGTTCTAATAATGTCACTGATATTGAAGTTCCAATGAAAAAGAAACAGGAAACAAACATGAATACTGATGAAATATCCGAAGCAAGGGACCTATTGTGAACTCCATTTTGAAAGGACATTGGGGTAGCAAAAAACTAATTTAATAAAAAAATGCATCGAATATATTCATGAAAGTGGAGACAGATTTTTCAAATTCATCAAAAACAGTTTTCAACTGTCATATAATTTAATTAGTTAGTAATTGCTTAGCTGCTTACAAAACTCTACAGAATGTTGTTATTGAGTAGAGATTGAGTTCACTAATTCAAACAACTGACGATCTTAACTCAAATTATACTCGATAATATTTTTTTTATTTGTACAAAATATATAGAGACTAACGGAGAACATGGAAACAGGAGTCAGACAGTGTAATAGTAAGTGTGGTAATAGTAGTAGTACATGTCTTGGATTTTTCAATGTGAATATTCTTCTTATCTTAATAGTATCTTTTGAGGACTTTTACTTTTGCGATATGTTCAATTAACAAATTTTGAACAGCTGTATGTGTTGTATGTCCTCAGTGTCGATTCATTGTACAATCAACCAATCAACATGTATACCATAAGTTTTTACATATATTTATTGAAATTAAATATTTACCTCTATTATTCAATTCACTTCCCCCATTTTGTTTTCTATTAGCATCTTCATTAACTAATCGAAGTATTATCTAATGTGGAAATTTTCAATATTGCCATTCATTTCCTCAATGCTTCTTTGACACTTCTCAATTTGTCACTGTGCAATCCAATCAAAAATTCATTCCATAATTGTATCCATTCAGGTTTCAGTTTAATATTGTAGATATCTTCGGTTCCATTTTCCATTTCTTCATTCCTATACAATTCGAAATTATGTATGATTGTAACATTCAAGTTCAGTTCAAATAGTTTTAAAACAAACTTTTCACATCAACTTGATGAAAGTACTGAAGTTGCTTGCTAAGCTAATCTATTAGCCTTTGTTAGGTTTTGACCTCAATTAAAGCATAAAAGAAGAACTGCTTTTTTGTAAGTCTTTGTCATCAAAACCACCAGGGGAAAAATTTTTAAGTATCTCAATGATTTAATTACATATAACGAAATAAAACAAAAGGATGGACGGAAGACTGATGGTGCTCGTGCTATGAACTGAAGGTTGTAACTTTTATTAAGTCACGGCCTAAGCAATCCCGACTTTTTGCTATTCTGTGTGATAGAATGGGAAGTAAGCTCAAAGCATACCAGCTTCATTGTGAAGTAAGGTGGCTCTCAAGAGGTAAAGTGCTGTTAAGATTGTTCAAGCTTCTTGAGGAATTAATATTTTTCTTTTTCATATCCTTATTTCCTGTTCCTTGTTGTCCTCGATACTATTTTACACTTCTCACTTCATTGTTTCTTGTTTTTTGTTTTCAACATCATTTTCCTCATCGTGGCTCTTCTTCACATTACTTTTATCTTGTTTTTGACTTATGGTTTCTTCATTATCTTTTAATATCGTAGTTATTTTTTTTTATAATTTGTATTTCAATTTTATTCCAGAACCGATATCCATTCGAGTATCCTATCACCTGAAGTTTTTTATTTTTCTTGTCAAATTTTGAGGTTTTTTCTAAATGTTTAGCATAAGCATCTAAGCCAAATATACTTAGATTACTTAGTGTCCGTCATTTACCCTCAATCCACTTTTCCATTAAGTTATGGAAAGTATGCTGGAGTTAATCAAGAATAATACCTCATTTTTTCATATATTCTTTCATTCGTTTACTTGTAGATTCTCCATCATTTCCGCTCTTACTTATGAACTTTTGTATCAAATTTAGTTTCAATCATTTTTATGTATTCTATTATCCAGTCTGACAATTAATTTTTGTGTTCCAGTGAAAATATTATAACATTCTGAAGAAAGCATTCATCAAAATGTATATTTCCAATGTTAATAATCCGTTACGGTTTTAGGTTGTCACTAGATTAAAACATCCTCCAAATAAAAGGTTTATTGATTTTTGGTCAAATATATAACACAACGTGGTGAGAGAAAAACTACTAGCTGACCTTACAATTAATACATCATGTCGCGCCAAAAGTGCTAATGAATGGATCATTGACAAACTGCATTGTTGCCAACTCTATAATTTATAAAATCTCAACACTCCTCCTCGATTTGACATGTATTAATGAAAATCGCTCAATCAACTTAAGATATTATATAATATACAACTAAAAACATGAAGCTTTAAATTATACATATTTTGTCTCTAAGCTTTGTAAAGAGTTCTGTACCTAATGATTTAGTAAACATATCAGCTAAATTTTGGTCACTTGATACATAATTTATTTCTATTTCCCTCTTACTAATTAAATCTTTTATATAATGGTTTTTAATATCAATATGTTTGGTTCTTTTCGAATTTTCATTGCTTTTGGACATTAAAATTGTGCTCTTATTATCACAATATAGAATCGTTTTGGCAATAGTATTTAAATCCCCTAAAATACCCTTTACGTTGATTAGATCTTGAGCTGTTTGTGCTGCTGCCACATATTCAGCTTCCGCTGTTGATAAAGCCACGCAAGTTTGTTTCTTGGATGACCATGATATTGGGTTATTACCATATAAAATTATAGATCCACTAACGCTTTTTCTACTTTCCTTGTCCGTTGCCCAATCAGCATCTGAATATCCTTCAAGTATTACGTCACCATTTGTATGTTTAGTATAAGTCAATCCTAGAGTTTTAGTTCCCTGTAGATACCTCAAGACTCGTTTTCCTGCAGTCCAGGTCTCTTCAGTTACACGATCCAAAAATCTGCTCAAGTATGACACAGCATAACTGATGTCAGTCTACTAGTCGTTGCTAAATACATCAAACCTCCGATGAGTTGTCTATATGGAATGTTTGTCAAAATTTTGGCCTTGTCGTTATATTGGAATCCTTTTTCCATTGGAGTCCTCTTTGGTTTACAGTCTTTCATATTAAAATAATTTAGCAATTTGTCAATAAATTGCTGTTCGATTTTAATGATATCTTCTGTTCTAGTGATCTTCATTCCTAGAAAATTATTCACCTCATTCAAATCCTTTGCTTGAAAACAGCTTTTCAATAAATTCATAGTCTCGTTCACATCTTTGTCTTCTCCTATTAACAAAATATCATCAACATAAATAAGTATCCAAACCTTCTGATTACTGTATAGACAACAGTCATATAAGGATCTCTTAAAATTATTCTGAATTGCAAAATCATTAAATGTATTATTCCACACCTTTGATGCTTCTTTTAATCCATACAGACCTCTGTTAAGTTTTAGTATTTTTGATTTATTCACTTTAAGTCCGGCTGGTGCATATATGTAGACATCATTCTCAAGTTTTCCATTTAAAAATGCAGTCGGGATATCCATTTGTCTGATCTTAAAATTATTTTGTAATGCTACAGATAAGAGTAACTTAATCGTTGAAATTCTTGCAACTGGTGAGTAGTTGGGTTCAAACTGATCCTCCTCCTTAATTTGGAACCCCTTTGCAACTATTCTTGCCTTTTTCGTTCCATCTTCCTTTGTCCTGAAAACCCATCTTGTTTGAATAACATTTCCATTTGTTGGTAGCTCCGTTTCTGTCTACGTATTCAATCTCTCGTGCGCATCTAGTTCCTTTTTCATAGCATTTATCCAATCTTGGTCCTTTACAGCATCTTTATAGCTTATAGGGTCATCTTCTTCTGCTGATATTAGACAATAAGCTGTGTAGACTTCATATTCATTCAGATATTTTGGCTGTCTAGTTTTTCTTCCTCTCTGTGTACTCTCTACTTTGGGTTAGCTTTCATCTACATCCTCTGACCTTGTACTTTCTGTTTCATCATTATTATTGCTGAAGTCAGTCTCTTCTATTGCTTCTTCCTCTATGGCATTTGGTTCTTCTTGTAATTCATTTTCGTATTGTATCTCTATGACCTTTTCATTTATACTTTTCTTCCCACTAGCCTTAATAATTTCATTGTAATCTGTTGTTGTTTCATCAAATCTGACGTCTCTTGATTGAAAAATTTTGTTGTCCTCATAATTCCAAAGTCTATTTCCAGCTTTGGTATATCCCATCATGATGCAAGGTTGTGCTCTTCTTTCTAATTTACTTTGTCTTGGTAAAATTACTGCCCATGCTTGACTTCCGAATATTTTCAATTTTCCTAAATCATTCTTCTTGTACCATCTGGTTGCTGGTGTTTCCCCATTGTTGGCTTGGGTTGGCGTTCGATTTAATTCATATGCTGAGCATAAAATAGCTTCTCCCCATAATTCTCTTGGCAAGTTTGTTTCGGCAAATTTGGTGCGTACCTTGTCCAGTAGGCTTCGATTCATTCGCTCGGCTACTCCATTTTCTTGTGGAGAATGTGGCATAGTGTATTCAAGCTCAATACCTTTACTTCGACAAAAATTTTTAAAATCATTTGATATGAACTCCCCACCATTGTCAATACGAATTCTTTGCGTTTTTGAATTATGTTGCGTCTTAATCAATTTAATAAAGTCAATGATATTCTGATCTGCCTCAGTTTTCTTTCTTAGTAGCTTTACTATCAGAAAATGTGAATAATCATCAATCAAAACTTGGAAATATTTGTACCCTTCTGGTGTAGCTACTGTAGCTGGACCTGCAATATCTGAATGTATCAATTGACCAATCTTTGTACTGGTTTTGTTACATGAAAAAAATGGTTTACGTGTACTTTTTCCCTCCATACAAGCTTTACATATTTCTAAACTATGGGGTAAACCTAATCTTTTCAAATTATTCCTATTTATGTGCCCTAATCGCCTGTGCCATAAATTTACATCAGTATTACTATTATTAATGTATGCTACATCATCTGGTTTATTATTAAAATCAACATAAAGACAAAATAAATTATTTGACATTTCACATTTAAACTTAGAATGTTCTTTATCTAAAATTGCTTGTCTTGTCCCATTAATCCCATTAACAAATGTTACCTTAAAATTCTTTTCTAGTAGTTTTGATACAGAAATAAGGTTGTGTGACATACCTGATACAATGAGCGCTTCAATTTTTATACCTTTACCTTGACATTTGCCATTTAATGTCCCTTTTTTGTTTGCAAACAAAGCTTCACCATTCTTTGCAGTTCCAATTTTTATTGTGTGGATATCTTCTATTTCAGTCATATATTTTACCATTTCTCCCATAACCATGTGCTATGTGCATCCAGAGTCCAAAATAAAAGTTTGCACATCAGATGTTGCTATATTGCAGCTAGCTTCAGTGCCACTTAAAGCAATGAAGGCTATTTCACTTGCTGAATTTGCTTGTGATTGACTACTACCTTGATTTTGCCCATTATATGTGTTGGAATTTCCAGCTAAAAATTTTTCTCGGGAAGAGAAACCACCTCGAAAATTTCCTCTGGGATGGCCTCTAGAATCCACTCTCCTTTTTTGTCGACATTCAGACATTTTGTGTCCTGGTTTGTGACACTTATAGCAAATGAGCTGTAGACTAGTTTGAAACGACATTTCATTAGTAGATAATTTCTCCTGCCTCGACTTAAGCTTCATTTCTTCATCCAGTAATCTTGATTTTACAAAGTCCATTTTAATACTTGTATTCATTGTTTCTATAGCTGTGATCACTGATTCATATTGTTCATTTAACGATAATAGTAAGTGGCATACCTTGTCTTCCTCCTCCAGTTTAGATCCTGAGTTTTCTAAATCTCTTATAAGGGTGTCAAATACTAAAAAGTGATCTTCTAGTTTTTCGCCTCGCCTTAGCTTCAATGTCAGCAGCTTACGTTTAAGAGTTAGCTTTGTGAACACACTTTTTCTTTCAAATATATTTTCTAGTGCTTTAATCATTTCTTGGGTAGTCTTGGCATCTTTAACCAGATCTAAATGCTTGTCAGTTAGACATTGTACTATTATGCTTTTGCCTTTCGAGTCCTTGGCTCTGAATTCTGCTTTTTGCCTTTCTTCGCTGTAACTTTCTTCTGTTTTCTCCAAAATATTTGTCTTTCATCTAATAATATGGTAACTCTGAACTTCTAGTTATTGAAATTTGTCGCAGTTGTGAGTTGAGGAAGGTTAATTATGGTATTGGCCATTTTATTAACTTATTTAACTTCTAATGTCTTAAAAATTTTATTTCTTTCTTATTCGCCTTCTGGGCCCATAACCTGTTAATAACCCGTTACGGTTTTAGGTTGTCACTAGATTAAAACATCCTGAAAATAAAAGGTTTATTGATTTTTGGTCAAATATATAACACAACGTGGTGAGAGAAAAACTACTAGCTGACCTTACAATTAATACATCATGTCGCGCCAAAAGTGCCAATGAATGGATCATTGACAAACTGCATTGCTGCCAACTCTATAATTTATAAAATCTCAACATCCAATATTTTTTATGCTTATGTCATGTTTTGCAGATTTCATCATGCTTTGGTCTTCTAGTTTTTTAAATGTGTACTCATTGCCTCTCATTGTGGTTATTATTAACGCTTATGAATACAGATATATTGTCATTTCTCTTATAGGTATAGCTGAAAAATTTTTAGTGACCTTACCTTTTAATTGTTCTGTATCTCCTTCATACAGCTTAGACAATTTTTCAAATATTTCCTAATCATTTACAAATACTACTTGGTATGCGGTTTATAAGCAAGTCCATAATTCTATATGCTTTTAAAGTTATTCCACTTATTTTACAGTTTCCAGAAAAGAGTTTTTTGTTCTAATGAATTTTCGTTTTTAGTTTCGTAATCCGAATTATTTATTTATGCATTGAAAAGTCTCGGATCCATAACTTGTTGTTTTTGATATTATTAGAATAAAAATATCCTTTTTATGTTTATAACTTAATATAATGACAGATACGCAATAACCTAAGCTGTCTAATCACACTAGAAGTCAATTTCACAACGTACTGGTATGTTGCCGTTTTCCCTTTCAACACAAAAAATATTCTAGGCACCGTTGTAAAATATTATTTTGGTTATATTACGATGTCTACATAATATATACTGTAATATCATTGTATAAAGAATATTCTTAATACAATGGTAATACTATTATTACTCATAAAGGTAAGACTCCTATATGGACAGTTGGTATTACATATATGTCTACATCTTTTAATTTTATTTGTTTCAGATAGTTAAATCAACGTAACTATAGCGGTTTTATTTCGTGATGTGCAACGCGAAAATACGTTTTTTTCTTATTTTTCATTTCCGATACGTAAAGATATCATCAATTGATGATTTCGATTGGTTAACGAGATAAACATTTGAAAGTGTTTGATTTCAAAAGTCAACAATTGTCAGAAATATTATTTCAATTGAATGAAAGTAAGACGGTTAATAAGTGTTTTTTGTATATTAAAATTATATAAGTTTTTAAATGCCGTCGTCTTTGAGTAAAGAAACCAATTTGTATTACAAAAATTTGGTAGTGACAAAGTTCAATAACTGGTTGAAGTTGGTTAAGGAGAAGAAAAAACAAACTTATCAAAACCAAAACTCAACGGTATCATTCCAAGCTACAAAGGAGGAAAAATATGCTAACGTTAAAAATATTATAGTGACTCCTGCAGATAAGTTCGATTCGTCACCACCAATGAACTGTAGCGACGCCAATTCCAACGAAGTTCTAAACAGAAAAGATGTGAAGGAGGAGGAACATATGAACTTTTCGAACGAGAGCTTTTAATCAATTGAAAGTGGAGAGAGGGAAATTTGTAAACTCATATACAGGTTTATTATTTTTTTATATTGAGTTTGTAAATGTTGATGGCTATGTACAGTGTGATTAATCGACTTTTTTTCGTAATCTATCTTAATAAAAATCCTGAAACGACACAAGGTACTCGATAATGGAGTTAGTCAAACTGTGTATTGACGGATAACGATTATTTTCAGACGCAATACCACGTGGCATTTTTCGATTCCGACGCAATGAATAGATCTTGGGTGGAGGCCGAGAATTTGAAACCGTTCTTGAAAAATATCGACGATAACCTTGTGCTGAACGATAAATTCAATAAATTCAATCTCAGGATGGATGTAGCCGTTAAACAGACTAAAAAAGCCGTCAAAATGAAGCTGCTCAACAGACTGAAAAAGTACAGCTTCATATATAGATATGCGAAATCTTCGAGAAAGACGAAGCGACACAGATACGCGAGTGAGGATGGCGGCGGTAAACGGAAGAAACGTGAGAAGTTGTATGATGAGACGGAATCTTCGGCGGATTTCAAGGAAAAATTTTCGTTCTAATTGTTGATAAAAAATTTTTAATTTTTTCAATAAAGTTTGTTAAAAAATCATCTTCATTAGCCATTCGAAGTATTATCTGATCTGGAAATGTTAGTATTGGTATTGCCTTTCGTTTTCTCATTGCTCATTTGACCCTTCTTAATTTGCCACTATACAATTCAATCAAACATTTATTGCACAATTGTATCCATTCCGGTTAAAGATCATTATTGGAGGTATCTTCCGCTCCATTTTCCAACTCTTCATACTTATACAATTCGAAATTATGTATGATTGTATCAATCAAATTCAGAAAGAAATCATTTTCTATTACGATTGAAAGATAAGCATTCTCACACCTTATTTCAACGTTTTAGCTAGTCATCATTATAATCTATAATTACTCAACCAGGTCACATACAATCAGAACTTTTGAGGACATTACTCGTTTAGTTCGATTTGCACATATAATGTTGAATTTGTACAAAGTGATAAGATTGGTTAAATGGTAAGTGCCTTGAAAGTTCTTATTTAAAAACAAGTGATACGACAAAATTCATTTATCAATAATTTATAATAATAAACATCTCAATGCAAAACTTATTTCCATTAGGCTAGTTGAAAATTTTTAAAAGAAATCCCTAAGAAGGTAAAACCGAATCGTAAGTACATTGCTGATTATTTGAAATATGGTTTTTGTGGTTACTGGCACAGATGACGACCTGCTACTTCAGTGTGTTTTATGTTTCGAGGTATTTGCTGATGAGAGTATGAAACCTTCAAAACTGTAAAGACTTTCTACAAAAAAAAACATTTAACAAAAAAGAATTCTTAAAGTCAAACTCGATAATGAAAACATTTTCTGGTGAGAAAAATAGACAAGCTACAATTGCATCAAATCGCCTATCCTTATTGATAGCTAAAAAAGGAACCCAACACTTTGTAGGGTAGAGTCTGAAGTTTCATTCACTGAAAAGGAAACAAATATCTTAAATATCTCGATGATTTAATTACAGATAACGAAATAAAACGGACAAAAAGTATTGGACGGACGACTGATGGTGATGGTGCTGTGAAGTGAAGGTTGTAACTTTCAAGTCACGGCCTGAGCAATCCCGACTTTTAACATTCTGTGCGATAAAATGAATGAAAGCGCTGTCAAAATTGTTTGAGCTTCTTAATGAATTATGATTGTTTTTGTTGTAAAATGACGCAACGGGGCATAATTTACCCGTATTTATTTCCTTATTTCTTGTTCCTTGTTGTCTTCATTTTACACTCTTGACTTTTCTGTTTCTTGTTTTATGTTTTCACCATCATTTTCCTCATCATGGCTCTTCTTCACTTCACTTTCGTCTTGTTTTTGACTTGAATTGACTAATAATTATAATAAATAAGCATATTCTCATTAAAATCCTAAATGTTTGCCTCATGAAGGCATGAAACGTCACATCGAAGATTTGTTGGTACATGTCTATAGTAAATTTGTATTCAAATAAAACTAGTATTTGATATTATTTCATCCAAACATTCTATGCTAGATAAAACAAAAGCATAAACGAATACAGTTACATAGCAATTTTACATAGCTTATATTTTTTCATAAACATTCTCGCCAAAATTATTTTCTTGATCTTTGTTTAGATCAATTGTGGGAAATATTGTGTATTAACCAAATTTAGTAAGAATTAGAGCCAGATTCTTATTGATTTTTAATAATATTACGATGTATAAATAAATATTTTTGAAACGTAACATGCATCCAGATAATAAACAAATAAATTGTAAAATTTGACAACATTGAGGTTTACTGTAAGTTGGCTTCAATTATATTCAAACATGCCAGCTGGGTTCATCCTTTTTATTCGTTCAAGATCAAAGTAAACCAAAGTTTCAATAAAAGGAACTTCGTAATTCATTATAATGATAGGAACGGAAATGGTATCTAGTTGGAAAAATTACTTATGTTTAAGTTTTATACGTGAAGATTAGGTGAATATAGTTTAAGTAATGAAGTGAATTTTGACAAAAAAGGTATATATTTTTTAAATATTGATTCTTATAGTAGGTATGTACAATTATTTTTCACATTTTCTACACCTTTGATTGATGTCAGAGGTTTGAACTTAATATACCTATACGTACTTGTGTATTTTAAAATGATCACGTACACACCACAATGTTTTATTTTGATGAATACTGGAAGTAGTTTACAAATAATTTATTTTTAGTAAGTGAAGACTCACATAGTGAAGTAAAAAAGTAAATTGGTGAAATGAAAGTAATATTTGGTGGAAAATATTAGCTGAATAACTCAGTTGTAGTAAATTTATTAAGGTTAATGAAGTCGTTATTAATATTAAATTAATTAATTTCTATGGCCTTTTCTGTTCTGAATGGTAACCAACAAACTAATGTACCCAGAAGAGAAAATACTAAACATCCCAAATCCGTAAGTCACGAAATGATGTTTCCAATTCCGAATCGACTACTCTTCAAACCCAAGTAATCTCGCATGATTCAGAAGTACAAAGGAAGTGCCTTTTCAAAGACGAAAATTCGGGTGTGACGTATGGAAATCATATCAGTTATTATTTTCAAACCACGTAATTTTCCTTTAGGAACTTTGATCGGTAAAGTAGCGAAATTCCATAGGTATAAAAAAAAAAATTATTCAAAACGTCTGTGCGTCGTTTCCACTCGAGATTCTTTTTCAATTATTTTTTACGTTCCGTCTCGAGTGGTAAGTGTACATGGTCATTAAGTCTCGCCGAGGGTCGAAATATGATGAAGTAATTGATACTATACTTAACAAAATGGAAAAATGACAATTGAAAAAATATTAATGATATATGATGTTTCTAAATTAGTAATTGACAATTCAGAAATAAAGTGCGACAGTTTCTGGTATCTAAATTCAAAGACCAAGATCTTAAAGAACTTGTCGTAACGAACTTTGGGTTAAAATTATAAAATGCGATGGACATCCTTTATATTAGCATCTAATTGAAGTCTTTAGTGTCGATTTTTTCAAGTATTACCAGAATTTCACTTCTCAATCGAAATATTTTGATACAATTTATATTATATATAGATTTTTTTCGTATACGAAGTTTTATTGTCAATAACTTTATCATTATCGTTTGTAATTTTATAATTGATTTTCAAAACTATACAATGACAACGACTTTTGACTCCTTTTGAATATACGAATAGGTCCTGTTAAGTGTATTTAGTGCACTAGCAGGGTACATGGATGTGCACATAGCTTCTCAACTCACATACAGAAAATTTAGGAAAAACGAGTCAACATTTGTCCATACTTTTTTCTTTGCATCTACAACTTTTCTTGAAATAGGGTGTCCAGTAAAAATCGTCGTCTTGTGTTCTTAGTGTCTGTTTATGGAGAACAATCTTGTTTTCCAAATGCTATATGTACCCAAAAAAAGACGTTTTTTGGAAAAATCTGGTCCTTCTGAACGCGTTAGACCTCTCCAAACTACTATCATCGAATAAAACAAATCTGGTTTCGTTCGAAAAAGGATAATTCGTTTAGAGCTATAATCCAGCGTCTATGTTTTACAGGCAAGCTCCTGGGAAGTATCTTGGAAGTTAATGGTATCAATTAGGATAATGTTTAAGTCTTCTTGCTTTCCTAGTAAGGCGAGAAGACTTTTCCTCAATGGATAACCATTATCAATATTATTGAAGATTTTTCGAAAGCCAAACATTGATGAAATCTATGTTATAATATCTGATGTTTGAATTTACGAAAATAGACGTTCGGTGGTCCGAGTAGTTTTAAAATTTGAGTTGTTTTCATGTGGTAAACAAAAAAACTAACAGCGACATTTGCTGCATATACATCAAATAAATTATGTCTGCTTTTACATCCGTCTGCTCTTTGAAATGATATCGACTAAAGCACACGCTATTAATTAAAATGGTGTCATGCCGAATTTGAGATTAAAAGATATTCGCATAGTCTAATGACGTCCTCGACGCCGCCCGTCTCCGCCGCCGGAGAAGTCCCTAATTTTTTTTTTCGTTTTAACCTAGACATCCGACTGTTGTTAGTGAGAACTCCAATGTCGAAACGGTTGATTGTGCAAACGTGATTATTATACGAGGTTTCTTACAAAAGTTCTCATAGATATTTGGAGAATCGGAGTTTAAAAATTAAACACGTAGATTGAATTATTTTACAATTTTCTTATTTTATTGTGCGACCAGTAAAAACCACTTGGAAGCTTAATTCTGTAGAATAAACTAAGGTCTCGTAATATATGTCCATTCCGGTCAGAAATACCGAGCTCGAGTCTACAACTGCTTTTCTATATTTAACAACGACCGTCTGCCGTTTTTTTATCCTTTTCCTTTTTGCCATCATTCTAGGTTATTATGGCCCATAAAACGTTAAACTCATTCGAAATAATAATCTCCATGTTTATTAGAGACGAAAAGCACAACGGGTGGTAGAGAGAGCTGCATAATCTCGACATATTTATATATACATATTCCCTTAAGGGCTCACGGAGGTATTATCTTTATATTTTTCCGTATTTTGTGCTTTGCCATAACTTTTCTACGTCGAAATAGATGAATTAGTAGTTTAACAATGTTTGTATGTGTTTTTTTTGGTTGTTTTTTACGATACAAGATGATCAATTAGATTACGTAAAATTTCTTTAACGAATTTTTCTAAAGCTATTACTACTTTGAGATAAAAATGTCATCAAAAAATAAGTAACGAAAATGTTAGTCTCGTCAAATCCTAACAACGTCCACAAACTCCTTGTCTATAAAAGGAACAAAATTTTTCTATCTTTTTATTGGGGTGGTTTACTCCCCTTGTGGTTTTTGCTAAAGTTTTTTTTTGGTCCTGTCTTCTCCTTCAATTCGATTTCTACAGGTATTTCCTCATCTGTCTTTGTTTCTTGCCCATAGACCATAGAGGTATCTATTATTCTTTTTACAAATTCTCATTATGTGTCTCGCCAAATTTAGTCTTTTCTATACCTCACATTTTCTCCTCCCAGTTCTTACTCAATTTCTTTATTTTTTTTGCAATCTTCTTCTTCTTCTTTTTTATGTATGACGGTTGTTTCCACGGCGTACGCAATCTTAATAATTGTCAACAGCTTTTTGTTGCGACTAATGCGTCTTAGTACTTCGTCGTTGGTGATTCAGTCAGTCCAAGGTGTCTTCAAGATGCGTCTATAGAGCCGTGTCTCAATTTGTTTGATCGTTTGAGCTATCCAGGTGAAAATTTCTTTTTCTACAGAAGGACTGACCACAAATAACATTCCATGAATCCTATTCAGACGTGTAGGTTTAGATTTATGTTTGCAAACATTGACAAATACCTTTCGAACCATTTGATCTTGATTTCTTCATCTACAGTTTCAAATGCGTATTTCTGTGTCCTTATACAATATACAGTACGATGTGATGTAATCAGAGAAACTGAAACTGCAGTTCTAGGACTTTAGGAAAGTAGGACTTATAAACTAGCGGGAAAAAAACGAAAAACAGGAAGTTGTTGAAGGAAATGATCGAGGATTTTAATGTAATTATAATATTGAAGATAGATTCGACGTTTATGTGTGGATTTCGATTCAAATTTGTTTTTTTTTTGTCTTTCAATTACCTGGAACCGCGTATGTTAATATAATGGACCTGATAATGCCCCTTTTCTTACATTTGCATTGTGCAAATACGGCAAATTTATGCATTAAATTTGCTCTCTTCTATTCAGAAGTTCCCTCATTTTTCAACATTTTACACAAATATTCTATCGTTTCCTAGAAATAATTCTTAACACACAAAGTGATTTGCGAAATCCAAATTTGTATTTACATTAGTTACTTTTTTTTGAGGAAATCCATTTATTTTTATTAGCATTTTTAGACCGCGCAATCCGATTCAAACAGTGTCTAATTGAATCTGACACCGCTCAGACGTATAAAAAAGAAGAAGGATATTTCGAGGTTATAATAAGTATGTTGGATACAAATAATCAATTGTAATAAATAAAATGTTTTTTTGATGTTAAGTTAGTTAAATTTGACATCAACGTCGTTCGTATGTCAAATATTGATATAAATTGAAAACCGATATGTCTAGATTGAGAAAAGAGAAGCGTTGCTTTTGCGATGCAATTAAACCGGGTCCTTTGAGTTATAAACGCAAAATTATGGAAAATTTGAGAAATGAGACACCCGCTACGGATAGTAATAACGATTGTAGTAGCATCCCAACGAGTTCGAGCGCTAGAGATAATTCTAAACCAACACCCGAAGCTACCAAAGAAGAAAACATCAAACATCGAAGAATGAAGAGATTTAAAATACAATCGGACGGTGTTATTACATCTATTAATTGCGGTACGTCTGAAGATAATGAATTTTCTTATAAAAAAGACAATGTTAAGGATAAAACTAAGAATAGCGAAAGAGTTTTGTTAATTGAAGCACAAAATGTAGATATTCAGAATCATTATTATACAATTTCTTAAACTATTTCGATTATTCGTATTTACTACCAACTCCGGGAGTTTCTTTTCCAGCCTTTTTCAAGGTAAGTTCATCCTCAAACTTACTCTTATTTACCGATACCTTCCATTTGTACCTAACCATAGTTATTAACCTCTAGTTTCTCACCCCTTTTCTTTCCAAATCAATCTTCACATCATCTAATATCTTTAGATCATTATTCTCGATCATCCAACTTTTATTTTCATTCCTTTCTTTCATTGTTTCTAACATAAATGTAACATAAACTTTTGACTTTAAACAGCCCCTCAAAAAAAATTCGCAGCAGTTAAATTTGGTGACTTATAACCTATTTCGAATTTTCCAAAACTTGAAAAAAACTCGTGGGGGTACATGATAGATTTTTGCTCAAAATTACATTATAACAGAATACAAAAATATTTTTCGTACGGATGTTTGGTACAATAATTTCTATTTGTAGAAAAATCTACACTTTGAGCCGTTAGGGATTTTAAATTATTATAAATGTAATAACGAGAGAAACTATTAGTTTTTGTATGCACAACTCCGCGCGCGATTTCCCAGGCAGTTGTGTCAGAAATATACGTGACCACAAAACTGAATTTTCCAACTATCATATGTTAATAATCATGTCGAAGCTGCTATCAAAGCACTGCTACTAAAAGATATAAAAACGGAACTTAAATTTTGCATATACCTCGTAGTATTCAAAGCCTCGTGATATTTCTGACAATTCCAGTATTAAGTTTAATCACAAATTCAATCGGATTAAGATTTAAATTAATTAAATTTTGAGTCTTAAACTGGTATTTGTTTAAACGTAATAGCACCCCAAAAGCCGTTGGGTTATAAAACGACGACGCGCAGTCATTACCATTTTTAAATTACCCAATCAAAAAAAAAGAATTGAATAATTGACGTTTCTTGAACAGAGACGATTTTTCAAATTTCAAAAATGTTCATTTGTAGATTATTTAAACCTACGAACTTTTGATTTGAGGTTAACTCAATAATTAAATCACCCCGCGTTGTTCAAAACGTACCGTTTTGATACTGAATTCGAGCTTATGACGTTATTAATCTTTATTTTTGATAATGAGGACAGTTGAGCTTTTGTACTGTACAATTTATCTCGAAATAATGATTGAAATTGTACTTTTAATTAATTAGAGAGAATCCAAAGGAGCTGGTATCAGATCTCATCCGAGTTTGTGTGTAGTTTTGCCCGTTTCTCCAAGGATATATTCAAAAGAGAATTCTCTCGTGTTTCAATACGAAATTGTTTGTAATGCAAATTCAGTTTCATTATAAAATTTCGTTTCTATATACGTGTATTATAATCAATTTTAATCTCTTCCTCGAAGAGCTCCATAATCAAAGAATCTTATTGTTCCTCATATGGGATTTTACGATGTGTCCAGTATAGGCCCAGACTTGGACCAAGTGTCCTAAACTTGGTGGGACTGTGATTTAAACCCGGTTGAGATAACGTATAACTATCATTTATGTATCCCAATAAAGTTGGGATAAAGTATAACCATCATTTATGTATCCCAATAAAGTTGGGCTAAAGTAAAACTATCATTTGTGTATCCCCAGAAAGTTGAGCAAACGTATAACTATCATTTATGTATCCTAATAAAGTTGAGCTAAAGTATAACTATCCCAATAAAGTTGGGCTAAAGTATAACTATCATTTATGTATCCCCAGGAAGTTGGGCTAAAGTATTACTATTATTTATGTATCCCAATAATGTTGGGCTAACGTTTTTAATAAAGTTTTTTTTGAGAGTTATTCACTACGCATAACATATTGTGGTGTTTTATTCTAATATGATTGGAGGATTTCAGTGGGGGGTATGAGACACCCAAAACGTTTTATTTTCTTTGGTTGTTGTTGATTTATGTATGTCAAACGATTTGACCATACATTCCTCAATTTTTTTTCTTTGGTTCAACTTTTTTTATTTCTTTTTTATTTACTCAATGAGTCTTTCTCGCGCGTTTTCAGTTTGTGGTTTAACGAAATGGGTCATGTGGATATTTTTTCATTGCAATTTCAACTAAACACTGTCCCAGTTCTACCAGAAGATTACGTAGTTTAGGAGTTATTCCCGTCGCCACGGCCGTTTAAGGGGATCATCTTCATCGGAAAACCGTAAAATAGCCGCATTACAACGAAGTCCTGTATCACCTTCCAGACCATTTCCGTTTTATCGTAAGATATATGGAATATACGTCAGAAAGTAACTTTTTTTAAACCCTTTCAATTTGGACTCGCAGAATATGTTACCAATAAAACGATTGTCGATGTGATTACGAAAATAAATATATTGTATGAAAGAAATTTATATAAAACGACGATTGTTATAATGATAATCCACTGAAATGTTTACCTGCAGTTTTTGAAGACAACATAGTTATATAAACGCGAATCAATCAGTGTATTTGTGAATGTTGTCGATTTAGCTGAGAAAGTTTTACAAAGTCTTCTTCAAGATCAAAAATCCATAGTGATTCTACGAGGTCCAGATTCGAACAACTTTACTCAACAAAATCCCCACCTAGTGCAGTTTTTCCAAGACTTTTTCGACAGGTAGAGTTTCGAGGATTACTATAAATGGAGAAGTGCAATTCCGAGGAATCAGATACCAAGGCACGTCTTTCCCGAACAGAACTTCAAGACAGTTTTATTTAGAACATGGTTCTGTTTTGTAGTTAAAACTATCATTCATTCGACGTAGAGGTGGTTTTCCTTTGGTTTTGTAACAATTTTGATATATTCTTCTTTGAAACCAATTGGTGAGTCGATTGCTTATCACTTTTTGAAAAGAGAAATAACTAATTTAGTCGCTTTGCGTGACTGTTCAGTGGTTTACGTTCATTTTTCAAATATTACGAAGATACGAACGAAATTTTTAATAACATGGTGACTGTTTTATCATTTTCGAGTGTCGTTTCAGATCCGAATGTTATATGCAAATCATTATTATACCCCGTATGGATATTGAGGATATTATTTCAATTTTAGTATTTATGCATGCGAACTTTTTCTTTAACAAAACATTGAAGTATCTATTGAAAGAAAACCAAATAAATATCTACGTAGGGCAATAACCAACTGAACAAACAAATAGAGATTCGTGTAGATATGCCCAAATACAAATTACATATCGTTGATTATTCATACATAATAATAATTTCGCCTAAAGGATAGAGGAACATGTCCGCCGCAAAGCTGCGGTTCGTTTTAATACTTTCCAGCCCTGTGGGCTCTGGTAGTTGCTATGCATAGATAACGTCCCCCCACAGATATAACGAATAAACATGGACGTCGTTAAATAATTATTTACTAAATTTGTATAAACACATTCCATAATCGGAAATATTTCCGATTATCAATTTCGACACCTTATGGATTTTATAAGTTTATAGGTAAAATAAATATTGTTCACGGTGTGATCATGAAGTAATTTTGAATTAAAGTTCAAGCGATCATTTGTTCGGTACCTACTCTCTGTATTTATCATCAGTTAATAAGATTCGTCTTAAGAGACTTTATTTTTCAATTAGAAACCAAAATTTGTTGGTAGAAACTCTATTTTCCAAAAATAAAAGAAAATTCCTTTTAAGAAACTTTGTTTTCCAAAAAGCAAACTATAATTTTTCTTTGGGAGTGCCATTTAAAAAAAAAACACAATTCGTCTTTAGAAACTTATTTTTTAAGAAAAAACTGACATTTGTAGTAACGAACATTCTTTTTGAAAACCAAAAACATTTGTCTTAAGAAATGTTTTTTTCCAATTATAAACCAAAATTTGTCTTTAGGAACTTTGTTTTTCAAAAAAAATAGAATTTTGTCTTAAGAGACTTTCTTTTTCAATTAGAAACCAAAATTTGTTTGCAGAAACTCAATTTTCCAAAATAAAAACAAGGAAATTCATCTTAAGAAACTTTGTTTCCCGAAGAGCAAACCAAAATTTTTTCTTTGCGAATTTAAAAAAATTTAAAAAAATAAACCAAAGTTCGACTTTAGAAACTTTAGAAAATACTGACATTTGTAGTTACGAACTTTCTTTTTGACAACCAAAGACATTTGTCTTGAGAATGTTTTTTTTTCCTCAATTATGAACCAAAATTAGTATTTAGAATTTTCCGTTTTTGGAAAAACAAACCAAAATTTGTATTTAGAAACTTTATTTTCCGAAAAATAGACATTTGTCTTAAGAGACTTTCTGTTTCAATTTGAAACCAAAATTTGTTTGTACAAACTTCATTTTTCCAAAAATAAGATGAGATTCGTCTCAACAAAATTTGTTTTTCGAAAAGCAAACCAAAATTTGCCTTCGGGTATTGCCATTTCGATAGAAAACAAAATTCGTATTTAGAAATTTCTGATTATGGAAAAACAAACCAAATGTTGTGTTTAGAAACTTTATTTTTCAAAAAAAAAATAGACAAACAAACCAACGAATTGATTAAATAAAGTTTGTAAAAAGAAAAATTTCTAGGAACCAGAAATAAGTGGACTTAGGGAGAGATACATAACCTCTAAGGAAAATAAGATCCGAGATTATTTTATATATCAAACAATACATGTGAACGTCCATTTTCAAAATAGAATAATTTCGACTATTTAATCAACAATAATTGTATTCAACGATCTAATTTAATGAACAGTTACAACAAAATTTCTTTGTAACACAGTTTATAAACTCGACGATGAGGTTCACCTTTTGTGAGCAGTGGCTATATAACAAAACAGACTGAATACATTGTTCACGCCGATATAGATTGACGCGCATTTCGATAACCAAGTTATATCATCTTCAGAAACTGAAGATAAACTGTGTATTCTAAGTGCATTTAAGCCTTCGAAAGCTCCTGCATAGATATCTGATTTTTCGAAAGCTTTGTCTGACTTTTGTATATGTTAATATTTAATTTCTTATATTTTAAACCTTTTAATATGTTTATACTTCTAAATTTTCTTGATTTTTGGAGTCTTTTGTTTTAAAAAACGTCAAATTTTTATTTGTATTTCAAAAATTACCAAAAAAAAACGGAAGAGGCTTAGAATCAAGAAGAAAAAGAAGAAAATTCAATGAAATAATGTCGAAAAATAGACAAAAAGGATACTAAATATGTAATTGTTATTGAAAATTTAATAAAAGAACGTCTAAAAACAAAAATATACAAAAACAAAAAAAAGTAACGTGTAAGTCTTACATTAAACGGAGTCAAAGAAAAATATTTAACAGTGTAATATTTATTTTAAAAAATGGTAGTTTCGTTGTTGTTGAGTTCCAACCTAAAATTCATCACCTTGTATATGTTGAAAACGATAAAAAAATCAAAAATAATTGCTAATAATGGATAGAACAAATTTTTAGGAAAATATAGAAAACCAAACACGTTTATCGGTTAAATAGTCACGCCCCGATTCACATCAATTTGCTTTGGGTTTCGTGATACGGCAACACTGATGTGAATATATGAAATCTGTCATTGTCATCATAAAGTTTGACATTTGTAATGGCGAACGTGTTGTTTACTAAGATTTTCGACGTAGATTAAACTAATGTTGAAGAATTCGGTGATGAAACCCAATCTCGCGGACGTTGTTATGAACCCACGTTTCATCTATAACATAAAACGGTTTTATTTCTGTTAAACGCTCGATGTAAACATTTTCGCGTCGATGGTTTTGTTTCAATGTGCGCAAACGCGGCATCCATCTTGTACTCAATTTTCTAATGTCAAAATTTTCAGTTAAAACACGATGTACATGTCGAGTATGTTTGCTATGAATAAACTGAACGATCCACGAGATTTCAGACAGTTTTATAGTCAATATCCTTCCCAAAATGAAATTTCGTTTATTTTTTCCCAAAAGATAATCATTTTCTTCTCACTTCTCATTTTGAAAACATCGCTATACATGGTTTTCCCTAGCTAGTATCTAAAAGATTCAAGAATGAATGTTGCAACGGGACGTAAAAGTGCTTTTTACGACCCCCGATATTAAATAGAATCATATATTGCAGAATTCTAGGTTTAAAAACTACACCAAGAAAAATGTTGAAAAACTCATCAATTTAATCGAAAGATATATTCGAAAGACTATGGTAAAAACGGTCTAGAAACATCATAGAAAAGAAAAAAAGGAAGTTTCAAAACGCATCTAAATAGGAAAAGAACAAATTATAGTCAAAACAAATAAAAATTTAAGCGATTTTTTATCAAATTGCAGCGTTTTGTTAGTTTAAGTTGAATGAAATTCATAATTTTATCATATCTCGTATACGAGTGAAAATTTTCTAAATCTGTTGATTGTATTTTAGATTTTAAACCATGCAAAACATTTTAAAAAGAATAATTTTTTTTCGTAATATCAACAATTAAAAAGTTAGAGTAGGTAATTTTTAATTTGTTACATGTTTCTCAGTGTACTTTTATATAAAACATGGAAATTCGTAATAAAAGTTGCAGACGGTGGTAAAATGAAGCTGTTAAAGTAACGACGATGCTCAGAAACTATAATTTTGTATAATGTTCAAAAAAACAACAACTTATATATATTTAAATAAATGTATTCATACAATTTAACAAATTAAAGTTATTTATTTGAAAAAATGATTGTTAATAATAACATTATGAGCTCTAATAGTAACTATTCCAACATCATCTAAATTTTCGGGATCATTGTCTGGTTTTTCTTCACGATTAGAAGTATTGACAGCGTCTTCATCGAAAGCTACTTCTAGTTGAGGTATTATCGTATCTTTGTTATCGTTTTCAATAATAGTACCCAGTTTGAGATCTTGTTTAGAACTAGAAAGTTCGCTTAACATAATAGGTACCTTCAAATCTTCAACGCTTCTTTCAACTGAACTCACGAATCTTGGTGGTACTCGAGGTAATTTCTCCAAAAATACAATGGGGAATGTACATTCCGTTTGCGTGGAAGTATCGCTGGTTCTTCTTATCAATATATTCATGTTCATTATTATAATAAACGATTCAGTAATTATGACAGATGTCAAAACAGATCGGTCAGTTTTGATATATAAACTGTCAATTATTGTTGTAGAACTAGATATTAGAATGTGGGGTTTTTACGTAAAAAAGCAAACACAAATTTTGAGTATATGGAAAAAAATTTTGAAATAAAAGTTATAGATCTTTTAATTTTTTACAACTTTGTCATTTAACTTTTTTTTATCAGACTTCTTTAAGACTGCCAGAAATCGTGATAAACGGTTTCTCATCGAACTATTATTTTTTTTTGTTTAAAAAATTCTTCTTCTTTTAATGCTTACCCATTAATGGATGTTCGCTTCTCTATCTCTAGCGGTATGGATCAATGTCTGAATATCTTATATACTCGTCCACTGCCTCAGGTTCCGCAGCCATGACATCCTCTTCCGTCCCAATACTCTCTTACCTTCAATCTTGCCCTCGACTATCAGCTGAAGGAATTGATATTTATGGCCTCGCATTATATGGTCAAGATATGCAATCTTTCGTTTCTTCACGATGTTAAAGAGTTCACGGTCTTTATTGATATGCCTGAGAATATCCTCATTCCTCACTTTGGCATTCCATGGTATCTTCAGGATTCTACGATATACCCACATTTCGAATGCCTCTAATTTGTTGATGTTTTTCACCTAAGTGTCCAACCCTCCATCCCGTAAAAAAGCACTGACCAAACGTAGCACCGCACAAGTCTCAGTCTAAGATCAAGATCAAAGTCGGTACATGTAAATACATTTTTAAATTTTATGGATGTACTTCGAGCTTGTTCAATTCGGCATTTTATTTCACCGACCGACCACCATTCTTGATATAGCCATGTTCCTAGATATTTAAATTTTTCTACCCGTTCTATAGGTTTTCCATTAAATATTTGTTACTCTAGATATTCTAAACGTATTCGCTTCCCTAGTGATAATCATCATCAGTTTTTTTGATGTTGATGTTTAATCCCATGTTTTGACTATGTCCGCCTACTATATTAATTAGTTGTTGTAGGTCATCTATATTATCTGTAATCAGTACTGTGTCATCGGCGTAACGTATATTGTTGACACCGACTCCATTGACTTTGGTTCCAATGTCTCTAGCTTCAAGTGACTCTCGAAAGATGGCTTCAGAGTATATCTTAAACAGGAGCGACGACAATATATAACCTTGACGTACTCCTCTGCGAATCCGAACTTGCTCAGTTAGACCATGATTTACTTTAACTTGCGCTTTTTGGTGCCAGGACAGATTTTCGATACAACGAATGTCTTTTTCGTCCAAATCCAATTTTTTAAGGAGCTGCATAAGTTTGTGATGTTGAACTTTATCGAAAGCTTTTTCGTAGTCTATGAAGCATAGACAAACATTTTTTCTTTGGTCATAGCAGTTCTGTACAAGGACCTGTGTTGCGACTAAGGCCTCTCTTGTACCTAACCCCTGTCTAAATCCAAATTGCTAGTCGCTTATATTATTATCACATTTTCTATATAATCTCTGATGTATTATTCTTAGGAATATTTTTAGGGAGTGGCTCATAAGGCTAATTAGCCTATGATATGATAGAAGATCCAGTTAGACATTCTTCTGCATCGAGTTCTCTGGTCTGGTCTGGTCTATTGTCGTCAAAAAGTTTTTCTACATAGTCTTCCAATATCCTGTATTTCTAATGATCTTCTATAACTATCTAGTTGTCCTGGTTGGTTATTATACCCAGACTTCGTTTTTTAAATATACCAGCGGTTTCCTTTAATCTTTTATGGATGTTGAAATCATCGTGTCTTCGTTGCAGCTGTTCTATTTCGTTGCACTCGTTTTTAAGCCATTCATTTTTTGCAACTCTAATTTTTGATCTTATGAATCTCTGTAAGTCTCTGTACTCATTTATGTCCTTTTTTAGTTTTCTACGCTCATCCATTAAGAGCAAAATTTCATCGGTCATCCATTTTTGTTTTTTATTTCTAGATTTGAATCCTAGAACACTTTGTGAGGTATTTCTTAAAACACTTGCTATTTCTACCCATGATTTTGACGGGTCATCCTCTTCGACCGTGAACTCTACGACATATTTTATCAGGTTTTTGGATATTATCCTATATTCTATCCTATATATATATATATATATATATATATATATATATATATATATATATATATATATATATATATATATATATATATATATATTATTCCTACCCCTTTTCTGTGATTTCTGTCCTGGTTTCCTGAATAATAGAAGACACCATTTTCGACGGGACATATTCCACAGTCGGGCCACCAAGTTTCTGCAACTCCTAGAATATCTATCCTGAGTCGAGATTTGCCAATTTCCCAGCTTCGAAAAGGCTTTGGGTATTCCAAGTTCCAATTTTTAAAGTTGTACGTAAGTTTAGTCTTTCTTCTAAGACATTCAAGTCAGTCCCCCCCGGAGATCCGATCGGGGGACTATTTAAGACTCAGGAAAATTTTGCTCGAATGTATCCATGTGGTTCTCTTGGGAAATATACACTAGGTGGTTTCCCGTTGCCTTCCTAGTTTTGCTTCAACCGCTCCTAACCTGGAGAACAGACGTTGTTTGCAGCCGCCCACTCTGGGTCAGACGCTGCGTGGGAATCTTCTTAGTTTCACCTTCATCACTTCGAGACCTTACCGGCATGGGTGGCCCTACCGATAGCTACGCTACCGCCGGCATCGTTTCCTGGATATAAGGTTACTGAGCGCTCTCACCAACGACAAGGTTTTGATTCCCCTAGAGAGGGTTTCAAAAATTATCAACCAAGATTTATGTGCTGATGAATTATTATCTTTTAATACGAGGGCGGTTCGCATATAAGGTAACAAGCTTCACTGGTTACATATTTTTGGGATTTCTTCAGAAGGTTTTTTATCCCTGGACAACTCGGACAAACTCCTCCATCGAGCTTCAACTTCTTCGCGAGCTCTTAAGAGTTGATTCGGAGAGACGTTTGGAGTTTTGTCAAATCTTCATGAGGAGTTATGATGAAAATCGATTTTTTTTCATAATTTACTAGTTTAAAGTTTTGTTTCCCACTATAATCTGGCCGGTCGGTAGTGAGAGTAATAAAAACGCGTGATCGGCTCATGGGATGCTAGTGGTATCTTTTATAACGATTCCTATTGGCTGAAGCATTGTCTGAGAAAGTCAAGTTCACACAGCTGCACGTTACATTAATTTACTATTATTATATTCTAAAAATCTTATATTAATAATTATTTTAAGCTTTTGTTTTATTATGTTATTTATTTACTTTGATAAACATGCGCTTTTACAGTAAGAATTATGTGACTGTATAATAGCGCATGTTAAACATGTACTTTAGCTTTTATTATTCTTTAATATGTGGTATTAAAGTTATGTTATACATTGAATATCCTCTATTTTAAAATAAATTTTATTATTAAATGTGGCTGTGATCGATATTCATGGAACTAAATTTAAACTGTCTATTTATCAAGGTCGTTCATGTAACAGCTGCGAGAATTAGTTCTTATTTTGCAAAACATTTTGGTAGTTTCAAATCTTCCGCCTGGCTATGGGCGTGACTTGAGGAAGCATGTAACATTCGAATGCACATCGCTTTACTATAATTGTATATGCCTTTTACAAATTCTTGTTGAGTTCATGACTCACTCATGTTTGTGCCTTTTTGCTGTTACGTCTTCGATTAGTTGCCTTTAAGTGTTTATTATCTGTTTTACAAATGGATGACTTGATGGCAATGCCACCACTATCATCTCCTAAAAAAAGGGTGCAAAGGCATCTGTCATTAGAGGAGAAAATAATGATTACAAATGTCTTCAAGGCAAATCTGCTACAAAACCCAAGCAAGACTAAATCTCAACACGTTGAATTTGTAGCTACGGCAACGGGTAAGTAATCAATGCAATTAGTCTACCGCATGTAAATTAATTCAGTAATAAAGGAGTAGTTTGAGTTACCGTATTATTTTAAATATATAGATAAGCACATGGCTTAATATTACGTTATTATTTTAGGTTCAAGTAATGCATCAGTATATAGAGTCCTTAAAGAACACAAGGAAAACATTTTGACGGAACCTAAAGAATATTCTAGACGATTAGAAGAATCGTACATTCTGTTTTCTTAATCAACGAATTGTGAACTGTCCAAAAAATAATGATGGCTATTGAACGGCATGAAGACTTGCCGACCTTAAAGAAAACAACCCTGAAAACTTTACTCGAATATTTTGTTCATTGCAGTTTCAAGGGCCGTTCTAGGAACTGTGTTTTGGAAGAAAAAAAAACGAAATAATCAATTGGAGAAGAAGATTTCTAAGGGATATTAAAAAATTCGAGGAAGAAGGAAGAAAAATATATTATCTTGACGGGACTTGGGTGAATGCCGTTCACACAGTGAACAAAGTATGGACTGATACTACAGTCTTAAGTGCACGAGATGCATTTATCCGTGGCCTTTCAACGGGTTTAGAAAACCCGACGCGCAAAGGACAAAGATTAATAATCTTACATATTGGCTCCGAAAATGGTTTTGTAGAGAATGGTCTAGATATGTTTCAATCCAAGAAAACGGGTGACTATCGTGAGGAAATGAACTCAGATAGGTTCGAGGGTTGGTTTAAGGGAATTTTAAATAAACTTGAGGTCGGACCAGTCATCGTAATGGACAATGTATCCTACCATTCCAGAAAATTAGACCAGTGTCCCACAAGTTCCACAAGAAAAGCGGACATACAACTGTGGTTAAGGGAACGAAATATTAATTTTGAAAACAATATGGTGCGGGCAGAACTATTGCCATTGGTTAAAGAGAATCGGACATTAGTCCAAAGATATGTCGTTGATGAGATGGCCAAAGAGAAAAATGCAATTGTTTTACGTTTTCCACCTTACCATTGTGAATTCAACCCAATTGAACTCATATGGGCACAAATCAAGGGTGAGGTGGCAAGGAAAAACACAATATTTAAAATTAGTGATGTCCAAACTTTATTTACTAAAGCTTTAAATAATGTTACCCAAACCAATTGGAGTAAGGCAATCCAATATGTCCGCTTTTTTCGAAATAAAATGTGGGACATTGATAATTTAATGGAAAAACAAGTGGAGCCTCTAATAATAAATTTAAGACCTGATTCGTCCTTGTCAGAATCAGATTCCGATTTAGATTAAAATAAAAATTCATCCGCCCTTATATCCCTCTCAACCACCTTTTTTGAAAACAAAGAATTTATTCAGGAAAGGACCTTGTGTTGTTTATAAAGATTATTATTATTATTTATATCGTTTTGTACGAATTTACTTTATAACCTTTGATACGTATTTGAATAAAACATACAGCACGACATTTCTTTCTTAGATATTACTTTACAGTATTAGGTACCCTTACATTTTTATTTAATATACCATAAATTTGAAAAACTGTCTAGCTATTTAAGGTTAGGGAAAATAAAATTACGGTTAAAATAATAATTATATATATTTATAGATACTTTTAAAAAAATCAAGGCAACGTGTGAAATATGTAGGTATAACATTTAGTAGTGTTGAAAGTTATGGATAGGTAATCGTGATTATTAGGTTTTATATTTATAAATGAAATACACAGTGGTTAACATTCATATATTAAGTCTTTATTTAAAAGACTACGTTTTCGAGAAGCGTCCTCACGCTTGAAAAAGTCGGTTTGTACTAACTGAAAAACTAATAATAAAATATTTACAATGAGGTCTAAGCCTCTTCTAAGAATCGTAAAATTACAGATGTTTTACTAAAATATATGCATTACTCCGAAAAGTAAAAAGAGTCCTTTGTGTGACCCATGTGTCCGGGGTCATAAAACAGAGGTAGGACTTACTTTTCCTTTTCTAAAATATCTTTCAACTAAATGTTAAGTTTCCTTAAACATAAAATCTAAGCATAATGTTAAAATGTTGAAAAAAAATAATTTGTAAAATAGGATTCAATTTTGCTCAGAGAAATTCAACAAGTAGTTAACTAAGTGAACGAAGATTTTAATGTATGAATGCTATGCAATTGATAAACAAAAGTATTATTCATATAATATGATACTAAAATAAAGTATTTAAAATTCAAATAGAAACGTTAGTTTGAAGAAAGCATTTAAAATTCAATTCAAATTTGCCACTAAATGCCTTTTAGTGTTATGTATGGTGTGATTCAGGCTTACAATTTCTCTCTCGTGCACTATGCACGTGATTACTCTCTGTAATGAGCGGCCATACTACAGATCGTGTCAAAACACACCACAAAAATGAACGATCCTTATATATTGAATCTGAATGTAAGAAAAAAGACTTGGACCAAATAATATCTCTCGTGTTTCATAAAAATATGTTCAATTAGGAAAACTATCAACGGATTTTCCTCCTAAAAGCTTTACAGCCTTCATATTCTGTCATATTTATTATTTTAATCCGCGTTGAAAGTATTTATATAACGAAAATCCGGTAGGATGTCTTTTTCGTGTTTACGTTTTGTCATTTTGCAACGAATTTATGAATACTTTTCCGTGATTTTTTTAAATAAAATTTTTACACAATTTCGTTCTACTTTTTATACCCTAATATGATGACAAATATAAACCCCATCAGTTAGCTATTAAAGCAATGAACGTTATCAAATTTATGTTTTCAATATGAAGATTGATTATTTTTGTTTTCCTGTGTAAATGCGAAATTAACTAAATTCTACAACAACACGCACCATATTGCTTTCAAATTAAAATGGTTTATCATAAAAATCATGGTGTATAGAGACAACCTTATTGGAAATACAGCCAATCACAAGACTGCGCGGATTTAGATGTTGGATGCTATGATGACACAATTACATTCATTTATTGTTTGTTTGTTTTTTTTTTCACGTCAATCAATGTTTGATTTAAGAAAATATAAAATTTGAGTTTGAGCTAAATAATTTAAAATAATATAACTGTCTAGGTTATTATTTTCAAAACAACAATATTATGATTGCATGGCAATATGGCGGTGTTTCGGAAGTGTGTAGAACAGGTCGAAAATTGTTATACATATAAAATATAGTTTTTCTATTTTCTTCTACTGATTAATAGACGGCGCTAGTCCAATTCACATCACGATATTCAAAGGAGATATAATGCAATATTCGACGAGTTATTAGCCAGGAAAGTAGTTGGTTTCTTTCTTGAAAAACGTCTGAATACATTTTAACGTTAAACTGATACAAAATTACGAAGTTAATGATAAAAATGGACGAACCAAATAACTGTAATTGTCAAATTGAAGGAAAGATATTAAAAGATTATATAAAACGATGTACAAATTGTAAACATTCTTTTGTTGCTGTAGATGACCGGCACCCAGATCGTCCTGTGAATGTTTCAACTCCGGAAACAATCAATCAAATTGTACGTGCAGATCGTCGGATGAACATCCTTATGGTGTTATAAATAAAGAAACAAAAATCTGACTCCTGATCAAAAGCGCTGGCGTCAACGGGTCTTCTCATATTTCCTTGAAAGCTTAGAAAAACTATCTGCTTTGAAAGGGATCCGATTTGAGTCAATGGCAAATCAAATAATAACAAAACTCCTGAAGGTACTTACTGAAGAAGACTTGGTAAATGAAAAAAAAATGTATAGATGTACTATAAACAATTGTAATATTAATTAATAGTGTACTGAATAATGACAAAAAATTCATAAATTCCGATGATTTTTAGGTATCTATTATAAAACGAATTCACCTCGTATATATTATTACTCATCGGGTTTTAAATTTAAGTACGACTCATCAATTTGATATTTGATGATGATCAATTCAAAAATTGTGAGAACAAATATTATGAAACACAAAAATTTTATCTAGTCGTAGTGAAATAGAAAAATTTCGTTAATAAGGGTGTTTCGCAGCTGCTATAATTCAATCTATTGGTTTAATTTTAAGTGGATTTTCTGACATCGTAATCAGCCGCTTATTTATATTGCAGTAAGTACGAAGCTTATGGGGTTGTGTTCTTCTTAATTAGCTAATTATGCATAACACAGAGTATATACCTATTGTACACGCGGCGAACTTTCATTTACCGTCGAAATAAACACGCTGCTAATTAAAAGTTATTTCACTAGTTAAACTCGTCTACTCGATGGGGTATTAATTTTGATGAAAGTTTCCCGTTTTAGATTGTGTCGGATGTACGAATTCACGAATTTATTTCATAATTTTCATATTAAAACATTTCGTTTCAGTTATTTATTATAAAATAAGCCTACTAAAGCCTAAACGTCAAGCTTTGTTAACAAGACAAATTTACTGAAAAAATCATCATCCAGAATTTTTAATAAACTTTGGTCTTATATCTAGTCACTTATTTCATCAATTCCGTATTTCTAAAGCGCTCGTTGCCAAATTTCAGAATTCCAAAGTATCTGTTACCAAAATTTTGCACTTCTGAAGTACCAGTTGCTAATAATCACATTTGTAAAGTGCTTGTTGCCACAATTCACAATCATTTACTTTACGTAAATATCTTTTGCCACAACGTACTGTTTTTAAAGTGTTCAAAGCCACAATTTACGATTCTAAAATATCTGTTGTCCCAATTCACTATTTCTGAAGTTAGTGAGTCTTTTCTAATACTCTCATTATTCCGGATTTGTATCAGGAGTGAGTGAAATATTGCTGTTGAAAGACATGTATGTGACTGTATTAGCTCTGCTGGAATACCGCTATTGATTTCTTCTAATTACTTCTTCCGTGATATATAGTGTTAGCTATTCTATACTTTTCTTGATTTTCTATTAAAGTTAAATCATCAGCATATGCTATTATTTGTTTTGATTCATTAACGGTACTTCCATTAAACAATAACTCTGAGGGTCCTTCACCTTATCTTACTCTTCTTCAATTTCTTGTTTCTTAGACCTTTTGATATATTAATATATGTGAATGTTGTTGATTTTAGGTCTATTCTGTTTCAAAATTATAATTTATATCAATAGAAATAAGCAGATTGTCAGTATCAATATCATATTTTGATAGACTTAAAGAGAAGTCGAAACGTCAACATCTATCTTTCTTTGAAAAACTATCAAAAAAAAACTAATTTTGAAACAGAAGAAACCTAAAATCAAAAACATTTGGATCCATTTATATATATATATATATATATATATATATATATATATATATATATATATATATATATATATATATATATATAAAGGCATTTTCTATCTATTCAGGTAATAAAAAAATATCCTGGTCTTTCTTTATTAGAATCTCGGTGAAGGACATGACCAATAAAAATTAATATTGGTCGCAAATTATTGCTAGAAACTAAATTCGGACCATTTCGACGAAATTCCAACATGCATGATTTGCGAAATTTATCAATGCAAAGGTGAAAACAATGTAACGGATTATTGAGATGATTACTGAGCAGTTATTTTTCCTTTCATTCTCGCTCAACCATAATAGCTATGAAAGTTGAATTGGCACCCAAATTTTATGTACAACAGATGTTCTTCTTTATTTATCGAGAACAGATATTAATACATATTACCATAATGCAGGTGCTACAGCTGAATTTGTTCTAATTTTTAATGATTTATTTGATATTTGTAAATCTCGTAATAGATTGGCACAATAAATATTTTAAAAACCACTTAGCTCAAGAACCAAATATATAATTGCATCAATTTATTATTTTTAAAACTACCTTAAAACATATATTTCAAAATATTTGTAGTAATGTGAAGAGCCGTGATGGGGAGAATTATGCTGAAAAGAAGTAAGAATGCTTATCGTTTGAAACGTATATGAGCATGATTTCTCTCTGAATCTTGAAGGTACAATCATACATAATTTCGAAAAATGATCTTAAATCTGAATGGATATAATTATGGAGTAAACGGTTGATTGGATTGCATAATGACAAATTGAAAAGTGTCGAATAAGCATTAAGAAAACGAATGACATCAATAGTGACAATTCCAAATCAGATAATACTTCGAATGGCTAATGAAGATGATGATAGAAAACAAAAGGGGAAAAGTGATGGTTATTTCATAAAATACGTGAGAACAATTTGTGTGCTGCATTTACTACTACTACCATCACACTCGCTATTACACTGTATGACGACTGTTTCGATGTTCTGTAGTTTTTATGTGTTTTGTACAAAACAAAGATATTACCGCGTACAATTTGATTTCAGATGATCGAATTAGTGACTCACTAAAGGCATTGAAAAAAATATGCAATTTGATCCATTTGGTCGAAAGATACAAAAAACTACAGGAAGAGGTGATTCATGAGATATCAACTGTTTGTTGTTATTTGTTATTTGTTATTTGTAATAACTGCAAATCATCAATGGATTATTTCTTGAAGGAAATATTAGCTATCATTACTCAGACTGAATTAGAACAACTTCCAAATTCAGTGGTAAGTTCAATAATTACTCATCTTGTACTGGATATTGTGAACAATTTGAAATTTTTGTATCTCTTAGATAAACCCCAACAAATTGGTATTGTGTGTTACATATCACACAATTTGATTTGAACTATACGACGATGTATTGATAACTTGGTAGCCTAGACTAGTTCCATGCATAAATAAAATATTGCGTTACCATAGCAACGAACAATAACTTATTAAATGTGTTAGTGTTAAGTTTTACGTCAAACACTTAACACCAGAGTTATGCAATAAATTGAAAGAAAAAATATGTTCACCGAAGTTGTGAAAATCGAAAAATTGGATTATCGAGCCAAGTTCATCTACGATTTTTTTCTCGGGATTCTTGTCTTAATAAATACATCAAAAACAATTTGAGATAATTCCATAGAAACTCTATGTTTAGATAGATGTTTAAATGAGTGAATTTTGAAGTATATCTATTCTGTCGTAAGAGTTTTCATTCAGTGTCTTAGTTCTGTCTGAGAAACTTGGAATAACTTTACCTTCAACTCCAAGTAGAGTACATGGATATGCACATAGCTTCTCAACTCGGATACAGAAAATTCAGGAAAAACGAGTCAACATTTGTCCATACTTTTATCCACTACATGTGTTCAGTAAAAATTGAAAATCGTCTGCTCCCGATTTTTCCAAGTTGGTTTTCACATTTTCCCAGTCGAAATTTCGTCAATTTACTATCACCCTTCTATTATGATCAATATTAATTTTAGATAATACATGTATAATACAACAACCAAATGTTTTTAGTTTAAGTAATTCTTCGCTCACTGCTGTTTTTGAGAGTCTCCAAAAATTTTCTATCTAGTCTTTTTACGATAAGCAATAATATTCTAAATCTATCTATCCTTTAGGATAAGCAATAATATTCTCCCCTGATTGTGACGGGAAAAAATGTTGAGAATCTTTCATTTGTGCATCGAGATTACGCGAAAAAAATTGCTATTTTCGGCTTGACAGTCAAAGAATAAATTTACGTCATATTTATGAAATTTCTGTGCCAAATGGAATTGACGAAAAGGGACACAAAAATGATTGGCAATGCGGTCAACGTGTTAATCATGGAATTACTCATATTTATGACGCTTTAAGACGATATAATTGAATTTTTATTTGGAAATTCAAGGAAAAGGCATGAAAATGATAAAATTTGGCAAAAAAAAATCATTTGCATGAAAATAATTGAAAAATAGGATTTTGAAACAAACTTTATTTGAGAAAATTAACAAATTTTTATCAAAAATTTGAACGGAAATTTGGATTCCAACAGAAAATTTTTTCAAAAATAGAAAACAAAATCGGGATAGTGAATCGAATAATAGAGGTAAAAAATTATTTAATTACAATAAATATATGTAAAAACTTATGGTATACATGTTGATTGGTTGATTGTACAATGAATCGACACTGAGGACATACAGACAGCTGCCGAAAATTTGTTGAATGAACATATCACAAAAGTAAAAGTCCTTGAAAAATACTATGAAGATAAGAAGAATATTCACATTAAGAAATCCAAGATATGTACTACTACTATTACCACACTCACTATTACACTGTCTAACGCCTGTTTCGATGTTCTTCGTTAGTCTCTATGTATTTTGTACAAAACAAAAATATATTACCGAGTATAATTGTAAACTCACTAAAGGCATTGAACAAAATATGTAATTTGATCCATTTGGACTATTTCTTGAAAGAAAGTCTATCATTACTTAGATTGAATTAGAACAACTTCCAAATTCAGTGGTAAGTTCATTAATTACTCAACATGTACTGGATACAGTGGACAATTTAAATTTTGGTATCTCTTAAATAAATCCCAACAAATCATGTGTTTTTTATATGAAGCCCCGTAGTGATGAAAAAGCTACTTTCGAGTAGATGAACTCAAATATTTGAGATTCCTAAAAACCTCTTCGCTTTTCTTAGGTGATGGGATGTTAAAAAATGTTTTTAAAAAATTTAAATTCTAAAAATCTATCCCCACTTTCATGAATAAATTCAAGGCATTTTTTTTGTAAATTAGTTTTTCCTTGTCCTTGCAGAATGGAGTACCCAATAGATCCCTTGCTTCGGGTAATTCATCTGTGTTAATGTTTGTTTCCTGTTTTAATTTTTTTAGTGGAACCTCAATATCAGTGACATTATTAGAACATTTTTCTTATTGGTTATAAGAGAGTCTCACTCTTGGAAGCACTTAAAGTTTCAGATGAGTGTAATAATTCAATTTAGGAAAATTTAGATAAAACGGGTCTTTCAGACTGATGTAAAATACAGAATATGCAATAAATATGCATATTGATGAGTATGATTTACACAAGCTAAATTCTTTTAAAAGGTTGACAATATCTAATTCTAATGAATGAATCACGTCAAGAAATGCGGACTCCCTTATTTCTTCATTTTTCTTCCGATCGAGTATGTTCTGTTATTGATCTCAAAGGGACATGTGCGATATTCAGGATGTAGTAAGATGGGCAAGAAGCCATAGAAGAGAATGGCGAGACTATGTTGACAGAATGCCAAATGAACGGTTAGCAAAAATTGCAAAGGAAAAGAAACCAGACACATCTCGACCTCCTGGACGACCACCTATAAGGTGGTATGAAAGCTGGTCCTCAGCATCTCAACTACTCCTGGTAAACCCTTTATGAAAATACAGGACCTAGTCCTAATGTAAGAAGAAGAAGAAGAAGAAATAAATGAATCTGTTAATGTAAAACGGTCGATTAAATTTAGATTCTGGTCCACATTTCTTAGAAGCACATTTTAAGCATTGTCCAAAGCAACCATGGCATCTTAAAATCATGCAGTCACAAAAATCCATTTCTAATTTATTTTCATAAGATGTTGACGGCATTGCCGCGTCAAACGGGATCGATGTTCCTCGTGGAAGAATGTCGTTATTTTTCTTCAATTTGTACACTAATGTCTCTGGATGGCGACAGATTTGCGGAAGCATATCGAAATGGGTTTTTTTCATTTATTTCAATCGGTGTCTTATACTGATTCGATGTCGGTAAAATTGCGGAATATGTTCTTTCTTCTTGTATTTTAGTTTGTGAACCATTTTGACTAGATGTCAGTTTGTGGTTTAGTTGTAAGTGGATATAGATATGGAGGGCTAATGTTTTCACTGGATCCTTTGGATATTAGCGGGATTGCGGAATTATACCGAGACATCTTAACTAGACATAATTTTTTCCTTGGAGATATATCGTTATTTTCCTCTTGCAGTATTAAATGGGATTGATGTTCCTCGTTGAAGGTTATCGTTATATTTCCCAATCTGCACAATAGTCTCTTCTCTATGGATGTTGTTGGCCTGGTAGCGTCGAATCGAAGCGGTCTTTCTTCATTTATTTCAGTTGCTGTCTCATTTTTACTCGATTTTAGTAAACTTGTGGTTTGACAGTAAACCTCAATGTTGTCAAATTTTACAATTAATGTTAATTATATGGACGCATGTTACGTTTCACAAATATTTATTTATAAATCGTAATATAATTAATATCATGATGAATCTGGCTTTTGTTCTCACTAATTTTGGCCATTTTACCGTTTGCGATAAAATGGCTGCCTTTGTTTGACTATTTGGATATTTTTCAAGTGACATTTTAGTCTTATTTTTTTCATTCCATAGGGGAGTATCAGTGGAGTAACGCAACCTTATTTGTTAATAAATCGATTAACTTTTTACAATATAAAATAGTAGATTTCGTACGAAGGTAGAGCAAAGACAAAAGTAGCTAGATGCATTAAAAATACAGGAAAAAGATTTACCAGAAGAAGTTTATATTTGTGGATCTCATTTCAAAGTAGACAATTTTCAATGGAGGAAAATCCTGAAAAAATATTTTTGTAAAAGAATATATGATTGATAAAACAATTCGCTTATTTACAGAGAATATTGTTTTCGGGCAAAAAGTTATGTTAAATTTGGGGATATTAAAACAGGGACTTCTTGGCAGTGTTTAGACTCAACATCTGAAAGGTATTTATTGTCAGTTGGAAAAATGTTGTTAATGCATACTTATTGCTGATTTTGTATTTTACATCAGTCTGAAAGATCCGCTTCATCCAAATTTTCAGAAATTTAATTATTTCACTCACCTGGAACTTTAAGTGCTTCTGAAAGTATGAATAACTCTTGTAACCAACAAGAAAAATGTTCTTGTTGGTTACAGCAACAGTTCAGTAGTTCTGATTTCGATACACCGATGAAGGTCAAGAAAAATATGAGTATTTTGAAAAATAGAGTGACTCTTCAAAGAAAATCTCTCTTCAAATTAAATTCAAAATCTGTGAAAAAATAGATTTTACGGAAATTATTGATAAATTTGCCACTCACAAAGCCAGAAATATTATTTTATAATTAGGTAATTATAATGATTAGGTACCTAGTCTAGTTTGTTTTTTATTTTGATAAAGTATTTGGTTGATATTATATAAGCTGGCCAAAAAAATGAAGTTTTCAAATTTTATTTGCATTTTTTCTCATGAATCACTTCTTTACAACGATTGTGACGTGGGAATACGATAAAAATACATAAAAATACGTAACTATCTAATCTATTTTTTCCTAAAAACTGAAAAATGACAAAACTGCAGCATAACTATCAATTTAAAGGCATCAATGAAAGGCATTTGAACAGAAAAAGAATTTAGCCATCGGCGCTTGATAATACAGTGAAGGTTGTAAATTTCATCAAGTCGCAGCCTAAGCAATCCCGACTTTTTGCCATTCTGTGCGATGAAATGAATGAATGGAAGTGCTGTCAAGATTGTTTGGGCTTGTTAATGAATGTTTTTGTTGTAAATTGTAAATATTCTTCCACGAAGAACATCGATCCCGTTTGACGCCGTCAACATCTTAAGAAAATAAATTAGAAATGGATTTTTGTGACTGCATGAATTTAAGATGCCATGGTTGCTTTGGAGAAAGCTTAAAATGAGCTTCCAAGAAATGCGGACCAGAATCTAAGTTTAATCGACATTTTACATTAACAGAATCATTTATTTACATTTTGAAAAGGTTATCACAAACCCTTTGATAAAGTAAAAATCTTAATTATGTTTTCTAATTGTTTTGAAGAAAAATGTTTACATATGTGTTTGACATTGAGGTTAAGTAGATTATTCTTTCATATAAGAAATACATGAATTTTTTATCGATCTGGCTTTGTAAATACTATTTGGGAAGAGGTGATTCATTCATTAGTATTGGATATTGCCAACCTCTTTATTGCAATTTCTGTATTTTACAACAATGTCTGAAAGAGCCGCTTCATCTAAATTTTCCTACATTGAATTACTACACTCATTTGAAATTTTAAGTGCTTCTAAGAGTAAGACTAACTCTTGTAACCAACAAGAAGAATGTTCTAATAATGTCACTGATATTGAAGTTCCAATGAAAAAGAAACAGGAAACAAACATGAATACTGATGAAATATCCGAAGCAAGGGACCTATTGTGAACTCCATTTTGAAAGGACATTGGGGTAGCAAAAAACTAATTTAATAAAAAAATGCATCGAATTTATTCATGAAAGTGGAGACAGATTTTTCAAATTCATCAAAAACAATTTTCAACTGTCATATGATTTAATTATTATTAATTAATTAACCAATCGAAGTATTATCTAATGTGGAAATTTTCAATATTGCCATTCATTTCCTTAATGCTTCTTTGACACTTCTCAATTTGTCACTGTGCAATCCAATCAAAAATTCATTCCATAATTGTATCATTCCATCAATTTCTTGTGAGCCAAATAGACAAGCTACAATTGCATCATATAGCCTATTCGAATTAATAGCTAAAAATAGAACAGCTCACTCTGTAGGCTAGAATCTGAAGTTTCATTCACTGAAAAGGAAACAAAAAAAATCGATCAAATTCACAGTTACAGTTCTAAAACAAACTTTTCACATCAACTTGATGAAAGTACTGAAGTTGCTTGCTAAGCTAATCTATTAGCCTTTGTTAGGTTTTGACCTCAATTAAAGCATAAAAGAAGAACTGCTTTTTTGCAAGTCTTTATCATCAAAACCACCAGGGGAAAAATTTTTAAGTATTTCAATGATTTAATTACATATAACGAAATAAAACAAAAGGATGGACGGACGACTGATGGTGCTCGTGCTATGAACTGAAGGTTGTAACTTTCATTAAGTCACGGCCTAAGCAATCCCGACTTTTTGCTATTCTGTGTGATAGAATGGGAAGTGAGCTCAAAGCATACCAGCTTCATTGTGAAGTAAGGTGGCTATCAAGAGGTAAAGTGCTGTTAAGATTGTTCAAGCTTCTTGAGGAATTAATATTTTTCTTTTGCATATCCTTATTTCCTGTTCCTTGTTGTCCTCGATACTATTTTACACTTCTCACTTTGTTGTTTCTTGTTTTTTGTTTTCAACATCATTTTCCTCATCGTGGCTCTTCTTCACATTACTTTTATCTTGTTTTTGACTTATGGTTTCTTCATTATCTTTTAATATCGTAGTTATTTTTTTTATATTTTGTATTTCAATTTTATTCCAGAACCGATATCCATTCGAGTATCCTATCACCTGAAGTTTTTTATTTTTCAAGTCAAATTTTGAGGTTTTTTCTAAATGTTCAGCATAAGCATCTAAGACAAATATACTTAGATAACTTAGTGTCCGTCATTTACCCTCAATCCACTTTTCCATTAAGTTATGGAAAGTATGCTGGAGTTAATCAAGAATAATACCTCATTTTTTCATATATTCTTTCATTCGTTTACTTGTAGATTCTCCATCATTTCCGCTCTTACTTATGAACTTTTGTATCAAATTTAGTTTCAATCATTTTTATGTATTCTATTATCCAGTCTGACAATTAATTTTTGTGTTCCAGTGAAAATATTATATTATTCTGAAGAAAGCATTTATCAAAATGTATATTTCCAATGTTAATAACCCGTTACGGTTTTAGGTTGTCACTAGATTAAAACATCCTCCAAATAAAAGGTTTATTGATTTTTGGTCAAATATATAACACAACGTGGTGAGAGAAAAACTACTAGCTGACCTTACAATTAATACATCATGTCGCGCCAAAAGTGCTAACGAATGGATCATTGACAAACTGCATTGCTGCCAACTCTATAATTTATAAAATCTCAACATCCAATACCTTTTATGCTTATGTCACGTTTTGCAGATTTCATCATGCTTTGGTCTTCTAGTTTTTTAAATGTGTACTCATCGCCTCTCATTGTGGTTATTATTAACGCTTATATACAGGTTTATTATTTTTTATATTGAGTTTGTAAATTTTGATGGCTATATACAGTGTGATTAATCGACTTTTTTCCGTAATCTATCTGATAAAATTCCTGAAACGACACAAGGTACTCGATAATGGAGTTAGTCAAACTGTGTATTGACGGATAACGATTATTTTCAGACGCAATACCACGTGGCATTTTTCGATTCCGACGCAATAAATAGATGATTCGGTGAAGGCCGAAAATTTGAAACCGTTCTTGAAAAATATCGACGATAACCTTGTGCTGAACGATAAATTCAATAAATTCAATCTCAGGATGGATGTAGCCGTTAAACAGACTAAAAAAGCCGTCAAAATGAAGCTGCTCAACAGACTGAAAAAGTACAGCTTCATATATAGATATGCGAAATCTTCGAGAAAGACGAAGCGACAGAGATACGCGAGTGAGGATGGCGGCGGTAAACGGAAGAAACGTGAGAAGTTGTGTGATGAGACGGAATCTTCGGCGGATTTCAAGGAAAAATTTTCGTTCTAATTGTTGATAAAAAATTGTTCATTTTTTCAATAAAGTTTGTTAAAAAATCATCTTCATTAGCCATTCGAAGTATTATCTGATCTGGAAATGTTAGTATTGGTATTGTCATTCGTTTTCTCAATTCTCATTTAACTCTCCTCAGTTTGACACTATACAATTCAATCAAACATTTATTGCACAATTGTATCCATTCCGGTTAAAGATCATTATTGGAGGTATCTTCGGCTCCATTTTCCAATTCTTCATACTTATACAATTCGAAATTATTTATGATTGTATCAATCAAATTCAGAAAGAAATCATTTTCATTTACGATTGAAACGATAAGCATTCTCACACCTTATTTCAACGTTTTAGCTAGTCATCATTATAATCTATAATTACTCAACCAAGTCACATACAATCAGAACTTTTGAGGACATTACTAGTTTAGTTCGATTTGCACATATAATGTTGAATTTGTACAAAGTGATTGGATTGGTTAAATGGTAAGTGCCTTGAAAGTTCTTATTTAAAAACAAGTGATACGACAAAATTCATTTATCAATAATTTATAATAATAAACATCTCAATGCAAAACTTATTTCCATTAGGCTAGTTGAAAATTTTTAAAAGAAATCCCTAAGAAGGTAAAACCGAATCGTAAGTACATTGCTGATTATTTGAAATATGGTTTTTGTGGTTACTGGCACAGATGACGACCTGCTACTTCAGTGCGTTTTATGTTTCGAGGTATTTGCTAATGAGAGTATGAAACCTTCAAAACTGTAAAGACTTTTCACAAAAAAAAAACATTCAACAAAAAAGAATTCTTAAAGTCAAACTCGATAATGAAAACATTTTCTGGTGAGAAAAATAGACAAGCTACAATTGCATCAAATCGCCTATCCTTATTGATAGTTAAAAAAGGATCCCAACACTTTGTAGGGTAGAGTCTGAAGTTTCATTCACTGAAAAGGAAACAAATATCTCGATGATTTAATTAGAGATAACGAAATAAAACGGACAAAAAGTATTGGACGGACGACTGATGGTGATGGTGCTGTGAAGTGAAGGTTGTAACTTTCAAGTCACGGCCTGAGCAATCCCGACTTTTAACATTCTGTGCGATAAAATGAATGAAAGTGCTGTCAACATTGTTTGAGCTTCTTAATGAATTATGATTGTTTTTGTTGTAAAATGACGCAACGGGGCATAATTTACCCGTTTTTATTTCCTTATTTTTTGTTCCTTGTTGTCTTCATTTTACACTCTTGACTTTTCTGTTTCTTGTTTTATGTTTTCACTATCATTTTCCTCATCATAGCTCTTCTTCACTTCACTTTCGTCTTGTTTTTGACTTGAATTGACTAATAATTATAATAAATAAGCATATCCTCATTAAAATCCTAAATGTTTGCCTCATGAAGGCATGAAACGTCATATCGAAGATTTGTTGGTACATGTCTATAGTAAATTTGTATTCAAATAAAACTAGTATTTGATATTATTTCATCCAAACATTCTGTGCTAGATAAAACAAAAGCATAAACGAATACAGTTACATAGCAATTTTACATAGCTTATATTTTTTCATAAACATTCTCGCCAAAATTATTTTCTTGATCTTTGTTTAGATCAATTGTGGGAAATATTGTGTATTAACCAAATTTAGTAAGAATTAGAGCCAGATTCTTATTGATTTTTAATAAAATTACGATGTATAAATAAATATTTTTGAAACGTAACATGCATCCAGATAATAAAAAAATAAATTGTAAAATTTGACAACATTGAGGTTTACTGAATATAATAAGAATATAATTGAAGCCAACTTACAGTAAAGTTGGCTTCAATTATATTCAAACATGCCAGCTGGGTTCATCCTTTTTATTCGTTCAAGATCAAAGTAAACCAAAGTTTCAATCAAAGGAACTTCGTAATTCATTATAATGATAGGAACGGAAATGGTATCTAGTTGGAAAAATTACTTATGTTTAAGTTTTATACGTGAAGATTAGGTCAATATAGTTTAAGTAATGAAGTAAATTTTGACAAAAAAGGTATATATTTTTTAAATATTGATTCTTATAGTAGGTATGTACAATTATTTTTCACATTTTCTACACCTTTGATTGATGTCAGAGGTTTGAACTTAATATACCTATACGTACTTGTGTATTTTAAAATGATCACGTACACACCACAATGTTTTATTTTGATGAATACTGGAAGTAGTTTACAAATAATTTATTTTTAGTAAGTGAAGACTCACATAGTGAAGTAAAAAAGTAAATTGGTGAAATGAAAGTAATATTTGGTGGAAAATTTTAGCTGAATAAGTCAGTTGTAGTAAATATATTAAGGTTAATAAAGTCGTTATTAATATTAAATTAATTAATTTCTATGGCCTTTTCTGTTCTGAATGGTAACCAACAAACTAATGTACCCAGAAGAGAAAATACTAAACATCCCAAGTCCGTAAGTCACGAAATGATGTTTCCAATTCCGAATCGACTACTCTTCAAGCCCAAGTAATCTCGCATCATTCAGAAGTACAAAGGAAGTGCCTTTTCAAGGACGAAAATTCGGGTGTGACGTATGGAAGTCATATCAGTTATTATTTTCGGACCACGTAATTTTCCTTTAGGAACTTTGATCGGTAAAGTAGCGAAATTCCATATAGAAAAAAAAATTATTCAAAACGTCTGTGCGTCGTTTCCACTCGAGATTCTTTTTCTATTATTTTTTACGTTCCGTCTCGAGTGGTAAGTGTACATGGTCATTAAGTCTCGCCGAGGGTCGAAATATGATGAAGTAATTGATACTATACTTAACAAAATGGAAAAATGACAATTGAAAAAATATTAATGATATATGAGGTTTCTGAATTAGTAATTGACAATTCAGAAATAAAGTGTGACAGTTCACAATTCAAAGACAAAGGTCTTAAAGAATTTGTCGTAACGAACTTTGGGTTATAATTATAAAATGCGATGGACATCCTTTATATTAGCATCTAATTGAAGTCTTTAGTGTTAATTTTTTTAAGTATCACCCGAATTTCACTTCTCAATCGAAATATTTTGATACAATTTATATTATATATAGATTTTTTTCGTATACGAAGTTTTATTGTCAATAACTTTATCATTATCGTTTGTAATTTTATAATTGATTTTCAAAATTATACAATGACAACGACTTTTGACTCCTTTTGAATATACGAATAGGTCCTGTTAAGTGTATTTAGTGCACTAGCAGGGTACATGGATGTGCACATAGCTTCTCAACTCACATACAGAAAATTTAGGAAAAACGAGTCAAAAATTGTCCATACTTTTTTCTTTGCATCTACAACTTTTCTTGAAATAGGGTGTCCAGTAAAAATCGTCGTCTTGTGTTCTTAGTGTCTGTTTATGGAGAGCAATCTTGTTTTCCAAATGCTATATGTACCCAAAAAAAGACGTTTTTTGGAAAAATCTGGTCCTTCTGAACGCGTTAGACCTCTCCAAACTACTATCATCGAATAAAACAAATCTGGTTTCGTTCGAAAAAGGATAATTCGTTTAGAGCTATAATCCAGCGTCTATGTTTTACAGGCAAGCTCCTGGGAAGTATCTTGGAAGTTAATGGTATCAATTAGGATAATGTTTAAGTCTTCTTGCTTTCCTAGTAAGGCGAGAAGACTTTTCCTCAATGGATAACCATTATCAATATTATTGAAGATTTTTCGAAAGCCAAACATTGATGAAATCTATGTTATAATATCTGATGTTTGAATTTACGAAAATAGACGTTCGGTGGTCCGAGTAGTTTTAAAATTTGAGTTGTTTTCATGTGATAAACAAAAAAACTAAAAGCGACATTTGCTGCATATACATCAAATAAATTATGTCTGCTTTTACATCCGTCTGCTCTTTGAAATGATATCGACTAAAGCACACGCTATTAATTAAAATGGTGTCATGCCGAATTTGAGATTAAAAGATATTCGCATAGTCTAATGACGTCCTCGACGCCGCCCGTCTCCGCCGCCGGAGAAGTCCCTAATTTTTTTTTTCGTTTTAACCTAGACATCCGACTGTTGTTAGTGAGAACTCCAATGTCGAAACGGTTGATTGTGCAAACGTGATTATTATACGAGGTTTCTTACAAAAGTTCTCATAGATATTTGGAGAATCGGAGGTTAAAAATTAAACTCGTAGATTGAATTATTTTATAATTTTCTTATTTTATTGTGCGACCAGTAAAAACCACTTGGAAGCTTAATTCTGTAGAATAAACTAAGGTCTCGTAATATATGTCCATTCCGGTCAGAAATACCGAGCTCGAGTCTACAACTGCTTTTCTATATTTAACAACGACCGTCTGCCGTTTTTTATCCTTTTCCTTTTTGCCATCATTCTAGGTTATTATGGCCCATTATGTTAGTCTTGTCAAATCCTAACAACGTCCACAAACTCCTTGTCTATAAAAGAAACAAAATTTTTCTATCTTTTTATTGGGGTGGTTTACTCCCCTTGTGGTTTTTGCTACAGTTTTTTTTTGGTCCTGTCTTCTCCTTCAATTCGATTTCTACAGGTATTTCCTCATCTGTCTTTGTTTCTTGCCCATAGACCATAGAGGTATCTATTATTCTTTTTACAAATTCTCATTATGTGTCTCGCCAAATTTAGTCTTTTCTATACCTCACATTTTCTCTTCCCAGTTCTTACTCAATTTCTTTATTTTTTTGCAATCTTCTTCTTCTTCTTTTTTATGTATGACGGTTGTTTCCACGGCGTACGCAATCTTAATAATTGTCAACAGCTTTTTGTTGCGACTAATGCGTCTTAGTACTTCGTCGTTGGTGATTCAGTCAGTCCAAGGTGTCTTCAAGATGCGTCTATAGAGCCGTGTCTCAATTTGTTTGATCGTTTGAGCTATCCAGGTGAAAATTTCTTTTTCTACAGAAGGACTGACCACAAATAACATTCCATGAATCCTATTCAGACGTGTAGGTTTAGATTTATGTTTGCAAACATTGACAAATACTTTTCGAACCATTTGATCTTGATTTCTTCATCTACAGTTTCAAATGCGTATTTCTGTGTCCTTATACAATAGACAGTACGATGTGATGTAATCAGAGAAACTGAAACTGCAGTTCTAGGACTTTAGTAAAGTAGGACTTATAAACTAGCGGGAAAAAAACGTAAAACAGGAAGTTGTTGAAGGAAATGATCGAGGATTTTAATGTAATTATAATATTGAAGATAGATTCGACGTTTATGTGTGGATTTCGATTCAAATTTGTTTTTTTTTGTCTTTCAATTACCTGGAACCGCGTATGTTAATATAATGGACCTAATAATGCCCGTTTTCTTACATTTGCATTGTGCAAATACGGCAAATTTATGCATTAAATTTGCTCTCTTCTATTCAGAAGTTCCCTCATTTTTCAACATTTTACACAAATATTCTTTCGTTTCCTAAAAATAATTCTTAACACACAAAGTGATTTGCGAAATCTAAATTTGTATTTACATTAGTTACTTTTTTTTTGAGGAAATCCATTTATTTTTATTACCATTTTTAGACCTCGCAATCCGATTCAAACAGTGTCTAATTGAATCTGACACCGCTCAGACGTATAAAAAAGAAGGATATTTCGAGGTTATAATAAGTATGTTGGATACAAATAATCAAGTGTAATAAATAAAATGTTTTTTTGAGGTTATGTTAGTTAAATTTGACATCAACGTCGTTAGTATGTCAAATATTGATATAAATTGAATACCGATATGTCTCGATTGAGAGAAGAGAAGCGTTGCTTTTGCGATGCAATTAAACCGGGTCCTTTGAGTTATATACGCAAAATTATAGAAAATTTGAGAAATGAGACACCCGCTACGGATAGTAATAACGATTGTAGTAGCATCCCAACGAGTTCGAGCGCTAGAGATAATTCTAAACCAACACCCGAAGCTACCAAAGAAGAAAACATCAAACATCGAAGAATTAAGAGATTTAAAATGCAATCGGACGGTGTTATTACATCTATTAATTGCGGTACGTCTGAAGATAATGAATTTTCTTATAAAAAAGACAATGTTAAGGATAAAACTAAGAATAGCGAAAGAGTTTTGTTAATTGAAGAACAAAATGTAGATATTCAGAATCATTATTATACAATTTCTTAAACTATTTCGATTATTCGTATTTACTACCAACTCCGGGAGTTTCTTTTCCAGCCCTTTTCAAGGTAAGCTCATCCTCAAACTTAATCTTATTTACCGATACCTTCCATTTGTACCTAACCATAGTTATTAACCTCTAGTTTCTCACCCCTTTTCTTTCCAAATCAATCTTCACATCATCTAATATCTTTAGATCATTATTCTTGCCCATCCAACTTTTATTTTCATTCCTTTCTTTCATTGTTTCTAACATAAATATAACATAAACTTTTGACTTTAAACAGCCCCTCAAAAAAAATTCGCAGCAGTTAAATTTGGTGACTTATAACCTATTTCGAATTTTCCAAAACTTGAAAAAAACTCGTGGGGGTACATGATAGATTTTTGCTTAAAATTACATTATAACAGACTACAAAAATATTTTTCGTACGGATGTTTGGTACAATAAACTCTATTTGTAGAAAAATCTACACTTTGAGCCGTTAGGGATATTAAATTATTATAAATGTAATAACGAGGGAAACTATTAGTTTTTGTATGCACAACTCCGCGCGCGATTTCCCAGGCAGTTGTGTCAGAAATATACGTGACCACAAAACTGAATTTTCCAACTATCATATGTTAATAATCATGTCGAAGCTGCTATCAAAGCACTGCTACTAAAAGATATTAAAATGGAATTTAAATTTTGGATATACCTCGTAGTATTCAAAGCCTCGTGATATTTCTGACAATTCTGGTATTAAGTTTAATCACAGATTCCATCGGATTAAGATTTAAATTAATTAAATTTTGAGTCTTAAACTGGTATTTGTTTAAACGTAATAGCACCCCAAAAGCCGTTGGGTTATAAAACGACGACGCGCAGCCATTACCATTTTTAAATTACCCAATCAAAAAAAAAAAAGAATTGAATAATTGACGTTTCTTGAACAGAGACGATTTTTCAAATTTCAAAAATGTTCATTTGTAGATTATTTAAACCTACGAACTTTTGATTTGAGGTTAACTCGATAATTAAATCACCCCGCGTTGTTCAAAACGTACCGTTTCGATACTGAATTCGAGCTTATGACTTTATTAATCTTTATTTTTGATAATGAGGACAGTTGAGCTTTTGTACTGTACAATTTATCTCGAAATAATGATTGAAATTGTACTTTTAATTAATTAGAGAGAATCCAAAGGAGCTGATATCAGATCTCATCCGAGTTTGTGTGTAGTTTTGCCCGTTTCTCCAAGGATATATTCAAAAGAGAATTCTCTCGTGTTCAATACGAAATTGTTTGTAATGCAAATTCAGTTTTATTATAAAATTTCGTTTCTATATACGTGTATTATTATCAATTTTAATCTCTTCCTCGAAGAGCTCCATAATCAAAGAATCTTATTGTTCCCCATATGGGATTTTACGATGTGTCCAGTATAGGCCCAGACTTGGACCAAGTGTCCTAAACTTGGTGGGACTGTGATTTAAACCCGGTTGAGATAACGTATAACTATCATTTATGTATCCCAATAAAGTTGGGATAAAGTATAACCATCATTTATGTATCCCAATAAAGTTGGGCTAGAGTAAAACTATCATTTGTGTATCCCCAGAAAGTTGAGCTAACGTATAACTATCATTTATGTATCCTAATAAAGTTGAGTTAAAGTATAACTATCCCAATAAAGTTGGGCTAAAGTATAACTATCATTTATGTATCCCCAGGAAGTTGGGCTAAAGTATTACTATTATTTATGTATCCCAATAAAGTTGGGCTAACGTTTTTAATAAAGTTTTTTTTGAGAGTTATTCACTACGCATAACATATTGGGGTGTTTTATTCTAATATGATTGGAGGATTTCAGGGGGGGTATGAGACACCCAAAACGTTTTATTTTCTTTGGTTGTTGTTGATTTATGTATGTCAAACGATTTGACCATACATTCCTCAATTTTTTTTCTTTGGTTCAACTTTTTTTATTTCTTTTTTATTTACTCAATGAGTCTTTCTCGCGCGTTTTCAGTTTGTGGTTTAACGAAATGGGTCATGTGGATATTTTTTCATTGCAATTTCAACTAAACACTGTCCCAGTTCTATCAGAAGATTACGTAGTTTAGGAGTTATTCCCGTCACCACGGCCGTTTAAGGGGATCATCTTCATCGGAAAACCGTAAAATAGCCGCATTACAACGAAGTCCTGTATCACCTTCCAGACCATTTCCGTCTTATCGTAAGATATATGGAATATACGTCAGAAAGTAACTTTTTTTAAACCCTTTCAATTTGGACTCGCAGAATATGTTACCAATAAAACGATTGTCGATGTGATTACGAAAATAAATATATTGTATGAAAGGAATTTATATGAAACGACGATTGTTATAATGATAATCCACTGAAATGTTTACCTGCAGTTTTTGAAGACAACATAGTTATATAAACGCGAATCAATCAGTGTATTTGTGAATGTTGTCGATTTAGCTGAGGAAGTTTTACAAAGCCTTCTTCAAGATCAAAAATCCATAGTGATTCTACGAGGTCCAGATTCGAACAACTTTATTCAACAAAATCCCCACCTAGTGCAGTTTTTCCAAGACTTTTTCGACAGGTAGAGTTTCGAGGATTACTATTAATGGAGAAGTGCAATTCCGAGGAATCAGATACCAAGGCACGTCTTTCCCGAACAGAACTTCAAGACAGTTTTATTTAGAACATGGTTCTGTTTTGTAGTTAAAACTATCATTCATTCGACGTAGAGGTGGTTTTCCTTTGGTTTTGTAACAATTTTGATATATTCTTCTTTGAAACCAATTGGTGAGTTTATGAGCTTATCACTTTTTGAAAAGAGAAATAACTAATTTAGTCGCTTTGCGTGACTGTTCAGTGGTTTACGTTCATTTTTCAAATATTACGAAGATACGAACGAAATTTTTAATAACATGGTGACTGTTTTATCATTTTCGAGTGTCGTTTCAGATCCGAATGTTATATGCAAATCAATATTATACCCCGTATGGATATTGGGGATATTATTTCAATTTTCATATTTATGCATGCGAACTTTTTCTTTAACAAAACATTGAAGTATCTATTGAAAGAAAACCAAATAAATATCTACGTAGGGCAATAACCAACTGAACTAACAAATAGAGAATCGTGTAGATATGCCCAAATACAAATTATACAATTATACATATCGTTGATTATTCATACATAATAATAATTTCGCCTAAAGGATAGAGGAACATGTCCGCCGCAAAGCTGCGGTTCGTTTTAATACTTTCCAGCCCTGTGGGCTCCGGTAGTTGCTATGCATAGATAACGTCCCCCCAAAGATATAACGAATAAACATGGACGTCGTTAAATAATTATTTACTAAATTTGTATAAACACATTCCATAATCGGAAATATTTCCGATTATCAATTTCGACACCTTATGGATTTTATAAGTTTATAGGTAAAATAAATATTGTTCACGATGGGTTCAAGAAGTAATTTTGAATTAAAGTTCAAGCGATCATTTGTTAGGGGTACCTACTCTCTGTATTTATCATCAGTTAATGAGATTCGTCTTTAGAAACTTTGTTTTCCAAAAAGCAAACTATAATTTGTCTTTGGGAGTGCCATTTCAAAAAAAAAAACACAATTCGTCTTTAGAAACTTATTTTTTTAAGAAAAAACTGACATTTGTAGTAACGAACATTCTTTTTGAAAACCAAAAACATTTGTCTTAAGAAATGTTTTTTTCCAATTATAAACCAAAATTTGTCTTTAGGAACTTTGTTTTCCAAAAAAAATAGAATTTTGTCTTAAGAGACTTTCTTTTTCAATTAGAAACCAAAATTTGTTTGCAGAAACTCAATTTTCCAAAATAAAAACAAGGAAATTCATCTTAAGAAACTTTGTTTCCCGAAGAGCAAACCAAAATTTTTTCTTTGCGAATTTAAAAAAATTTAAAAAAATAAACCAAAGTTCGACTTTAGAAACTTTAGAAAATACTGACATTTGTAGTTACGAACTTTCTTTTTGAAAACCAAAGACATTTGTCTTGAGAATGTTTTTTTTTCCTCAATTATGAACCAAAATTAGTATTTAGAATTTTCCGTTTTTGGAAAAACAAACCAAAATTTGTATTTAGAAACTTTATTTAAAAAAAAATAGACATTTGTCTTAAGAGACTTTCTGTTTCAATTTGAAACCAAAATTTGTTTGTACAAACTTCATTTTTCCAAAAATAAGATGAGATTCGTCTTTAGAAACTTTGTTTTTCGAAAAGCAAACCAATATTTGCTTCGAGAATTGCCATTTCGGTAAAAAATAAAATTCGTATTTAAAAATTTCTGTTTATGGAAAAACAAACCAAATGTAGTGATTAGAAACTTTATTTTTGAAAAAAAAATAAACATTTGTCTTAAGAGACTTTCTGTTTCAATTAGAAACCAAAATTTGTTTGTACAAATTTCATTTTTCCAAAAATAAGATGAGATTCGTCTTAAGAAATTTTGTTTTTCGAAAAGCAAACCAAAATTTGCCTTCGAGTATTGCCATTTCGATAGAAAACAAAATTCGTATTTAGAAATTTCTGATTATGGAAAAACAAACCAAATGTTGTGTTTAGAAACTTTATTTTCCAAAAAAAAAATAGACATTTGTCTTAAGACACTTTCTGTTTCAATTAGAAACCAAAATTTGTTTGTACAAATTTCATTTCTCCAAAAATAAGATGAGATTCGTCTTCACAAACTTTGTTTTTGGAAAAGCAAACCAAAATTTGCCTTCGGGAATTGCCATTTCGATGAAAAACAAAATTCATCTTTAGAAACTTTGATTTTCGAAAACAAAAAAATATTATCACAAGAGACTTTCTTTTGCAATTAGAAACCATATTCAGAAACTTCAAAAATAAACCGACGTTTGTTTTCCAGAACTGTCGTATTCGAAAAAACAAACGAAATTTGTTTATAGAAACCGTTTTTTCCAAAAATAAATTGTCTGTTATCTCAAAAAAATGTTGGTGGATGTTTTATTTAGATAGAAAAACAAACCAACGAATTGATTAAATAAAGTTTGTAAAAAGAAAAATTTCTAGGAACCAGAAATAAGTGGACTTAGGGAGAGATACATAACCTCTAAGGAAAATAAGATCCGAGATTATTTTATATATCAAACAATACATGTGAACGTCCATTTTCAAAATAGAATAATTTCGACTATTTAATCAACAATAATTGTATTCAACGATCTAATTTAATGAACAGTTACAACAAAATTTCTCTGTAATACAGTTTATAAACTCGACGATGAGGTTCACCTTTTGTTTTCCATTTCCAACTTTTTCCCTCCACGTTTTTATTTATTAAGGAGGATAAATTAATAAAAACGTATACAAAGTAAAGTTTTACAAGCCGTTAGAACTTCATTTACATCCTGGAAAAAAAAGACATAAAATATCCCCCAAAATAAAATACGTTGCGAAAAATATTCCGAATAAAAAAATTCTCAACGAGGCCGTTTTAGAGAAATTTCAGTGTAATGGGTGCTCCCACAAGTACCTAGCCTGACCTAAATATGGCGGTAGTTATTTGAAAAATATTAGAAAGTACACAATCTATACAAAACTTTTATTTGAAAGGCGTTAGCCTAAATAATAAGAAAGCTGAACTGAATTCTACGCAGGGCGAGATTGCTAGTTCGTTATAAACAGTAAAATATTGTGTAGCAAAGTTTAGACGAGACCGTACGACCGACAGTTTTCTTTGCGGAGTAATGTTCCACAATTTCTACTAAACTGGTAAGACTAACGAACAATATAAATAAGCTTAACGTCGTGGCATTAATCTAAACGCCAGAAGGGATTAAATTTTGGACTAAATTGGTATACCTTTCAAACGGTTGGGATTTTTGAGTCCTTATTTCACACTTGACCGGAAGAAAGATGTGAATAATTGCTTAGGAAAAACTTTTTTCTTATATTTCAAGCCACATTTTCTGGAAATTCGAATTTCATTGCGTAATGTAACGCTTTGGCATATCTTGACAATCAAAACGATTACCACTTGAATAATCGATCATAAACGATTATTATTTAATCGTAGCTAATCGATTTTTAGCCAATTACGTTTCTCAATTCGTAAAACTTAATATTAATTTAATTTAATTCAATACTCAAACTTTCTATTGGATATTGTTTGTTTTATTAGGTGTTCGTGATGTTTTTTTATGACTTTTTGAAATTTAAAATATCTGTTTTATACGGATTATTATACTGTTTATACGAAATGTAGAAGTTTATTTCGTGATAAAGAGTACTGCATGGGATTTATTTATAAAAAGCAGTGGCTATATAACAAAACAGACTGAATACATTGTTCACGCCGATATAGATTGACGCGCATTTCGATAACCAAGTTATATTATCTTCAGAAACTGTGTATTCTAAGTGCATTTAAGCCCTCGAAAGCTCCTGCATAGATATCTGATTTTTCGAAAGCTTTGTCTGACTTTTGTATATGTTAATATTTAATTTCTTATTTTTTAGACCTTTTAATATGTTTATACTTCTAAATTTTCTTGATTTTTGGAGTCTTTTGTTTTAAAAAACGTCAAATTTTTATTTGTATTCCAAAAATTACCAAAAAAAACGGAAGAGGCTTAGAATCAAGAAGAAAATTCAATGAAATAATGTCGAAAAATAGACAAAAAGGATACTAAATATGTAATTGTTATTGAAAATTTAATAAAAGAACGTCTAAAAACAAAAATATACAAAAACAAAAAAAAGTAACGTGTAAGTCTTACATTAAACGGAGTAAAAGAAAAATATTTAACAGTGTAATATTTATTTTAAAAAATGGTAGTTTCGTTGTTGTTGAGTTCCAACCTAAAATTCATCACCTTGTATATGTTGAAAACGATAAAAAAATCAAAAATAATTGCTAATAATGGATAGAACAAATTTTTAGGAAAATATAGAAAACCAAACACGTTTATCGGTTAAATAGTCACGCCCCGATTCACATCAATTTGCTTTGTACGTTTTTTTTGTTGACGTGAAATATTTTTTTATGGTTCATGCGCGCTTTTTTGCACTTATTTTTTACGACCCTTTTTCAATTATAGTTTATTGGTTCGTGTTTATGTATCCATCTTTTTATAGCGAGAGGAATAAATATGCATTTTTTGCAAATTGATCATCGTAATTTTGAATAATTAAAAATGTAATAACAAAACTCGTTTACATTTTTTCAACATAAGAAATCCAAAAATGATAATGTATAAATCAATATTGATATAGTTTCCGCGTCCTGATCAAACCCTGTATAACAGAGTTATTTGATAGATACTTGAGTTTTGTGATACGGCAACACTGATGTGAATATATGAAATCTGTCATTGTCATCATAAAGTTTGACATTTGTAATGGCGAACGTGTTGTTTACAAAGATTTTCTGACGTAGACTAAACTAATGTTGAAGAATTCGGTGATGAAACCCAATCTCGAGGACGTTGTTATGAACCCACGTTTCATCTATAACATAAAACGGTTTTATTTCTGTTAAACGCTCGATGGAAACATTTTCGCGTCGATGGTTTTGTTTCAATGTGCGCAAACGCGGCATCCATCTTGTACTCAACTTTCTAATGTCAAAATTTTCAGTTAAAACACGATGTACATGTCGAGTATGTTTGCTATGAATGAACTGAACGATCCACGAGATTTCAGAAAAGATAATCATTTTCTTCTCACTTCTCATTTTGAAAACATCGCTATACATGGTTTTCCCTAGCTAGTATCTAAAAGATTCAAGAATGAATGTTACAACGGGACGTAAAAGTGCTTTTTACGACCCCCGATATTAAATAGAATCATATATTACAGAATTCTACGTTTAAAAACTACACCAAGAAAAATGTTGAAAAACTCATCAATTTAATCGAAAGATATATTCGAAAGACTATGGTAGAAACGGTCTAGAAACAAACAAAACATCATAGAAAAGAAGAAAAGGAAGTTTCAAAACGCATCTAAATAGGAAAAGAAATGATCTTAAATCTGAATGGATATAATTATGGAGTAAACGGTTGATTGGATTGCATAGTGACAAATTGAAAAGTGTCGCATAAGCATTAAGAAAACGAATGACAACATCAATAGTGACAATTCCAAATCAGATAATACTTGGAATAGCTAATGAAGATGATGATAGAAAACAAAAGGGGAAATGTGATGGTTATTTCATAAAATACGTGAGAATAATTTGTGTGCTGCATTTACTACTACTACCATCACACTCGCTATTACACTGTATGACGACTGTTTCGATGTTCTGTAGTTTTTATGTGTTTTGTACAAAACAAAGATATTACCGCGTACAATTTGATTTCAGATGATCGAATTAGTGATTCACTAAAGGCATTGAAAAAAATATGCAATTTGATCCATTTGGTCGAAAGATACAAAAAACTACAGGAAGAGGTGATTCATGAGATATCAACTGTTTTTGTTATTTGTAATAACTGCAAATCATCAATGGATTATTTCTTGAAGGAAATACTAGCTATCATTACTCAGAACATTAGAACAACTTCCATCGCGCCGATGGTTTTGTTTCAATGTGCGCATACGCGGCATCCATCTTGTACTCAACTTTCTAATGTCAAAATTTTCAGTTAAAACACGATGTACATGTCGAGTATGTTTGCTATGAATGAACTGAACGATCCACGAGATTTCAGAAAAGATAATCATTTTCTTCTCACTTCTCATTTTGAAAACATCGCTATACATGGTTTTCCCTAGCTAGTATCTAAAAGATTCAAGAATGAATGTTACAACGGGACGTAAAAGTGCTTTTTACGACCCCCGATATTGAATAGAATCATATATTGCAGAATTCTAGGTTTAAAAACTACACCAAGAAAAATGTTGAAAAACTCATCAATTTAATCGAAAGATATAATCGAAAGACTATGGTAGAAACGGTCTAGAAACAAACAAAACATCATAGAAAAGAAAAAAAGGAAATTTCAAAACGCATCTAAATAGGAAAAGAACAAATTATAGTCAAAACAAATAAAAATTTAAGCGATTTTTTATCAAATTGCAGCGTTTTGTTAGTTTAAGTTGAATGAAATTCATAATTTTATCATATCTCGTATACGAGTGAAAATTTTCTAAATCTGTTGATTGCATTTTAGATTTTAAACCATGCAAAACATTTTAAAAAGAATAATTTTTTTTCGTAATATCAACAATTAAAAAGTTAGAGTAGGTAATTTTTAATTTGTTACATGTTTCTCAGTGTACTTTTATATAAAACATGGAAATTCGTAATAAAAGTTGCAGACGGTGGTAAAATGAAGCTGTTAAAGTAACGACGATGTTCAGAAACTATAATTTTGTATAATGTTCAAAAAAACAACAACATATATATTTAAATAAATGTATTCATACAATTTAACAAATTAAAGTTATTTATTTGAAAAAATGATTGTTAATAATAACATTATGAGCTCTAATAGTAACTATTCCAACATCATCTAAATTTTCGGGATCATTGTCTGGTTTTTCTTCCCGATTAGAAGTATTGACAGCGTCTTCATCGAAAGCTACTTCTAGTTGAGGTATTATCGTATCTTCGTTATCGTTTTCAATAATAGTACCCAGTTTGAGATCTTGTTTAGAACTAGAAAGTTCGCTTAACATAATAGGTACCTTCAAATCTTCAACGCTTCTTTCAACTGAACTCACGAATCTTGGTGGTACTCGAGGTAATTTCTCCAAAAATACAATGGGGAATGTACATTCCGTTTGCGTGGAAGTATCGCTGGTTCTTCTTCTCAATATATTCATGTTCATTATTATAATAAACGATTCAGTAATTATGACAGATGTCAAAACAGATCGGTCAATTTTGATATATAAACTGTCAATTATTGTTGTAGAACTAGATATTAGAATGTGGGGTTTTTACGTAAAAAAGAAAACACAAATTTTGAGTATATTGAAAAAAATTTTGAAATAAAAGTTATAGATCTTTTAATTTTTCACAACTTTGTCATTTAACTTTTTTTTATCAGACTTCTTTAAGACTGCCAGAAATCGTGATAAACGGTTTCTCATCGAACTATTATTTTTTTTTGTTTAAAAAATTCTTCTTCTTTTAATGCTTACCCATTAATGGATGTTCGCTTCTCTATCTCTAGCGGTATGGATCAATGTCTGAATATCTTATACACTCGTCCACTGCCTCAGGTTCCGCAGCCATGACATCCTCTTCCGTCCCAATCCTCTCTTACCATGCCCTCGACTATCAGCTGAAGGAATTGATATTTATGGCCTCGCATTATTTGGTCAAGATATGCAATCTTTCGTTTCTTCACGATGTTAAAGAGTTCACGGTCTTTATTGATACGCCTGAGAATATCCTCATTCCTCACTTTGGCAGTCCATGGTATCTTCAGGATTCTACGATGTACCCACATTTCGAATGCCTCTAATTTGTTGATGTTTTTCACCTAAGTGTCCAACCCTCCATCCCGTAAAGAAGCACTGACCAAACGTAGCACCGCACAAGTCTCAGTCTAAGATCAAGATCAAAGTCGGTACATGTAAATACATTTTTAAATTTTATGGATGTACTTCGAGCTTGTTCAATTCGGCATTTTATTTCACCGACCGACCACCATTCTTCATATAGCCATGTTCCTAGATATTTAAATTTTTCTACCCGTTCTATAGGTTTTCCATTAAATATTTGTTACTCTAGATATTCTAAACGTATTCGCTTCCCTAGTGATAATCATCATCAGTTTTTTTGATGTTGATGTTTAATCCCATGTTTTGGCTATGTCCGCCTACTATATTAATTAGTTGTTGTAGGTCATCTATATTATCTGTAATCAGTACTGTGTCATCGGCGTAACGTATATTGTTGACCCCGACTCCATTGACTTTGGTTCCAATGTCTCTAGCTTCAAGTGACTCTCGAAAGATGGTTTCAGAGTATATATTAAACAGGAGCGGCGACAATATACAACCTTGACGTACTCCTCTGCGAATCCGAACTTGCTCAGTTAGACCTTGATTTACTTTAACTTGCGCTTTTTGGTGCCAGGACAGATTTTCTATACAACGAATGTCTTTTTCGTCCAAATCCAATTTTTTAAGGAGCTGCATAAGTTTGTGATGTTGAACTTTATCGAAAGCTTTTTCGTAGTCTATGAAGCATAGACAAACATTTTTTCTTTGGTCATAGCAGTTCTGTACAAGGACCTGTGTTGCGATTAAGGCCTCTCTTGTACTTAACCCCTGTCTAAATCCAAATTGCGAGTCGCTTATATTATTATCACATTTTCTATATAATCTCTGATGTATTATTCTTAGGAATATTCTTAGGGAGTGGCTCATAAGGCTAATTAGCCTATGATCTTCACACTTTCTTGCGTTCGATTTTTTTGGGATAGGATTAAAAACAGAAGATAGCCACTGTTCAGGGTAATGACCAGTATCATACATCTTGTTGAACAGCTTGTGAAGCACTACTCTAATGCCCCTTTCGTCCAGTAGTTTCAGTATTTCTGATGGTATTTCATCTGGACCAGCTGCTTTATTGTTTTTAGCGACTAGTACAGCCTTTTCTATCTCTTCTTTGGTAATAGAAGATCCAGTTAGACATTCTTCTGCATCGAGTTCTCTGGTCTGGTCTGGTCTATTGTCGTCAAAAAGTTTTTCTACATAGTCTTCCAATATCCTGTATTTCTCATGATCTTCTATAACTATCTGGTTGTCCTGGTTGGTTATTATACCCAGACTTCGTTTTTTAAATATACCAGCGGCTTCCTTTAATCATTTATGGATGTTGAAATCATCGTGTCTTCGTTGCAGCTGTTCTATTTCGTTGCACTCGTTTTTAAGCCATTCATTTTTTGCAACTCTAATTTTTGATCTTATGAATCTCTGTAAGTCTCTGTACTCATTTATGTCCTTTTTTAGTTATCTACGCTCATCCATTAAGAGCAAAATTTCATCGGTCATCCATTTTTGTTTTTTATTTCTAGATTTGAATCCTAGAACACTTTGTGAGGTATTTCTTAAAACACTTGCTATTTCTACCCATGATTTTGACGGGTCATCCTCTTCGACCGTGAACTCTACGACATATTTTATCAGGTTTTTGGATATTATCATTCCTACCCCTTTTCTGTGATTTCTGTCCTGGTTTCCTGAATAATAGAAGACACCATTTTTGACGGGACATATTCCAGAGTCGGGCCACCAAGTTTCTGCAACTCCTAGAATATCTATCCTGAGTCGAGATTTGCCAATTTCCCAGCTTCGAAAAGGCTTTGGGTATTCCAAGTTCAAATTTTTAAAGTTGTACGTAAGTTTAGTCTTTCTTCTAAGACATTCAAGTCAGTCCCCCCCGGAGATCCGATCGGGGGACTATTTAAGACTCAGGAAAATTTTGCTCGAATGTATCCATGTGGTTCTCTTGGGAAATATACACTAGGTGGTTTCCCGTTGCCTTCCTAGTTTTGCTTCAACCGCTTCTAACCTGGAGAACAGACGTTGTTTGCAGCCGCCCACTCTGGGTCAGACGCTGCGTGGGAATCTTCTTAGTTTCACCTTCATCACTTCGAGACCTTACCGGCATGGGTGGCCCTACCGATAGCTACGCTACCGCCGGCATCGTTCCCTGGATATAAGGTTACTGAGCCCTCTCACCAACGACAAGGTTTTGATTCCCCTAGAAAGGGTTTCAAAAATTATCAACCAAGATTTATGTGCTGATGAATTATTATCTTTTAATACGAGGGCGTTTCGAATATAAGATAACAAGCTTCACTGGTTACATATTTTTGGGATTTCTTCAGAAGGTTTTTTATCCTTGGACAACTCGGACAAACTCCTCCATCGAGCTTCAACATCTTCGCGAGCTCTTAAGAGTTGATTCGGAGAGACGTTTGGAGTTTTGTCAAATCTTCATGAAGAGTTATGATGAAAATCGATTTTTTTTCATAATTTACTATTATTATATTCTAAAAATCTTATACAATTAATAATTATTTTAAGCTCTTGTTTTATTATGTTATTTATTTACTTTGATAAAAATTAAAAATTAAACTACATTTCTAACATGCGCTTTTACAGTAAGAATTATGTGACTGTATAATAGCGCATGTTAAACATGTACTTTAGCTTTTATTATTCTTTAATATGTGGTATTACAGTTATGTTATACATTGACTATCCTCTATTTTAAAATAAATTTTATTGTTAAAAGTGGCTGTGATCGATATTCATGGAACTAAATTTAAACTGTCTATTTATCAAGGTCGTTCATGTAACAGCTGCGCGAATTAGTTCTTATTTTGCAAAACATTTGGGTAGTTTCAAATCTTCCGCCTGGCTGTGGGCGTGACTTGAGGAAGCATGTCTTTTATATGCCTTTTACAAATTCTTGTTGAGTTCATGACTCACTCATGTTTGTGTCTTTTTGCTGTTACGTCTTCGATTAGTTGCCTTTAAGTGTTTATTATCTGTTTTACAAATGGATGATTTGATGGCAATGCCACCACTATCATCTCCTAAAAAAAGGGTGCAAAGGCATCTGTCATTAGAGGAGAAAATAATGATTACAAATGTCTTCAAGGCAAATCTGCTACAAAACCCAAGCAAGACTAAATCTCAACACGTTGAATTTGTAGCTATGGCAACGGGTAAGTAATCAATGCAATTAGTCTACCGCATGTAAATTAATTCAGTAATAAAGGAGTAGTTTGAGTTACAGTATATAGAGTCCTTAAAGAACACAAGGAAAACATTATGACGGAACCTAAAGAATATTCTAGACGATTAGAAGAATCGTACATTCTGTTTTCTTAATCAACGAATTGTGAACTGTCCAAAAAATAATGATGGCTATTGAACGGCATGAAGGCTTGCCGACCTTAAAGAAAGCAACCCTAAAAACTTTACTCGAATATTTTGTTCATTGCAGTTTCAAGGGCCGTTCTAGGAACTGTGTTTTGGAAGAAAAAAAAACGAAATAATCAATTGGAGAAGAAGATTTCTAAGGGATATTAAAAAATTCGAGGAGGAAGGAAGAAAAATATATTATCTTGACGGGACTTGGGTGAATGCCGTTCACACAGTGAACAAAGTATGGACTGATACTACAGTCTTAAGTGCACGAGATGCATTTATCCGTGGCCTTTCAACGGGTTTAAAAAACCCGACGGGCAAAGGACAAACATTAATAATCTTACATATTGGCTCCGAAAATGGTTTTGTAGAGAATGGTCTAGATATGTTTCAATCCAAGAAAACGGGTGACTATCGTGAGGAAATGAACTCAGATAGGTTCGAGGGTTGGTTTAAGGGAATTTTAAATAAACTTGAGGACGGATCAGTCATTGTAATGGACAATGTATCCTACCATTCCAGAAAATTAAACCAGTGTCCCACAAGTTCCACAAGAAAAGCGGACATACAACTGTGGTTAAGGGAACGAAATATTATTTTGAAAACAATATGGTGCGGGCAGAACTATTGCCATTGGTTAAAGAGAATCGGACATTAGTCCAAAGATATGTCGTTGATGAGATGGCCAAAGAGAAAAATGATATTGTTTTACGTTTTCCACCTTACCATTGTGAATTCAACCCAATTGAACTCATATGGGCACAAATCAAGGGTGAAATGGCAAGGTAAAACACAATATTTAAAATTAGTGATGTCCAAACTTTATTTACTAAAGCTTTAAATAATGTTACCCAAACCAATTGGAGTAAGGCAATCCAACATGTCCGCTTTTTTCGAAATAAAATGTGGGACATTGATAATTTAATGGAAAAACAAGTGGAACCTCTAATAATAAATTTAAGAGCTGATTCGTCCTCGTCGGAATCAGATTCCGATTTAGATTAAAATAAAAATTCATCCGCCCTTATATCCCTCTCAACCACCTTTTTTGAAAACAAAGAATTTATTCAGGAAAGGACCTTGTGTTGTTTATAAAGATTATTATTATTATTTATATCGTTTTGTTCGAATTTACTTTATAACCTTTGATACGTATTTGAATAAAACATACAGCACGACATTCCTTTCTTAGATATTACTTTACATTATTAGGTACCCTTACATTTTTATTTAATATACCATAAATTTGAAAAACTGTCTAACTATTTAAGGTTAGGGAAAATAAAATTACGGTTAAAATAATAATTATATATATTTATAGATACTTTTAAAAAAATCAAGGCAACGTGTGAAATATGTAGGTATAACATTTAGTAGTTAACTAAGGGAACGAAGATTTTAATGTATGAATGCTATGCAATTGATAAACAAAAGTATTATTTAAATAATATGATATTAAAATAAAGTATTTAAAATTCAAATAGAAATGTTAGTTTGAAAAAAGCATTTAAAATTCAATTCAAATTTGCCACTAAATGCCTTTTAGTGTTGTGTATGGTGTGATTCAGGCTTACAATTTCTCTCTCGTGCACTATGCACGTGATTACTCTCTTTAATGAGCGGCCATACTACAGATCGTGTCAAAACACACCACAAAAATGAACGATCCTTATATATTGAATCTGAATGTAAGAAAAAAGACTTGGACCAAATAATATCTCTCGTGTTTCATAAAAATCTGTTCAATTAGGAAAACTATCAACGGATTTTCCTCCTAAAAGCTTTACAGCCTTCATATTCTGTCATATTTATTATTTTAATCCGCGTTGAAAGTATTTATATAACGAAAATCCGGTAGGATGTCTTTTTCGTGTTTACGTTTTGTCATTTTTCAACGAATTTATGAATACTTTTCCGTGATTTTTTTAAATAAAATTTTTACCACAATTTCGTTCTACTTTTTATACCCTAATATGATGACAAATATAAACCCCATCAGTTAGCTATTAAAGCAATGAACGTTATCAAATTTATGTTTTCAATATGAAGATTGATTATTTTTGTTTTCCTGTGTAAATGCGAAATTAACTAAATTCTACAACAACACGCACCATATTGCTTTCAAATTAAAATGGTTTATCATAAAAATCATGGTGTATAGAGACAAGCTGTGTTCTCGCGCACGACCAATGAAAAAACCTTCCAAAATGCCACCTTATTGGAAATGCAGCCAATCACAAAACTGCGCGGATTTAGATGTTGGATGCTATGATGACACAATTACATTCATTTATTGTTTGTTTGTTTTTTTTTCACGTCAATCAATGTTTGATTTAAGAAAATTTAAAATTTGAGTTTGAGCTAAATAATTTAAAATAATATAACTGTCTAGGTTATTATTTTCAAAACAACAATATTATGATTGCATGGCAATATAGCGGTGTTTCGGAAGTGCGTAGAACAGGTCGAAAATTGTTATACATATAAAATATAGTTTTTCTATTTTCTTCTACTGATTTATAGACGGCGCTAGTCGAATTCACATCACGATATTCAAAGGAGATATACCTAATGCAATATTCGACGAGTTATTAGCCAGGAAAGTAGTTGGTTTCTTTCTTGAAAAACGTCTGAATACATTTTAACGTTAAACTGATACAAAATTACGAAATTAATGATAAAAATGGACGAACCAAATAACTGTAATTGTCAAATTGAAGAAATCCTGTGACTGTTTCAACTCCGGAAACAATCAATCAAATTGTACGTGCAGATCGTCGGATGAACATCCTTATGGTGTTATAAATAAAGAAACAAAAATCTGACTCCTGTTCAAAAGCGCTGGCGTCAACGGGTCTTCTCAGATTTCCTTGAAAGCTTAGAAAAACTATCTGCTTTGAAAGGGATCCGATTTGAGTCGATGGCAAATCAAAAAATAACAAAACTCCTAAAGGTACTTACTGAAGAAGACTTGGTAAATGAAAAAAAAACGTATAGGTAGAGAGGAGTGTGGCGAAGAGATAAAACACCCAAATTAGAACTGAAGACTTAGACAGAGTTGCTGTGAAACGATTTTTGTAATTGTCAATTTCTTCGGCAATAGATGTACTATAAACAATTGTAATATTAATTAATAGTGTACTGAATAATGACAAAAAATTCATAAATTCCGATGATTTTTAGGTATCTATTATAAAACGAATTCACCTCGTATATTATTACTCATCGGGTTTTAAATTTATGTACGACTCATCAATTTGATGTTTGATGATGATCAATTCAAAAACGTTTTTGTGAGAACAAACATTATGAAACACAAAAATTTTATCTAGTCGTAGTTTAGAAATAAAAAAATTTCGTTAATAAGGGTGTTTCGCAGCTGCTAAACGTCAAGCTTTGTTAACAAGACAAATTTACTGAAAAAATCATCATCCAGAATTTTTAATAAACTTTGGTCTTATATCTAGTCACTTATTTAATCAATTCCGTATTTCTAAAGCGCTCGTTGCCAAATTTCAGAATTCCAAAGTATCTGTTACCAAAATTTTGCACTTCTGAAGTACCAGTTGCTAATAATCACATTTGTAAAGTGCTTGTTGCCACAATTCACAATCATTTACTTTACGTAAATATCTTTTGCCACAACGTACTGTTTTTAAAGTGTTCAAAGCCACAATTTACGATTCTAAAATATCTGTTGTTCCAATTCACTATTTCTGAAGTGAGTGAGTCTTTTGTAATACTCTCATTATTCCTTATTTGTATCAGGAGTGAGTGAAATATTGCTGTTGAAAGACATGTATGTGACTGTATTAGCTCTGCTGGAATACCGCTATTGATTTCTTCTAATTACTTCTTCCGTGATATATAGTGTTAGCTATTCTATACTTTTCTTGATTTTCTATTAAAGTTAAATCATCAGCATATGCTATTATTTGTTTTGATTCATTAACGGTACTTCCATTAAACAATAACTCTGAGGGTCCTTCACCTTATTTACTCTTCTTCAATTTCTTGTTTCTTAGACCTTTTCTATCTATTCAGGTAATAAAAAAATATCCAGGTCTTTCTTTATTAGAATCTCGGTGAAGGACATGACCAATAAAAATTAATATTGGTCGCAAATTATTGCTAGAAACTAAATTCGGACCATTTCGACGAAATTCCATATCAATGCAAAGGTGAAAACAATGTAACGGATTATTGAGATGATTACTGAGCAGTTATTTTTCCTTTCATTCTCGCTCAACCATAATAGCTATGAAAGTTGAATTGGCACCCAAATTTTATGTACAACAGATGTTCTTCTTTATTTATCGAGAACAGATATTAATACATATTACCATAATGCAGGTGCTACAGCTGAATTTGTTCTAATTTTTAATGATTTATTTGATATTTGTAAATCTCGTAATAGATTGGCAAAATAAATATTTTAAAAACCACTTAGCTCAACAACAAAATATATAACTGCATCAATTTATTATTTTTAAAACTACCTTAAAGCATATATTTCAAAATATTTGTAGTAATGTGAAGAGCCATGATGGGGAGAATTATGCTGAAAAGAAGTAAGAATGCTTATCGTTTGAAACGTATATGAGCATGATTTCTCTCTGAATCTTGAAGGTACAATCATACATAATTTCGAATAATGATCTTAAATCTGAATGGATATAATTATGGAGTAAACGGTTGATTGGATTGCATAGTGACAAATTGAAAAGTGTCGAATAAGCATTAAGAAAACGAATGACAACATCAATAGTGACAATTCCAAATCAGATAATACTTCGAATAGCTAATGAAGATGATGATAGAAAACAAAAGGGGAAAAGTGATGGTTATTTCATAAAATACGTGAGAACAATTTGTGTGCTGCATTTACTACTACTAATATTCTAAATCTATCTATCCTTTAGGATAAGCAATAATATTCTCCCCTAATTGTGACGGGAAAAAATGTTGAGAATCTTTCATTTATGCATCGAGATTACGCGAAAAAAATTGCTATTTTCAAGTTGTTTTATTGGAATTTATTGAAAAATAAATAAAATTGATTGATTTGGACATAAGAAAAATTATCGGCTTGACAGTCAAAGAATAAATTTACGTCATATTTATGAAATTTCTGTGCCAAATGGAATTGACGAAAAGGGACACAAAAATGATTGGCAATGCGGTCAACGTGTTAATCATGGAATTACTCATATTTATGACGCTTTAAGACGATATAATTGAATTTTTATTTGGAAATTTAAGGAAAAGGCATGAAAATGATAAAATTTAGTATAAAAAATGATTTGCATGAAAATAATGGAAAAATAGGATTTTGAAACAAACTTTATTTGAGAAACTTAACAAATTTTTATCAAAAATTTGAACGGAAATTTGGATTCCAACAGAAAATTTTTTTAAAAATAGAAAACAAAATCGGGATAGTGAATCGAATAATAGAGGTAAAAAATTAATTAATTACAATAAATATATGTAAAAACTTATGGTATACATGTTGATTGGTTGATTGTACAATGAATCGACACTGAGGACATACAGACAGCTGCCGAAAATTTGTTGAATGAACATATCACAAAAGTAAAAGTCCTTGAAAAATACTATGAAGATAAGAAGAATATTCACATTGAGAAATCCAAGATATGTACTACTACTATTACCACACTCACTATTACACTGTCTGACGCCTGTTTTGATGTTCTTCGTTAGTCTCTATGTATTTTGTACAAAACAAAAATATATTACCGAGTATAATTGGATTTAAGATCGTCAATTGATTGAATTAGTAAACTCACTAAAGGCATTGAACAAAATATGTAATTTGATCCATTTGGACTATTTCTTGAAAGAAAGTCTATCATTACTCAGATTGAATTAGAACAACTTCCAAATTCAGTGGTAAGTTCATTAATTACTCAACATGTACTGGATACAGTGGACAATTTAAATTTTGGTATCTCTTAAATAAATCCCAACAAATCATGTGTTTTTTGTATGAAGCCCCGTAGTGATGAAAAAGCTACTTTCGAGTAGATAAACTCAAATATTTGAGATTCCTAAAAACCTCTTCGCTTTTCTTAGGTGATGGGATGTTAAAAAATGTTTTTAAAAAATTTAAATTCTAAAAATCTATCCCCACTTTCATGAATAAATTCAAGGCATTTTTTTTGTAAATTAGTTTTACCTTGAATGAATCACGTCAAGAAATGCGGACTCCCTTATTTCTTCATTTTTCTTCATCTCGACCTCCTGGACGACCACCTATAAGGTGGTATGAAAGCTGGTCCTCAGCATCTCAACTACTCCTGGCAAACCCTTTATGAAAATACAGGACCTAGTCCTAATGTAAGAAGAAGAAGAAGAAATAAATGAATCTGTTAATGTAAAACGGTCGATTAAATTTAGATTCTGGTCCACATTTCTTAGAAGCACATTTTAAGCATTCTCCAAAGCAACCATGGCATCTTAAATTCATGCAGTCACAAAAATCCATTTCTAATTTATTTTTATAAGATGTTGACGGCATTGCCGCGTCAAACGGGATCGATGTTCCTCGTGGAAGAATGTCGTTATTTTTCTTCAATTTGTACACTAATGTCTCTGGATGGCGACAGATTTGCGGAACCATATCGAAATGGGTTTTTTTCATTTATTTCAATCGGTGTCTTATACTGATTCGATGTCGGTAAAATTGCGGAATATGTTCTTTCTTCTTGTATTTTAGTTTGTGAACCATTTTGACTAGATGTCAGTTTGTGGTTTAGTTGTAAGTGGATATAGATATGGAGGGCTAACGTTTTCACTGGATCCATTGGATATTAGCGGGATTGCGGAATTATATCGAGACATCTTAACTAGACATAATTTTTTCCTTGGAGATTTATCGTTATTTTCCTCTTGCAGTATTAAATGGGATTGATGTTCCTCGTTGAAGGTTATCGTTATATTTCCCAATCTGCACAATAGTCTCTTATCTATGGATGTTGTTGGCCTGGTAGCGTCGAATCGAAACGGTCTTTCTTCATTTATTTCAGTTGCTGCCTCATTTTTACTCGATTTTAGTAAACTTGTGGTTTGACAGTAAACCTCAATGTTGTCAAATTTTACAATTAATGTTAATTATATGGACGCATGTTACGTTTCACAAATATTTATTTATAAATCGTAATATAATTAAAATCATGATGAATCTGGCTTTTGTTCTCACTAATTTTGGCCATTTTATCGTTTGCGATAAAATGGCTGCCTTTGTTTGACTATTTGGATATTTTTCAAGTGACATTTTAGTCTTATTTTTTTCATTCCATAGGGGAGTATCAGTGGAGTAACGCAACCTTATTTGTTAATAAATCGATTAACTTTTTACAATATAAAATAGTAGATTTCATACGAAGGTAGAGCAAAGACAAAAGTAGCTAGATGCATTAAAAATACAGGAAAAAGATTTACCAGAAGAAGTTTATATTTGTGGATCTCATTTCAAAGTAGACAATTTCAATGGAGGAAAATCCTGAAAAAATATTTTTGTAAAAGAATGTGTGATTGATGTAGACATCGTAATATAACCAAAATAACATTTTACAACGGTGCCTAGAATATTTTTTGTGTTGAAAGGGAAAACGGCAACATACCAGTAGTTATGTTAAATTTGGGGATATTAAAACAGGTACTTCTTGGCAGTGTTTAGACTCTACATCTGAAAGGTATTTATTGTCAGTTGGAAAAATGTTGTTAATGCATACTTATTGCTGATTTTGTATTTTACATCAGTCTGAAAGATCCGCTTCATCCAAATTTTCAGAAATTTAATTATTTCACTCACCTGGAACTTTAAGTGCTTCTGAAAGTATGAATAACTCTTGTAACCAACAAGAAAAATGTTCTTGTTGGTTACAGCAACAGTTCAGTAGTTCTGATTTCGATACACTGATGAAGGCCAAGAAAAAATATGAGTATTCTGAAAAATAGAGTGACTCTTCAAAGAAAATCTCTCTTCAAATTAAATTCAAAATCTGTGAAAAAATAGGTTTTACGGAAATTATTGATAAATTTGCCACTCACAAAGCCAGAAATATTATTTTATAATTAGGTAATTATAATGATTAGGTACCTAGTCTAGTTTGTTTTTTATTTTGATAAAGTATTTGGTTGATATTATATAAGCTGGCCAAAAAAATGAAGTTTTCAAATTTTATTTGCATTTTTTCTCATGAATCACTTCTTTACAACGATTGTGACGTAGGAATACGATAAAAATACATAAAAATACGTAATTATCTAATCTATTTTTTCCTAAAAACTGAAAAATGACAAAACTGCAGCATAAATATCAATTTAAAGGCATGTGACCTTGAACAGAAAAAGAATTTAGCCATCGGCGCTTGATAATACAGTGAAGGTTGTAAATTTCATCAAGTCGCAGCCTAAGCAATCCCGACTTTTTGCCATTCTGTGCGATGAAATGAATGAAAGTGCTGTCAAGATTGTTTGGGCTTGTTAATGAATGTTTTTGTTGTAAATTGTAAATATTCTTCCACGAAGAACATCGATCCCGTTTGACGCCGTCAACATCTTATGAAAATAAATTAGAAATGGATTTTTGTGACTGCATGAATTTAAAATGCCATGGTTGCTTTGGAGAAAGCTTAAGAAGCATTCCAAGAAATGCGGACCAGAATCTAAGTTTAATCGACATTTTACATTAACAGAATCATTTATTTACATTTTGAAAAGGTTATCACAAACCCTTTGATGAAGTAAAAATCTTAATTATGTTTTCTAATTGTTTTGAAGAAAAATGTTTACATATGTGTTTGACATTGAGGTTAAGTAGATTATTCTTTCATATAAGAAATACATGAATTTTTTATCGATCTCGCTTTGTAAATACTATTTGGGAAGAGGTGATTCATTCATTAGTATTGGATATTGCCAACCTCTTTATTGCAATTTCTGTATTTTACAACAATGTCTGAAAGAGCCGCTTCATCTAAATTTTCCTACATTGAATTACTACACTCATTTGAAATTTTAAGTGCTTCTAAGAGTAAGACTAACTCTTGTAACCAACAAGAAGAATGTTCTAATAATGTCACTGATATTGAAGTTCCAATGAAAAAGAAACAGGAAACAAACATGAATACTGATGAAATATCCGAAGCAAGGGACCTATTGTGAACTCCATTTTGAAAGGACATTGGGGTAGCAAAAAACTAATTTAATAAAAAAATGCATCGAATTTATTCATGAAAGTGGAGACAGATTTTTCAAATTCATCAAAAACAGTTTTCAACTGTCATTTGATTTAATTAGTTAGTAATTGCTTAGCTGCTTACAAAACTCTACAGAATGTTGTTATTGAGTAGAGATTGAGTTCACTAATTCAAACAACTGACGATCTAACTCAAATTATACTCGATAATATTTTTTTTATTTGTACAAAATATATAGAGACTAACAGAGAACATAGAAACAGGAGTCAGACAGTGTAATAGTAAGTGTGGTAATAGTAGTAGTACATGTCTTGGATTTTTCAATGTGAATATTCTTCTTATCTTCATAGTATCTTTTGAGGACTTTTACTTTTGCGATATGTTCAATTAACAAATTTTTAGCAGCTGTGTGTATGTCCTCAGTGTCGATTCATTGTACAATCAACCAATCAACATGTATACCATAAGTTTTTACATATATTTATTGAAATTAAATATTTACCTCTATTATTCAATTCACTTCCCCCATTTTGTTTTCTATTAGCATCTTCATTAACCAATCGAAGTATTATCTAATGTGGAAACTTTCAATATTGCCATTCATTTCCTTAATGCTTCTTTGACACTTCTCAATTTGTCACTGTGCAATCCAATCAAAAATTCATTCCATAATTGTATCATTCCATCAATTTCTTGTGAGCCAAATAGACAAGCTACAATTGCATCATATAGCCTATTCGAATTAATAGCTAAAAATAGAACAGCTCACTCTGTAGGGTAGAATCTGAAGTTTCATTCACTGAAAAGGAAACAAAAAAAATTGCTCAAATTCACAGTTAGTTTTAAAACAAACTTTTCACATCAACTTGATGAAAGTACTGAAGTTGCTTGCTAAGCTAATCTATTAGCCTTTGTTAGGTTTTGACCTCAATTAAAGCATAAAAGAAGAACTGCTTTTTTGCAAGTCTTTATCATCAAAACCACCAGGGGAAAAATTTTTAAGTATCTCAATGATTTAATTACATATAACGAAATAAAACAAAAGGATGGACGGAAGACTGATGGTGCTCGTGCTATGAACTGAAGGTTGTAACTTTCATTTCTCTTATAGGTATAGCTGAAAAATTTTTAGTGACCTTACCTTTTAATTGTTCTGTATCTCCTTCATACAGCTTAGACAATTTTTCAAATATTTCCTTATCATTTACAAATACTACTTGGTATGCGGTTTATAAGCAAGTCCATAATTGTATATGCTTTTAAAGTTATTCCACTTATTTTACAGTTTCCAGAAAAGAGTTTTTTGTTCTAATGAATTTTCGTTTTTAGTTTCGTAATCCGAATTATTTATTTATGCATTGAAAAGTCTCGGATCCATAACTTGTTGTTTTTGGTATTATTAGAATAAAAATATCCTTTTTATGTTTATAACTTAATAAAATGACAGATACGCAATAACCTAAGCTGTCTAATCACACTAGAAGTCAACTTCACAACGTACTGGTATGTTGCCGTTTTCCCTTTCAACACAAAAAATATTCTAGGCACCGTTGTAAAATATTATTTTGGTTATATTACGATGTCTACATAATATATACTGTAATATCATTGTTTAAAGAATATTCTTAATACAATGGTAATACTATTATTACTCATAAAAGTAAGACTCCTATATGGACAGTTGGTATTACATATATGTCTACATCTTTTAATTTTATTTGTTTCAGATAGTTAAATCATCGTAACTATAGCGGTTTTATTTCGTGATGTGCAAAGCTAAAATACGTTTTTTTCTTATTTTTCATTTCCGATACGTAAAGATATCATCAATTGATGATTTCGATTGGGTAACGAGATAAACATTTGAAAGTGTTTGATTTCAAAAGTCAACAATTGTCAGAAATATTATTTCAATTGAATGAAAGTAAGACGGTTAATAAGTGTTTTTTGTATATTATAATTATATAAGTTCTAAAATGCCGTCGTCTTTGAGTAAAGTAACTAATTTGTATTACAAAAATTTGGTAGTGACAAAGTTCAATAACTGGTTGAAGTTGGTTAAGGAGAAGAAAAAACAAACTTATCAAAACCAAAACTCAACGGTATCATTCCAAGCTCCAAAGGAGGAAAAATATGCTAACATTAAAAATATTAGTGACTCCTGCAGATAAGTTCGATTCGTCACCACCAATGAACTGTAGCGACGCCAATTCCAACGAGGTTCTAAACAGAAAAGATGTGAAGGAGGAGGAACATATGAACTTTTCGAAGGAGAGCTTTTAATCAATTGAAAGTGGAGAGTGGGAAATTTGTAAACTCATATACAGGTTTATTATTTTTTATATTGAGTTTGTAAATTTTGATGGCTATATACAGTGTGATTAATCGACTTTTTTCCGTAATCTATCTTGATAAAATTCCTGAAACGACACAAGGTACTCGATAATGGAGTTAGTCAAATTGTGTATTGACGGATAACGATTATTTTCAGACGCAATACCACGTGGCATTTTTCGATTCCGACGCAATGAATAGATCTTGGGTGAAGGCCGAAAATTTGAAACCGTTCTTGAAAAGTATCGACGATAACCTTGTGCTGAACGATAAATTCAATCTCAGGATGGATGTAGCCGTTAAACAGGCTAAAAAAGCCGTCAAAATGAAGCTGCTCAACAGACTGAAAAAGTACAGCTTCATATATAGATATGCGAAATCTTCGAGAAAGACGAAGCGACAGAGATACGCGAGTGAGGATGGCGGCGGTTAACGGAAGAAACGTGAGAAATTGGGTGATGAGACGGAATCTTCGGCGGATTTCAAGGAAAAATTTTCGTTCTAATTGTTGATAAAAAATTGTTAATTTTTTCAATAAAGTTCTTCCGGTTAAAGATCATTATTGGAGGTATCTTCGGCTCCATTTTCCAATTCTTCATACTTATACAATTCGAAATTATTTATGATTGTATCAATCAAATTCCGAAAGAAATCATTTTCATTTACGATTGAAACGATAAGCATTCTCACACCTTATTTCAACGTTTTAGCTAGTCATCATTATAATCTATAATTACTCAACCAAGTCACATACAATCAGAACTTTTGAGGACATTACTCGTTTAGTTCGATTTGCACATATAATGTTGAATTTGTACAAAGTGATTAGATTGGTTAAATGTTAAGTGCCTTGAAAGTTCTTATTTAAAAACAAGTGATACGACAAAATTCATTTATCAATAATTTATAATAATAAACATCTCAAAGCAAAACTTATTTCCATTAGGCTAGTTGAGAATTTTTAAAAGAAATCCCTAAGAAGGTGAAACCGAATCGTAAGTACATTGCTGATTATTTGAAATATGGTTTTTGTGGTTACTGGCACAGATGACGACCTGCTACTTCAGTGTGTTTTATGTTTCGAGGTATTTGCTGATGAGAGTATGAAACCTTCAAAACTGTAAAGACTTTTCACAAAAAAAAACATTCAACAAAAAGAATTCTTAAAGTCAAACTCGATAATGAAAACATTTTCTGGTGAGAAAAATAGACAAGCTACAATTGCATCAAATCGCCTATCCTTATTGATAGTTAAAAAAGGATCCCAACACTTTGTAGGGTAGAGTCTGAACTTTCATTCACTGAAAAGGAAACAAATATCTCGATGATTTAATTAGAGATAACGAAATAAAACGGACAAAAATATTGGACGGACGACTGATGGTGATGGTGCTGTGAAGTGAAGGTTGTAACTTTCAAGTCACGGCCTGAGCAATCCCGACTTTTAACATTCTGTGCGATAAAATGAATGAAAGTGCTGTCAACATTGTTTGAGCTTCTTAATGAATTATGATTGTTTTTGTTGTAAAATGACGCAACGGGGCATAATTTACCCGTTTTTATTTCCTTATTTCTTGTTCCTTGTTGTCTTCATTTTACACTTTTGACTTTTCTGTTTCTTGTTTTCACCATCATTTTCCTCATCATGGCTCTTCTTCACTTCACTTTCGTCTTGTTTTTGACTTGAATTGACTAATAATTATAATAAATAAGCATATCCTCATTAAAATCCTAAATGTTTGCCTCATGAAGGCACGAAACGTCATATCGAAGATTTGTTGGTACATGTCTATAGTAAATTTGTATTCAAATAAAACTAGTATTTGATATTATTTCATCCAAACATTCTATGCTAGATAAAACAAAAGCATAAACGAATACAGTTACATAGCAATTTTACATAGCTTATATTTTTTCATAAACATTCTCGCCAAAATTATTTTCTTGATCTTTGTTTAGATCAATTGTGGAAAATATTGTGTATTAACCAAATTTAGTAAGAATTAGAGCCAGATTCTTATTGATTTTTAATAAAATTACGATGTAAAAATAAATATTTTTGAAACGTAACATGCATCCAGATAATAAACAAATAAATTGTAAAATTTAACAACATTTGGGATTACTGTAAGTTGGCTTCAATTATATTCAAACATGCCAGCTGGGTTCATCCTTTTTATTCGTTCAAGATCAAAGTAAACCAAAGTTTCAATCAAAGGAACTTCGTAATTCATTATAATGATAGGTGTTTCAGGTTAGCTTTGATATTATTATTTAAATAAAACACGATTAGTTTGAGAACACGTTTTACTTCGATCTTATATATGTTCTAACCTGATTATCTAAGGCTCCCGCTTCCCATCTGTCACTTGCCAGATGACCATAGAACATTCAAGCTAGTACATGGCACTGTAAAGTGTCATATACGTAACATCTCTTTTTGGACTTATATTGAAATAATTGAAATACTAACTAACTAACTAACTATAAACTAGACATGAAACTAATAATAATATTTTTTCCGCTATGTATAATAGTCTCTTAACCTATTTGGTACATTGACGACCCGATCTGATCTTGTGCATTTGCTACTTGCTTCCTTGACACTTGTACATTCATTTGCCGTTTTATTATTATTAGTTCCACAATGGTTTTCATTATATACATCAGTGCTATTAGACAAACAAGTGTTGTCACTTGATTCATCAGCATCATTCATCACCAGTTTATGTTTATATTTTCGTTGTTGTTTGACGCATTTATAACCGTTGGATTTTTTGTATTTTTTAGAAAGGAAGAATTTCTTTTATAAACTCTGCCATTTTCATCACTCACCAAGTATGATCGTGGAGAATTAGTATTTGATAAGACTTTTCCCGGTGTCCAATACCCATCCTTCTTCAATTTAAATAGTATATCTTGATTTTCGTTGAAATCTGAGCTGCTACGTGCAGATTTATCATGATAGCTTTTTACTGCCAACTTTCTTTCTACTTTTTTCCCATACTCGTTAGTGGTTTTGGGTTCCAATAATCTGTTGGATATAGGCAAACCTGTTCTTAGTAACCTACTTTGTAATAACTCTGAATGTGAGGCCTCAAGACCACATAGTGGTGTAACTCTGTAATTCAACAAATGAACAAATATTTCGTCTTCATTGTTACACTTTTTTAATAACTGTTTACATATGTGTACGGCTTTTTCAGCCAACCCATTCGATCTTGGGTACCTGGGACTCGTAAAAACACATTGTATATTGTATTGATTACAAAATTCTTTAAATTTAAAGCTGTTGTAGGGATTGTTATCAGATATAAATAAACTTTGCAGGTAACCCAAAATTAGAAAATATTACTTTTAATTGTTTTAAGATTTCATCTATACTTTTTCTTTGTATTTCTTTCAATTCAATCCAATTGCTGTAGTAATCAACTACAACTAAATAATATTTTGATGCATATTCTAATATATCAGACCCCACTATCTCAAATGGATATTTAGGTACCTCGTGTGGTATTAGCGGTTCTTTTATTTTATTTCTGCTGAATTTCTCACATATGCGACACCCTGAAATAAAATTTTCAATATCAGTTATTATACCCGGCCAGTATAATATTTTCCTTGCCCACTTCTTTGTTTTTTCCATAGTCTCTAGTCATATGATTTTGTAGTTTTTTGGGTATGCAAATTCGCTCATTGAAAAATAAAATTCCATGGCGAACCAGTAGATCGTCTTTTATTTTATGATACTGCTTTAGTTCAGTGTTATCTAATACTTTTTTATCTGGCCAACCTTTAATGCAATATTCAGTAACTTTTTTAAGAGTACTATCATACAAAGTTTCCTTGCTTACCTCAGCTAATCGTCTATTTGTAATGGGTCTTTCAATGTCAATCGTATGCATTTAGCACAACCTCTTCCATTTCACAATCTTCATTTACTTTGTCTTTTATGAATGACCTACTTAAAAGATCAGCTACATACATCTTTGAACCTGGTATGTACTCAACTTCGAAATTATATTTTAAGATTTTCAAGCGCATTCTCTGTAGTCTCGACGTAATTTTATTAATATCTTTTTGCTGAATGCCAATTATTGGCTTGTGATCGGTTTGTACTGTTATCTTATTACCGTAAACAAACGGATGAAACTTAATTAGACTAAAACAAATTGATAAATACTCCTTTTCTATTTGTGCCTACCTTGTCTCGGTTTCAGTAAGACGTCTTGAGCAAAATGCTATGGGTTGACCTCCTTGCATAAGGCACCCTCCCACTCCATACTGGGAACTATCACTTTGTATTGTAATAGGTAAGTTTGGGTTAAATATTTTAAGGGTTGGTAAATTACCTATAACTTTTTTCAGATTGCTAAATGTATTATCATGATCAGCAGTCCACAAGAAATTTACGTTATTTTTTATTAAACCTCTTAGAGGTGCTACTATTTCTGACATATTTGGTATAAATTTCGTCAAGTAATTTACCATGCCCAGAATTCTCAGCAATTCTTTTTTATTTTTTGGCGCTTCTAAAGCCATTATTGCCTCTACATATGAATTATCTGGTTTTATCCCATCTTTGGAATAAACCTGCCCCAAGTATTTTACTTCCTTTACTTTGTATTGTAACTTGTTAGCATTAAATCTTACATTAAACTGTTTAGCTCTCTCTAGTACTTTATTCATTATCAAATCATGTTCTCTTTCGTCTTTACCAGCAATTATTAAGTCATCAAAATATATTGGGATATTTAAATCTCCGAAAATTCTTTCATTTACTCGTTGGAAAACTTCTGGACTACATGATAGACCAAAACATAACCTCTTAAAACGATATTTACCGAATGGTGTTATAAATGTGCATAATTTTTGGCTATCTTTGACCAATCCTATGTGATAGAAGGCATCTGACATATCTATCACACTGTAGATACTTTTCCCTTTTAATTTTAAGCCTATTTCTTCTGTTGTTGGTATAGGATGCCTATATATACAAATATACTTATTTAAATGTATAGGGTCTAAACAGATTCTTAACTTGTCTGAATTAGGTTTTTCGACACAAACTATATTACTTACCCATTCTGAAGGTTCATCGACCTTCTCAATTATCTCTTTGTCTACTAACTCATCCAAAGTATTTTTTAGCTTTCCTTTAATTTTTTCAGCGACTCTTCTGCAATTACTTACAACTGGTTTGTAACCCTCTTTTAATAAAATCCTATATTTAAACGGAACTTTACCAGTACCTTCAAACAACTTTTTATTCTGATTAATGAAATTTTCTTTAGGATCTCTTTTATTATTTAAGTTAACTTCATCCAGCTTGCATATTATATTTAATTTTACACAGGTTTTTAATCCAAGAATAGGTTTGCCTCGTATATCTACAACCAAGAATTTTACATTTTGAATATTATTTTTAACTAAACATTTTAAGATTATACTTCCTACAACTCTGATTTTATTGTCGCCATAGGCTATAATACTTTGCTCTGAATGTATTATGTCATTCTCCCTTTCTAATTTTTTTATATAACTTATTAGAAGTACATTACATTGAGCTCCAGAATCAACCTTAAACTTAATTACATTATTATCAATACATACATTTTCTGTCCAAATTTTTTCAAGTTCTGAATTATCATTCTCATAAATGTTGAATACAGTTAGATTGTTAATAACAAAATCTTCATCACTCGAATCATTTTCATCAACAACATTTACATGTTGATTACTATTTATATTTCTATTGTGACTGTTAAAATATTTACCTTTGTTCTTATTTATCTTACTGTTACTAAAGTTATCTTTTTTATTGTATCCTGTTTTGCATCCTACAGCAAAATGTCCTTCCAGTCCACACTTAGCGCAGTTTTTTCCGAAAGCAAAACACTTGCCTTTGGTGTGTCTTCTGCCACATTTCAAGCAACTGTACTCTCTTCCGTTATTATTGCCACTGTCGCTAGTACTAGGGTTACCTTGACTGTATCCTCTTCTAATTAAATTCACTTCTTCCTTGTTTAAATCTTTTGCTTGAAGCTTAGTAGCTTCTGTTGTTCTACAAGTGCTTTCTGCAGTTTCCAGATTTAAATTATTTATTCCCAATAGTTTTTCTTGCAAATTATGATCTTGGACCACTAAAATTATTCTATCTCTTATAAGACTATCTTCTTGAGTTCCAAAATTGCACGGTTTAGCTAATAATTTCAAGTCTTTTATAAAATGATCCATGCTTTCTCCCTCTGCCTGATTTCTTGAGAAAAATTTGAAACGATCAAACGTTTCATTATTGCGTGGTTTACAATAATTATCAAAAGCTGCTATGACTTCTTTGTAATTTCCTTTTTGATCTTCTGATAGACTTAATGTGCTGAATACTTCTATAACCTCCTCACCAGCGGAGTTTAAAAACAAAGCGATTTTGCGTTCATCTGACTTTCCACTTAAATCGGTTGCTTTTAAGTAAATTTCGAAATGTTGTTTAAACTTCTCATAATTTTTATGAAGGTTTTGATCAAATACAAGATTTGATGGCGGTTTAAATCCGCTTGAATCCATATTAAAATCTTATTCTAAACTAAAGTTCTGTATTTTATATTTATTAAACTCACTCTTCTTATTAATTCACACCTGACACCATGTTTCAGGTTAGCTTTGATATTATTATTTAAATAAAACACGATTAGTTTGAGAACACGTTTTACTTCGATCTTCTATATGTTCTAACCTGACTATCTAAGGCTCCCGCTTCCCAACTGTCACTTGCCAGATGACCATAGAACATTCAAGCTAGTACATGGCACTGTGAAGTGTCATATACGTAACAATAGGAACGGAAATGGTATCTAGTTGGAAAAATTACTTATGTTTAAGTTTTATACGTGAAGATTAGGTGAATATAGTTTAAGTAATGAAGTAAATTTTGACAAAAAAGGTATATATTTTTTAAATATTGATTCTTATAGTAGGTATGTACAATTATTTTTCACATTTTCTACACCTTTGATTGATGTCAGAGGTTTGAACTTAATATACCTCTACGTACTTGTGTATTTTAAAATGCTCACGTACACAATGTTTTATTTTGATGAATATAATTTAAACAAGCTAAATGCTTTTAAGATGTTGGCAAGTATTTGATTATCTTTTTTAATAACAAGTATAAGCACTACACCAATACTGGAAGTAGTTTACAAATAATTTATTTTTAGTAAGTGAAGACTCACATAGTGAAGTAAAAAAGTAAATTGGTGAAATGAAAGTAATATTTGGTAGAAAATTTTAGCTGAATAAGTCAGTTGTAGTGAATATATTAAGGTTAATAAAGTCGTTATTAATATTAAATTAAGTAATTTCTATGGCCTTTTCTGTTCTGAATGGTAACCAACAAACTAATGTACCCAGAAGAGAAAATACTAAACATCCCAAGTCCGTAAGTCACGAAATGATGTTTCCAATTCCGAATCGACTACTCTTCAAACCCAAGTAATCTCGCATGATTCAGAAGTACAAAGGAAGTGCCTTTTCAAAGACGAAAATTCGGGTGTGACGTATGGAAATCATATCAGTTATTATTTTCAAACCACGTAATTTTCCTTTAGGAACTTTGATCGGTAAAGTAGCGAAATTCCATATAGAAAAAAAAATTATTCAAAACGTCTGTGTGTCGTTTCCACTCGAGATTCTTTTTCTATTATTTTTTACGTTCCGTCTCGAGTGGTAAGTGTACATGGTCATTAAGTCTCGCCGAGGGTCGAAATATGATGAAGTAATTGATACTATACTTAACAAAATGGAAAAATGACAATTGAAAAAATATTAATGATATATGATGTTTCTAAATTAGTAATTGACAATTCAGAAATAAAGTGCGACAGTTTCTGGTATCTAAATTCAAAGACAAAGGTCTTAAAGAACTTGTCGTAACGAACTTTGGGTTAAAATTATAAAATGCGATGGACATCCTTTATATTAGCATCTAATTGAAGTCTTTAGTGTTAATTTTTTCAAGTATTACCAGAATTTCACTTCTCAATCGAAATATTTTGATACAATTTATATCATATATAGATTTTTTTCGTATACGAAGTTTTATTGTCAATAACTTTATCATTATCGTTTGTAATTTTATAATTGATTTTCAAAACTATACAATGATAACGACGTTTGTCTCCTTTTGAATATACGAATAGGTCCTGTTACGTGTATTTAGTGCACTAGCAGGGTACATGGATGTGCACATAGCTTCTCAACTCAGATACAGAAAATTCAGGAAAAACGAGTCAACATTTGTCCATACTTTTTTTCTTTACATCTACAACTTTTCTTGAAATAGGGTGTCCAGTAAAAATCGTCGTCTTGTGTTCTTAGTGTCTGTTTATGGAAAACAATCTTGTTTGTCCCACCAAATCCTATATGTACCCAAAAAAGACTGTTCGTTTTTAGTATGGAACTAGAAAAATCTAGTCTTTCTGAACGCGTTAGACCTCTTACTACTGACAACTATCATCGAATAAATCAAATCTGGTTTCGTCCAAAAAGGATAGTTAGTTTAGATCTAAAATCTGGTGTTCGCGTTCTATAGCCAAGCTTCTGAGAAGTATCCTGGGTATATTTGATGGTGTCCTACATCGGTTCCAGCAAGTTTAGGCGATTTGGATCATTATTTTTATAATACTATCCATAAATGGGTGTTTGCGTTGAAATTTTTTTAATATTTCGTCTGTATTAACAACTTTATATCGTGTAGGTAGGTCCGTTGTTTGATATTTTGCAACCGAGACATTTTTCTTTAAAAATAGATATTCTGGACACTTATTTTTATATATTCACCTGAAAATAGACGATATTTAAGTCGTCTTGTGTTCTTAGTGTCTGTTTATGGAGAACAATCTTGTTTGTTCCACCAAATGCTATATGTACCCAAAAAAAGACTATTCCTCTTTAGTATGGAAAGACGTTTTTTGGAAAAATCTAGTCTTTCTGAACGCGTTAGACTTCTCCAAACTACTATCATCGAATAAAACAAATCTGGTTTCGTTCAAAAAAGGATAATTCGATAACGATAATTCGTTTAACAATGTTTGTATGTGTTTTTTTTGGTTGTTTTTTACGATACAAGATGATCAATTAGATTACGTAAAATTTCTTTAACGAATTTTTCTAAAACTATTACTACTTGGAGATAAAAATGTCATCGAAAAATAAGTAACGAAAATGTTAGTCTTGTCAAATCCTAACAACGTCCACAAACTCCTTGTCTATAAAAGAAACAAAATTTTTCTATCTTTTTATTGGGGTGGTTTACTCCCCTTGTGGTTTTTGCTACAGTTTTTTTTTGGTCCTGTTTCTCCTTCAATTCGATTTCTACAGGTATTTCCTCATCTGTCTTTGTTTCTTGCTCATAGACCATAGAGGTATCTATTATTCTTCTTACAAATTCTCATTATGTGTCTCGCCAAATTTAGTCTTTTCTATACCTCACATTTTCTCCTCCCAGTTCTTCCTCTATTTCTTTATTTTCTGCAATCTTCTTCTTCTTCTTCTTTTTTATGTATGACGGATGTTTCCACGGCGTACGCAATCTTAATAATTGTCAACAGCTTTTTGTTGCGACTAATGCGTCTTAGTACTTCGTCGTTGGTGATTCAGTCAGTCCAAGGTGTCTTCAAGATGCGTCTATAGAGCCGTGTCTCAAATTGTTTGATCGTTTGAGCTATCCAGGTGAAAATTTCTTTTTCTACAGAAGGACTGACCACAAATAACATTCCATGAATGTTTGCAAACATTGACAAATACTTTTCGAACCATTTGATCTTGATTTCTTCATCTACAGTTTCAAATGCGTATTTCTATGTCCTTATACAATATACAGTACGATGTGATGTAATCAGAGAAACTGAAACTGCAGTTCTAGGACTTATAAACTAGCGGGAAAAAACGTAAAACAGGAAGTTGTTGAAGGTTTTGATCGAGGATTTTAATGTAATTATAATATTGAAGATAGATTCGACGTTTATGTGTGGATTTCGATTCAAATTTGTTTTTTTTTGTCTTTCAATTACCTGGAACCGCGTATGTTAATATAATGGACCTGATAATGCCCGTTTTCTTACATTTGCATTGTGCAACTACGGCAAATTTATGCATTAAATTTGCTCTCTTCTATTCAGAAGTTCCCTCATTTTTCAACATTTTACACAAATATTCTTTCGTTTCCTAAAAATAATTCTTAACACACAAAGTGATTTTATTTTGAGGAAATCCATTTATTTTTATTAGCATTTTTAGACCGCGCAATCCGATTCAAACAGTGTCTAATTGAATTTGACACCGCTCAGACGTATAAAAAAGAAGAAGGATATTTCGAGGTTATAATAAGTATGTTGGATACAAATAATCAATTGTAATAAATAAAATGTTTTTTTGAGGTTAAGTTAGTTAAATTTGACATCAACGTCGTTCGTATGTCAAATATTGATATAAATTGAAAACCGATATGTCTAGATTGAGAAAAGAGAAGCGTTGCTTTTGCGATGCAATTAAACCGGGTCCTTTGAGTTATAAACGCAAAATTATGGAAAATTTGAGAAATGAGACACCCGCTACGGATAGTAATAACGATTGTAGTAGCTTCCCAACGAGTTCGAGCGCTAGAGATAATTCTAAACCAACACCCGAAGCTACCAAAGAAGAAAACATCAAACATCGAAGAATGTAGAGATTTAAAATGCAATCGGACGGTGTTATTACATCTATTAATTGCGGTACGTCTGAAGATAAGGAATTTTCTTATAAAAAAGACAATGTTAAGGATAAAACTAAGAATAGCGAAAGAGTTTTGTTAATTGAAGCACAAAATGTAGTTATTCAGAATCATTATTATACAATTTCTTAAACTATTTCGATTATTCGTATTTACTACCAACTCCGGGAGTTTCTTTTCCAGCCTTTTTCAAGGTAAGTTCATCCTCAAACTTACTCTTATTTACCGATACCTTCCATTTGTACCTAACCATAGTTATTAACCTCTAGTTTCTCACCCCTTTTCTTTCCAAATCAATCTTCACATCATCTAATATCTTTAGATCATTATTCTCGATCATCCAACTTTTATTTTCATTCTTTTCTTTCATTGTTTCTAACATAAATGTAACATAAACTTTTGACTTTAAACAGCCCCTCAAAAAAAATTCGCAGCAGTTAAATTTGGTGACTTATAACCTATTTCGAATTTTCCAAAACTTGAAAAAAACTCGTGTGGGTACATGATAGATTTTTGCTCAAAATTACATTATAACAGACTACAAAAATATTTTTCGTACGTATGTTTGGTACAATAAACTCTATTTGTAGAAATATCTGCGGGACTTTGAGCCGTAAGGGATTTTGAATTATTATAAATGTAATAACGAGGGATACTATTAGTTTTTGTATGCACAACTCCGCGCGCGATTTCCCAGGTAGCTGTGTCAGAAATATACGTGACCACAAAACTGCATTTTCCAACTATCATATCGCTTGTCCAGTTCAAGACTGGTTTATTTCAAAAAAGCGATTTCTCAGGAGAGCTGATTAAAGTTTATGCTTTTCTCTTCAATTGATATCCGATGATTGCATTATCCGAATTTTTTAAATTTTGCACGAATCATCACAATAAAAGTACTCCTCTATAGATTTACAGAGGTTTTCCCCTCTCTCTATACTATTTTTTTTATGAGTAATTATGAGCAAAACTCCAAGATGATCCTATCTTGCACCGAAATATTTCAGGTTTTTATGGATAACTCCAGTTATTAATCATTTAAAAGCTGTTTATATTTTATGAAACAATTACAAAAATAAGAACAAAAGTGTAAAACATGATAAATATCTTCATTAATTCAAAAATCCTTGAGACTAGTGAGACATTTTTAGTGAAAAAAAGTCATGAGTCTTCATTCTCAGTGGTAACTACGTCTTTCTTCAGACTAGGTAGGCACTCTTATCACAAATTGTAGACAAAAAAAACATTTTCATTATTTTAAGATAATCACAGCTTATTACAAAATATGACTTTGTACAATAAATGCATGTAAAACTTTATATCTAGATACTACAAAAAGAGAAAAAAAAATACTGTGCCAATTCGTTTCCTACTGAAGGAACTCAACAATACAATTACTTGGAAAAAAATGCATGTAAATACTTTTACAACTAGATACTTAAAAAAAGAGAGAAAAAAATACTGGGCTAATCAACAATACAATTGCTTTGGAAAAAAATGAAAATAATAATAATAACAGTATAAAATAACAAAAATTGTAGGAAAACCAAGGAAGCGATTAGTTTGCACCTTTTATAAATTTTTGTAAAACTCTTTGTAACACAGAGGCATGACAGCTACACCATTGGTTTTTTTCTGGAAAAGAGAAAGTAATGCATCTTTTTTTTTATTAGTGATGCTCGACTTTCTTGTATAGGCCTTGGAGAGTGTTACAGTTGGAGTGAAACTGAAACTGCAAGAAGCAGATGAACTGCTTCGACGTTTCTTGTTCTGGTTTGCTATGTTGATAGATTTGAAATCTTGCTGAGAGAATGATGTTTTATATCGAAAAAATCCAGGCTCATCTTTGTGGGTCTCAATCACACAGATATCAGCGATTGGTACCTTAACACCGTCTTCATTGAACAAAGCGTCCTTTATTGTCAAGTCAGCTGTCAGCTTTGCTGGAGGTGTCTTCTTTGCTTGTGAGATGATAGAAATATAATTTTCTGGGACGTAGATAGGTGAGGCTTTTCTATATTTCTTTATAGCCCGTTCTATAACAGAGTGAACGTTGTCGCCCTCGTTTTGAGTGTGTCCAGTTACTAGGAATTTTAGATCTGATATTTTTAAGCTCCCAAGTGGCAAACATGAACAGGGCAAAAATAAACCCGTTTTTTTGCTGACCTCCGCAGTTATCACTGTAAAAAATGACATCAACTGGGGTATTGACAGTTCCGTTAAGGTTTTCGAGGTATAACCAGATGCAACTGCCAATTTCGTTGGCACCCCGTTTTGCTTGGCCTTCATGCCACATGTAACAATATGTCTTCTTGGACTTTAACTCATACATAGTGAAGTTATACACGTTTAATTTGGACACGTAATAAAAGGCTGATGATTCTCCTTGAGGACAAGGCAGGGAAGCTTGTAGATCAAAAACGGTCACAATTTTATCTAATCCTTTATCTGTATCTTTTTCTAATCGAGCCATCTCCTTTTCTCTTAAATGCTCTTGGTAATTATCTTCGAGCTGTGCTTTCTCAGATTCAGAGGCGTTCAGGTAGCCCAAACAAAAATTACACTGATCTTTTTTAGGGCGGTGGAAAGCAATGTTGAACTCGGTGTTGAATATGAAGACGTACATTGAATACTTAACGAATGGCTGGCTTGCCTCTTTCTGCACCTCGACATAATCACGATGCAGATCTGCAATAGACTTTCCTCCTTCAATGTACTCCTTTTTACTATTCGATCGGCAGTAGTGGCTTTCGAGCCGAGGTATGGAGTTGATGTGATTTCGTACACCTTCCTTCATCTCAGGTGGAAGAGTGAGTTGCTTATGGTGTTTTCCTCTTTGGTCTGATTCAAAAATACCACCAATGTTGGATTTTTCTTTTCTTATCGCAGTGTTGAGAGCTCGAGCACTGATATTGAGAGTGGCCAAGAAGAAGATCTTGCATACACGTATTTTTTTCTTATCAATAGTAAAATAAAATATTTTGTTAAGGGCTCTTGGTGTTTTATCTAATCGGCCGTAACGGTATCGGGGGTTGACTTCAGAAAAACAACTGTCTAAGAACGCTCCTTGCAAATGGATATTCGAGAGGTTCCAGTATTTAGTAAAAATTTCTATGCGCGTTTCCTCGCTTATGTTGGCTGCACAATGAAAGCGACATTTAGTTTCATTGCACGGTGGCTGTACCTTCCTGGCTTCCCTCAACTTGACGAATTTTTCTTTGGAGCCATCAGGATTTTTCCGCACTCCCAATGATTCGTAACTTCTTCCAGATATCTCCATAATAGATCACTTACCAAGAACAATATTACTAAAAATTTCAGTGTTAAAGAGGGCTATCTCAGGTTGTCTCCAATAATTACTGGAAATTTAAGAGCTAAAGAGGGCTATCTCAAGTTGGCTCTTTCTTGAAGAGAATAATCTAGAGGGAAATAAGTTAATTTACCATTCAAAATAGAGCCATTATCATAATAGTTCAGTTTTGTACTAAAGATTGATATGAAAAAGTTACTTACTGTCGGTTTATCACATAATAACCCACTATTGCACAATAGAACTCCACTCTCTCTATGTGTGGCAAGGATCACTCTTGCACAGCCCCCCCTCAAATCAAATCAAAGATGGCCCACTTACATGCACTCCATCTAGGGGTGATCCACTAAGTTTTTTAAGAAACGGTCTTGCACAGAGTTAGTAGAGGCAATTTGAAGATAATTCATGCAAAAAACTGAAAATCGCTTTATTTTGAGTTAGACCAGTCTTGAACTGGACAAGCGATATGTTAATAATCATGTCGAAGCTGCGATCAAAGCACTGCTACTAAAAGATATAAAAACGGAACTTAAATTTTGCATATACCTCGTAGTATTCAAAGCCTCGTGATATTTTTGACAATTCCGGTATTAAGTTTAATCACAAATTCAATCGGATGAAGATTTAAATTAATTAAATTTTGAGTCTTAAACTGGTATTTGTTTAAACGTAATAGTACCCCAAAAGCCGTTGGGTTATAAAACGACGACGCGCAGTCATTAACATTTTTAAATTACCCAATCAAAAAAAAAGAATTGAATAATTGACGTTTCTTGAACAGAGACGATTTTTCAAATTTCAAAAATGTTCATTTGTAGATTATTTAAACCTACGAACTTTTGATTTGAGGTTAACTCAATAATTAAATCTCCCCGCGTTGTTCAAAACGTACCGTTTTGATACAGTATTCGAGCTTATGACGTTATTAATCTTTATTTTTGATAATGAGGACAGTTGAGCTTTTGTACTGTACAATTTATCTCGAAATAATGATTGAAATTGTACTTTTAATTAATTATTTATAGAGAATCCAAAGGAGCTGATATCAGATCTCATCCGAGTTTGTGTGTAGTTTTGCACGTTTTTCCAAGGATATATTCAAAAGAGAATTCTCTCGTGTTTCAATACGAAATTGTTTGTAATGCAAATTCAGTTTTATTATAAAATTTCGTTTCTATATACGTGTATTATAATCAATTTTAATCTCAAGACTTCCTCGAAGAGCTCCATAATAAAAGCATCTTATTGTTCCCCATATGGGATTTTACGATGTGTTCAGTATAGGCCCAGACTTGAACCAAGTGTCCTAAACTTGGTGGGACTGTGATTTAAACCCGGTTGAGATAACGTATAACTATCATTTATGTATCCCAACAAAGTTGGGATAAAGTATAACCATCATTTATGTATCCCAATAAAGTTGCGTCAGAAAGTAACTTTTTTTTAACTCTTTCAATTTGGACTCGCAGAATATGTTACCAATAAAACGATTGTCGATGTGATTACGAAAATAAATATATTGTATGAAAGAAATTTATATAAAACGACGATTATTATAATGATAATCCACTGAAATGTTTACCTGCAGTTTTTGAAGACGACAACATAGTTATATAAATGTATAAATCAATCAGTGTATTTGTGAATGTTGTCGATTTAGCTGAGGAAGCTTTACAAAGTCTTCTTCAAGATCAAAAATCCATAGTGTTTCTACGAGGTCCAGATTCGAACAACTTTATTCAACAAAATCCCCACCTAGAGCAGTTTTTCCAAGACTTATTCGACAGGTAGAGTTTCACAGAACTTCAAGACAGTTTTATTTAGAACATGGTTCTGTTTTGTAGTTAAAACTATCATTCATTCGACGTAGAGGTGGTTTTCCTTTGGTTTTGTAACAATTTTGATATATTCTTCTTTGAAACCAATTGGTGAGTTTATGAGCTTATCACTTTTTGAAAAGAGAAATAACTAATTTAGTCACTTTGCGTGACTGTTCAGTGGTTTACGTTCATTTTTCAAATATTACGAAGATACGAACGAAATTTTTAATAACATGGTGACTGTTTTATCATTTTCGAGTGTCGTTTCAGATCCGAATGTTATATGCAAATCAATATTATACCCCGTATGGATATTGGGGATATTATTTCAATTTTCATATTTATGCATGCGAACTTTTTCTTTAACAAAACATTGAAGTATCTATTGAAAGAAAACCAAATAAATATCTACGTAGGGCAATAACTAACTGAACTAACAAATAGAGAATCGTGTAGATATGCTCAAATACAAATTACATATCGTTGATTATTCATACATAATAATAATTTCGCCTAAAGGATAGAGGAACATGTCCGCCGCAAAGCTGCGGTTCGTTTTAATACTTTCCAGCGCTGTGGGCTCCGGTAGTTGCTATGCATAGATAACGTCCCCCCATAGATATAACGAATAAACATGGACGTCGTTAAATAATTATTTACTAAATTTGTATAAACACATTCCATAATCGGAAATATTTCCGATTATCAATTACGACACCTCATGGATTTTATAAGTTTATAGGTAAAATAAATATTGTTCACGATGGGTTCAAGAAGTAATTTTGAATTAAAGTTCAAGCGATCATTTGTTAGCGGTACCTACTCTCTGTATTTATCATCAGTTAATGAGATTCGTCTTTAGAAACTTTGTTTTCCAAAAAACAAACTATAATTTGTCTTTGGGAGTTGCCATTTCAAAAAAAAACACAATTCGTCTTTAGAAACTTATTTTTTTAAGAAAAAACTGACATTTGTATTAACGAACATTCTTTTTGAAAACCAAAAACATTTGAACAATTATGAACCAAAATTAGTATTTAGAATATTCCGTTTTTGGAAAAACAAACAAAAATTTGTATTTAGAAACTTTATTTAAAAAATAGACATTTGTCTTAAGAGACTTTCTGTTTCATTAGAAACCAAAATTTATTTAAACAAACCTCATTTTTCCAAAAATAAGATGAGATTCGTCTTAAGAAATTCTGTTTTTCGAAAAGCAAACCAAAATTTGCCTTCGGGTATTACCATTTCGATAGAAAACAAAATTCGTATTTAGAAATTTCTGTTTATGGAAAAACAAACCAAATGTTGTGTTTAGAAACTTTATTTTTCAAAAAAAAAAATAGACATTTGTCTTAAGACACTTTCTGTTTCAATTAGAAACCAAAATTTGTTTGTACAAATTTCATTTCTCCAAAAATAAGATGAGATTCGTCTCTACAAACTTTGTTTTTGGAAAAGCAAACCAAAATTTGCCTTCGGGAATTGCCATTTCGATAAAAAACAAAATCCGTCTTTAGAAACTTTGTTTTTCGAAAACAAAAAAATATTATCACAAGAGACAAGGAGGATGAATTAATAAAAACGTATACAAAGTAAAGTTTTACAAGCCGTTAGAACTTCATTTACATCCTGGAAAAAAAAGACATAAAATATCCCCCAAAATAAAATACGTTGCGAAAAATATTCCGAATAAAAAAATTCTCAACGAGGCCGCTTTAGAGAAATTTCAGTGTAGTGGGTGCTCCCACAAGTACCTAGCCTGACCTAAATATGGCGGTAGTTATTTGAAAAATATTAGAAAGTACACAATCTATACAAAACTTTTATTTGAAAGGCGTTAGCCTAAATAATATGAAAGTTGAACTGAATTCTACGCAGGGCGAGATTGCTAGTTCGTTATAAACAGTAAAATATTGTGTAGCAAAGTTTATACGAGACCGTACGACCTTCGAAGACCAAATGTTTCAATATTGAAGACTCGATCGTGATGGTATTGATATTTTACTGTAGATTTTAGTTAGTAGATTGATTTACTTTAATTTTTAATTTAGTTAAAATCCGAAAGATAAATAAAAAGCCGACAGTTTTCTTTGCGGAGTAATGTTCCACAATTTCTACTAAACTGGTAAGACTAACGAACAATATAAATCAGCTTAACGTCGTGGCATTAATCTAAACGCCAGAAGGGATTAAATTTTGGACTAAATTGGTATACCTTTCAAACGGTTGGGATTTTTGAGTCCTTATTTCACACTTGACCGGAAGAAAGATGTGAATAATTGCTTAGGAAAAACTTTTTTCTTATATTTCAAGCCACATTTTCTGGAAATTCGAATTTCATTGCGTAATGTAACGCTTTGGCATATCTTGACAATCAAAACAATCGATCATAATCGATTATTATTTAATCGTAGCTAATCGATTTTTAGCCAATTACGTTTCTCAATTCATAAAACTTAATATTAATTTAATTTAATTCAATACTCAAACTTTCTATTGGATATTGTTTGTTTTATTAGGTGTTCGTGATGTTTTTTATGACTTTTTGAAATTTAAAATATCTGTTTTATACGGATTATTATACTGTTTATACGAAATGTAGAAGTTTATTTCGTGATAAAGAGTACTGCATGGGATTTATTTATAAAAAGCAGTGGCTATATAACAAAACAGACTGAATACATTGTTCACGCCGATATAGATTGACGCGCATTTCGATAACCAAGTTATATCATCTTCAGAAACTGAAGATAAACTGTGTATTCTAAGTGCATTTAAGCCCTCGAAAGCTCCTGCATAGATATCTGATTTTTCGAAAGCTTTGTCTGACTTTTGTATATGTTAATATTTAATTTCTTATTTTTTAGACCTTTTAATATGTTTATACTTCTAAATTTTCTTGATATTTGGAGTCTTTTGTTTTAAAAAACGTCAAATTTTTATTTGTATTTCAAAAATTACCAAAAAAAAAACGGAAGAGGCTTAGAATCAAGAAGAAAATTCAATGAAATAATGTCGAAAAATAGACAAAAAGGATACTAAATATGTAATTGTTATTGAAAATTTAATAAAAGAACGTCTAAAAACAAAAATATACAAAAACAAAAAAAAGTAACGTGTAAGTCTTACATTAAACGGAGTCAAAGAAAAATATTTAACAGTGTAATATTTATATTAAAAAATGGTAGTTTCGTTGTTGTTGAGTTCCAACCTAAAATTCATCACCTTGTATATGTTGAAAACGATAAAAAAATCAAAAATAATTGCTAATAATGGATAGAACAAATTTTTAGGAAAATATAGAAAACCAAACACGTTTATCGGTTAAATAGTCACGCCCCGATTCACATCTATTTGCTTTGTACGTTTTTTTTGTTGACGTGAAATATTTTTTTATGGTTCATGCGCGCTTTTTTGCACTTATTTTTTACGACCCTTTTTCAATTATAGTTTATTGGTTCGTGTTTATGTATCCATCTTTTTATAGCGAGAGGAATAAATATGCATTTTTTGCAAATTGATCATCGTAATTTTGAATAATTAAAAATGTAATAACAAAACTCGTTTACATTTTTTCAACATAAGAAATCCAAAAATGATAATGTATAAATCAATATTGATATAGTTTCCGCGTCCTGATCAAACCCTGTATAACAGAGTTATTTGATAGATACTTGAGTTTCGTGATACGGCAACACTGATGTGAATATATGAAATCTGTCATTGTCATCATAAAGTTTGACATTTGTAATGGCGAACGTGTTGTTTACTACGATTTTCTGACGTAGATTGAACTAATGTTGAAGAATTCGGTGATGAAACCCAATCTCGAGGACGTTGTTATGAACCCACGTTTCATCTATAACATAAAACGGTTTTATTTCTGTTAAACGCTCGATGGAAACATTTTCGCGTCGATGGTTTTGTTTCAATGTGCGCAAACGCGGCATCCATCTTGTACTCAACTTTCTAATGTCAAAATTTTCAGTTAAAACACGATGTACATGTCGAGTATGTTTGCTATGAATGAACTGAACGATCCACGAGATTTCAGAAAAGATAATCATTTTCTTCTCACTTCTCATTTTGAAAACATCGCTATACATGGTTTTCCCTAGCTAGTATCTAAAAGATTCAAGAATGAATGTTACAACGGGACGTAAAAGTGCTTTTTACGACCCCCGATATTAAATAGAATCATATATTGCAGAATTCTACGTTTAAAAACTACACCAAGAAAAATGTTGAAAAACTCATCAATTTAATCGAAAGATATATTCGAAAGACTATGGTAGAAACGGTCTAGAAACAAACAAAACATCATAGAAAAGAAGAAAAGGAAGTTTCAAAACGCATCTAAATAGGAAAAGAAATGATCTTAAATCTGAATGGATATAATTATGGAGTAAACGGTTGATTGGATTGCATAGTGACAAATTGAAAAGTGTCGAATAAGCATTAAGAAAACGAATGACAACATCAATAGTGACAATTCCAAATCAGATAATACTTGGAGTAGCTAATGAAGATGATGATAGAAAACAAAAGGGGAAATGTGATGGTTATTTCATAAAATACGTGAGAATAATTTATGTGCTGCATTTACTACTACTACCACTCGCTATTACACTGTATGACGACTGTTTCGATGTTCTGTAGTTTTTATGTGTTTTGTACAAAACAAAGATATTACCGCGTACAATTTGATTTCAGATGATCGAATTAGTGATTCACTAAAGGCATTGAAAAAAATATGCAATTTGATCCATTTGGTCGAAAGATACAAAAAACTACAGAAAGAGGTGATTCATGAGATATCAACTGTTTTTGTTATTTGTAATAACTGCAAATCATCAATGGATTATTTCTTGAAGGAAATACTAGCTATCATTACTCAGAACATTAGAACAACTTCCATCGCGTCGATGGTTTTGTTTCAATGTGCGCAAACGCGGCATCCATCTTGTACTCAACTTTCTAATGTCAAAATTTTCAGCTAAAACACGATGTACATGTCGAGTATGTTTGCTATGAATAAACTGAACGATCCACGAGATTTCAGAAAAGATAATCGTTTTCTTCTCACTTCTCATTTTGAAAACATCGCTATACATGGTTTTCCCTAGCTAGTATCTAAAAGATTCAAGAATGAATGTTACAACGGGACGTAAAAGTGCTTTTTACGACCCCCGATATTAAATAGAATCATATATTGCAGAATTCTACGTTTAAAAACTACACCAAGAAAAATGTTGAAAAACTCATCAATTTAATCGAAAGATATGTTCGAAAGACTATGGTAGAAACGGTCTAGAAACAAACAAAACATCATAGAAAAGAAGAAAAGGAAGTTTCAAAACGCATCTAAATAGGAAAAGAAATGATCTTAAATCTGAATGGATATAATTATGGAGTAAACGGTTGATTGGATTGCATAGTGACAAATTGAAAAGTGTCGAATAAGCATTAAGAAAACGAATGACAACATCAATAGTGACAATTCCAAATCAGATAATACTTGGAATAGCTAATGAAGATGATGATAGAAAACAAAAGGGGAAATGTGATGGTTATTTCATAAAATACGTGAGAATAATTTATGTGCTGCATTTACTACTACTACCACACGCTATTACACTGTATGACGACTGTTTCGATGTTCTGTAGTTTTTATGTGTTTTGTACAAAACAAAGATATTACCGCGTACAATTTGATTTCAGATGATCGAATTAGTGATTCACTAAAGGCATTGAAAAAAATATGCAATTTGATCCATTTGGTCGAAAGATACAAAAAACTACAGGAAGAGGTGATTCATGAGATATCAACTGTGTTGCGATTCAACATATGGTAAATACCATAATCGTTAAGACTTTCACAATTTTATGAATTTTCAGACAATGACAAATGTCGAATGTCCTTTGTACCTTTAAACCCCTAATAAATAACTCTCTCTCCGCAAGAGACCAATCGTTAAATTTCTAAAGTGTCACTAATAACTTTCTCTCAAATAAACACAAAAGCAATTACTATTGAAAACTTTTGAAAACCTTCATTATACTTTTACAAACTATTCCAAGTTCATCTGGTCAACCCTTATACAAACAAAAGAGAAATTTCAAAAAATCTGTTTGAAAAATATAGATTCCTTTTATTGCTTCACGGCAATTAACACAAAATATTACCACGATATTGGGATACTTTTAACCCCCATTTTAGCCCATATAAATAAAATTTAACATTCATGCACGAGACAGTAAGAGAGCAGAAAGTAACACAGTACAGAACAGTGAGAAAAAAGAATCCACAGTAAACAGAAACTAAACATACAGTGCGCGTTAAAACTAACGAACTATATCTAAATCAACTTAACGATTCTCTCTCACTTATCAACTCATAAATAATCTTAACCTTACAAACGGGCAAAATTACGATTTACCTGAGTAATCAAAATATCTCTCGCGTTACGACGTAACATAAAACGTGCAATTTTCTGTTACTTCGTTCAAGTATACCCGGAGAAATATACATATAAACTTCGCTATCTTTTGTAATCAACTATATATCACTGTGGACATTCTTGTTGATTTATCTTGTTGCTTATTTTGTACATCGATTTACGTGTAATATTGTCGTATTTAAGTGTTTTTATTAAACGTTACTTAAAATTACGACTGGTCCTTCATTCCGCAACCTCGTCGAAGAAAACAACACATCTACTTGGGTGCTGTAGTGAACGACAAACTCGACAGTCCACTTCATCCAACTAGTTCATTACAATCCCCCAAGAAACTGTTTTTGTTATTTGTAATAACTGCAAATCATCAATGGATTATTTCTTGAAGGAAATACTAGCTATCATTACTCAGAACATTAGAACAACTTCCATCGCGTCGATGGTTTTGTTTCAATGTGCGCAAACGCGGCATCCATCTTGTACTCAACTTTCTAATGTCAAAATTTTCAGTTAAAACACGATGTACATGTCGAGTATGTTTGCTATGAATAAACTGAACGATCCACGAGATTTCAGAAAAGATAATCGTTTTCTTCTCACTTCTCATTTTGAAAACATCGCTATACATGGTTTTCCCTAGCTAGTATCTAAAAGATTCAAGAATGAATGTTACAACGGGACGTAAAAGTGCTTTTTACGACCCCCGATATTAAATAGAATCATATATTGCAGAATTCTACGTTTAAAAACTACACCAAGAAAAATGTTGAAAAACTCATCAATTTAATCGAAAGATATATTCGAAAGACTATGGTAGAAACGGTCTAGAAACAAACAAAACATCATAGAAAAGAAGAAAAGGAAGTTTCAAAACGCATCTAAATAGGAAAAGAACAAATTATAGTCAAAACAAATAAAAATTTAAGCGATTTTTTATCAAATTGCAGCGTTTTGTTAGTTTAAGTTGAATAAAATTCATAATTTTATCATATCTCGTATACGAGTGAAAATTTTCTAAATCTGTTGATTGCATTTTAGATTTTAAACCATGCAAAACATTTTAAAAAGAATAATTTTTTTTCGTAATATCAACAATTAAAAAGTTAGAGTAGGTAATTTTTAATTTGTTACATGTTTCTCAGTGTACTTTTATATAAAACATGGAAATTCGTAATAAAAGTTGCAGACGGTGGTAAAATGAAGCTGTTAAAGTAACGACGATGTTCAGAAACTATAATTTTGTATAATGTTCAAAAAAACAACAACTTATATATATTTAAATAAATGTATTCATACAATTTAACAAATTAAAGTTATTTATTTGAAAAAATGATTGTTAATAATAACATTATGAGCTCTAATAGTAACTATTCCAACATCATCTAAAATTTCGGGATCATTGTCTGGTTTTTCTTCACGATTAGAAGTATTGACAGCGTCTTCATCGAAAGCTACTTCTAGTTGAGGTATCTTCGTTATCGTTTTCAATAATAGTAACCAGTTTGAGATCTTGTTTAGAACTAGAAAGTTCGCTTAATATAATAGGTACCTTCAAATCTTCAACGCTTCTTTCAACTGAACTCACGAATCTTGGTGGTACTCGAGGTAATTTCTCCAAAAATACAATGGGGAATGTACATTCCGTTTGCGTGGAAGTATCGCTGGTTCTTCTTCTCAATATATTCATGTTCATTATTATAATAAACGATTCAGTAATTATGACAGATGTCAAAACAGATCGGTCAATTTTGATATATAAACTGTCAATTATTGTTGTAGAACTAGATATTAGAATGTGGGTATTTTACGTAAAAAAGCAAACACAAATTTTGAGTATATGGAAAAAAATTTTGAAATAAAAGTTATAGATCTTTTAATTTTTTACAACTTTGTCATTTAACTTTTTTTTATTAGACTTCTTTAAGACTGCCAGAAATCGAGATAAACGGTTTTTCATCGAACTATTATTTTTTTGTTTAAAAATTTTTTCTTCTTTTAATGCTTACCCATTAATGGTAGCGGTATGGATCAATGTCTGAATATCTTATATACTCGTCCACTGCCTCAGGTTCCGCAGCCATGACATCCTCTTCCGTCCCAATCCTCTCTTACCTTCAATCTTGCCCTCGACTATCAGCTGAAGGAATTGATATTTATGGCCTCGCATTATATGGTCAAGATATGAAATCTTTCGTTTCTTCACGATGTTAAAGAGTTCACGGTCTTTATTGATACGCCTGAGAATATCCTCATTCCTCACTTTGGCAGTCCATGGTATCTTCAGGATTCTACGATATACCCACATTTCGAATGCCTCTAATTTGTTGATGTTTTTCACCTAAGTGTCCAACCCTCCATCTCGTAAAGAAGCACTGACCAAACGTAGCACCGCACAAGTCTCAGTCTAAGATCAAGATCAAAGTCGGTACATGTAAATACATTTTTAAATTTTATGGATGTACTTCGAGCTTGTTCAATTCGGCATTTTATTTTACCGTCCGACCACCATTCTTCATATAGCCATGTTCCTAGATATTTAAATTTTTCTACCCGTTCTATAGGTTTTCCATTATATGTTACTCTAGATATTCTAAACGTATTCGCTTCCCTAGTGATAATCATCATCAGTTTTTTTGATGTTGATGTTTAATCCCATGTTTTGGCTATGTCCGCCTACTATATTAATTAGTTGTTGTAGGTCATCTATATTATCTGTAATCAGTACTGTGTCATCGGCGTAACGTATATTGTTGACACCGACTCCATTGACTTTGGTTCCAATGTCTCTAGCTTCAAGTGACTCTCGAAAGATGGCTTCAGAGTATATATTAAACAGGAGCGGCGACAATATACAACCTTGACGTACTCCTCTGCGAATCCGAACTTGCTCAGTTAGACCATGATTTACTTTAACTTGCGCTTTTTGGTGCCAGGACAGATTTTCGATACAACGAATGTCTTTTTCGTCCAAATCCAATTTTTTAAGGAGCTGCGTAAGTTTGTGATGTTGAACTTTATCGAAAGCTTTTTCGTAGTCTATGAAGCATAGACAAACATTTTTTCTTTGGTCATAGCAGTTCTGTACAAGGACCTGTGTTGCGACTAAGGCCTCTCTTGTACCTAACCCCTGTCTAAATCCAAATTGCTAGTCGCTTATATTATTATCACATTTTCTATATAATCTCTGATGTATTATTCTTAGGAATATTTTTAGGGAGTGGCTCATAAGGCTAATTAGCCTATGATATGATAGAAGATCCAGTTAGACATTCTTCTGCATCGAGTTCTCTGGTCTGGTCTGGTCTATTGTCGTCAAAAAGTTTTTCTACATAGTCTTCCAATATCCTGTATTTCTCATGAACTTCTATAACTATCTGGTTGTACTGGTTGGTTATTATACCCAGACTTCGTTTTTAAATATACCAGCGGCTTCCTTTAATCATTTATGGATGTTGAAATCATCGTGTCTTCGTTGCAGCTGTTCTATTTCGTTGCACTCGTTTTTAAGCCATTCATTTTTTGCAACTCTAATTTTTGATCTTATGAATCTCTGTAAGTCTCTGTACTCATTTATGTCCTTTTTTAGTTATCTACGCTCATCCATTAAGAGCAAAATTTCATCGGTCATCTAGAACACTTTGTGAGGTATTTCTTAAAACACTTGCTATTTCTACCCATGATTTTGACGGGTCATCCTCTTCGACCGTGAACTCTACGACATATTTTATCAGGTTTTTGGATATTATCATTCCTACCCCTTTTCTGTGATTTCTGTCCTGGTTTCCTGAATAATAGAAGACACCATTTTCGACGGGACATATTCCACAGTCGGGCCACCAAGTTTCTGCAACTCCTAGAATATCTATCCTGAGTCGAGATTTGCCAATTTCCCAGCTTCGAAAAGGCTTTGGGAATTCCAAGTTCCAATTTTTAAAGTTGTACGTAAGTTTAGTCTTTCTTCTAAGACATTCAAGTCAGTCCCCCCCGGAGATCCGATCGGGGGACTATTTAAGACTCAGGAAAATTTTGCTCGAATGTATCCATGTGGTTCTCTTGGGAAATATACACTAGGTGGTTTCCCGTTGCCTTCCTAGTTTTGCTTCAACCGCTTCTAACCTGGAGAACAGACGTTGTTTGCAGCCGCCCACTCTGGGTCAGACGCTGCGTGGGAATCTTCTTAGTTTCACCTTCATCACTTCGAGACCTTACCGGCATGGGTGGCCCTACCGATAGCTACGCTACCGCCGGCATCGTTCCCTGGATATAAGGTTACTGAGCCCTCTCACCAACGACAAGGTTTTGATTCCCCTAGAAAGGGTTTCAAAAATTATCAACCAAGATTTATGTGCTGATGAATTATTATCTTTTAATACGAGGGCGTTTCGAATATAAGGTAACAAGCTTCACTGGTTACATATTTTTGGGATTTCTTCAGAAGGTTTTTTATCCTTGGACAACTCGGACAAACTCCTCCATCGAACTTCAACTTCTTCGCGAGCTCTTAAGAGTTGATTCGGAGAGACGTTTGGGGTTTTGTCAAATCTTCATGATGAAAATCGATTTCTATTCAATAATTTACTATTATTATATTCTAAAAATCTTATATTAATAATTATTTTAAACTCTTGTTTTATTATGTTATTTATTTACTTTGATAAAAATTAAAAATTAAACTACATTTCTAACATGCGCTTTTACAGTAAGAATTATGTGACTGTATAATAGCACATGTTAAACATGTACTTTAGCTTTTATTATTCTTTAATATGTGGTATTACAGTTATGTTATACATTGACTATCCTCTATTTTAAAATAAATTTTATTGTTAAAAGTGGCTGTGATCGATATTCATGGAACTAAATTTAAACTGTCTATTTATCAAGGTCGTTCATGTAACAGCTGCGAGAATTAGTTCTTATTTTGCAAAACATTTTGGTAGTTTCAAATCTTCCGCCTGGCTGTGGGCGTGACTTGAGAAAGATTGTCACATTCGAATGCACATCGCTTTACTATAATTGTAAATGCCTTTTACAAATTCTTGTTGAGTTCATGACTCACTCATGTTTGTGCCTTTTTGCTGTTACGTCTTCGATTAGTTGCCTTTAAGTGTTTATTATCTGTTTTACAAATGGATGATTTGATGGCAATGCCACCACTATCATCTCCTAAAAAAAGGGTGCAAAGGCATCTGTCATTAGAGGAGAAAATAATGATTACAAATGTCTTCAAGGCAAATCTGCTACAAAACCCAAGCAAGACTAAATCTCAACACGTTGAATTTGTAGCTATGGCAACGGGTAAGTAATCAATGCAATTAGTCTACCGCATGTAAATTAATTCAGTAATAAAGGAGTAGTTTGAGTTACCGTATTATTTTAAATATATAGATAAGCACATGGCTTAATATTACGTTATTATTTTAGGTTCAAGTAATGCATCAGTATATAGAGTCCTTAAAGAACACAAGGAAAACATTTTGACGGAACCTAAAGAATATTCTAGACGATTAGAAGAATCGTACATTCTGTTTTCTTAATCAACGAATTGTGAACTGTCCAAAAAATAATGATGGCTATTGAACGGCATGAAGACTTGCCGACCTTAAAGAAAACAACCCTGAAAACTTTACTCGAATATTTTGTACATTGCAGTTTCAAGGGCCGTTCTAGGAACTGTGTTTTGGAAGAAAAAAAAACGAAATAATTAATTGGAGAAGAAGATTTCTAAGGGATATTAAAAAATTCGAGGAGGAAGGAAGAAAAATATATTATCTTGACGGGACTTGGGTGAATGCCGGTCACACAGTGAACAAAGTATAGACTGATACTACAGTCTTGAGTGCACGAGATGCATTTATCCGTGGCCTTTCAACGGGTTTAAAAAACCCGACGCGCAAAGGACAAAGATTAATAATCTTACATATTGGCTCCGAAAATGGTTCTGTAGAGAATGGTCTAGATATGTTTCAATCCAAGAAAACGGGTGACTATCGTGAGGAAATGAACTCAGATAGGTTCGAGGGTTGGTTTAAGGGAATTTTAAATAAACTTGAGGACGGATCAGTCATTGTAATGGACAATATATCCTACCATTCCAGAAAATTAGACCAGTGTGCCACAAGTTCCACAAGAAAAGCGGACATACAACTGTGGTTAAGGGAACGAAATATTAATTTTGTAAACAATATGGTGCGGGCAGAATAATTGGCATTGGTTAAAGAGAATCGGCCATTAGTCCAAAGATATGTCGTTGATGAGATGGCCAAAGAGAAAAATGATATTGTTTTACGTTTTCCACCTTACCATTGTGAATTCAACCCAATTGAACTCATATGGGCACAAATCAAGGGTGAGGTGGCAAGGAAAAACACAATATTTAAAATTAGTGATGTCCAAACTTTATTTACTAAAGCTTTAAATAATGTTACCCAAACCAATTGAAGTAAGGCAATCCAATATGTCCGCTTTTTTCGAAATAAAATGTGGGACATTGATAATTTAATGGAAAAACAAGTGGAATCTCTAATAATAAATTTAAGAGCTGATTCGTTCTCGTCGGAATCATATTCCGATTTAGATTAAAATAAAAATTCATCCGCCCTTATATCCCTCTCAACCATCTTTCATCAACATTTCTTTCTTAGATATTACTTTACAGTATTAGGTACCCTTACGTGTGAAATATGTAGGTATAACATTTAGTAGTTAACTAAGTGAACCAAGATTTTAATGTATGAATGCTATGCAATTGATAAACAAAAGTATTATTTATATAATATGATATTAAAATAAAGTATTTAAAATTCAAATAGAAATGTTAGTTTGAAAAAAGCATTTAAAATTCAATTCAAATTTGCCTCTAAATGCCTTTTAGTGTTGTGTATGGTGTGATTCAGGCTTACAATTTCTCTCTCGTGCACTATGCATGTGATTACTCTCTTTAATGAGTGGCCATACTACAGATCGTGTCAAAACACACCACAAAAATGAACGATCCTTATATATTGAATCTGAATGTAAGAAAAAAGACTTGGACCAAATAATATCTCTCGTGTTTCATAAAAATCTGTTCAATTAGGAAAACTATCAACGGATTTTCCTCCTAAAAGCTTTACAGCCTTCATATTCTGTCATATTTATTATTTTAATCCGCGTTGAAAGTATTTATATAACGAAAATCCGGTAGGATGTCTTTTTCGTGTTTACGTTTTGTCATTTTGCAACGAATTTATGAATACTTTTCCGTGATTTTTTTAAATAAAATTTTTACCACAATTTCGTTCTACTTTTTATACCCTAATATGATGACAAATATAAACCCCATCAGTTAGCTATTAAAGCAGTGAACGTTATCAAATTTATGTTTTCAATATGAAGATTGATTATTTTTGTTTTCCTGTGTAAATGCGAAATTAACTAAATTCTACAACAACACGCACCATATTGCTTTCAAATTAAAATGGTTTATCATAAAAATCATGGTATAATAGAGACAAGGTGTGTTCTCGCGCACGACCAATGAAAAAACCTTCCAAAACGCCACCTTATTGGAAATGCAGCCAATCACAAGACTGCGCGGATTTAGATGTTGGATGCTATGATGACACAATTACATTCATTTATTGTTTGTTTGTTTTTTTTTCACGTCAATCAATGTTTGATTTAAGAAAATATAAAATTTGAGTTTGAGCTAAATAATTTAAAATAATATAACTGTCTAGGTTATTATTTTCAAAACAACAATATTATGATTGCATGGCAATATGGCGGTGTTTCGGAAGTGCGTAGAACAGGTCGAAAATTGTTATACATATAAAATATAGTTTTTCTATTTTCTTCTACTGATTAATAGGCGGCGCTAGTCGAATTCACATCACGATATTCAAAGGAGATATACCTAATGCAATATTCGACGAGTTATTAGCCAGGAAAGTAGTTGGTTTCTTTCTTGAAAAACGTCTGAATACATTTTAACGTTAAACTGATACAAAATTACGAAGTTAATGATAAAAATGGACGAACCAAATAACTGTAATTGTCAAATTGAAGGAAAGATATTAAAACATTATATAAAACGATGTACAAATTGTAAACATTCTTTTGTTGCTGTAGATGACCGGCACCCAGATCGTCCTGTGACTGTTTCAACTCCGGAAACAATCAATCAAATTGTACGTGCAGATTGTCGGATGAACATCCTTATGGTGTTATAAATGAAGAAACAAAAATCTGACTCCTGATCAAAAGCGCTGGCGTCAACGGGTCTTCTCAGATTTCCTTGAAGGCTTAGAAAAACTATCTGCTTTGAAAGGGATCCGATTTGAGTCGATGGCAAATCAAAAAATAACAAAACTCCTAAAGGTACTTACTGAAGAAGACTTGGTAAATGAAAAAAAAAACGTATATAGGTAGAGAGGAGTGTGGCGAAGAGATAAAACACCCAAATTAGAACTGATGACTTAGACAGAGTTGTTGTGATACGATTTTTGTATTTGTCAATTTCTTCGGCAATAGATGTACTATAACCAATTGTAATATTGATTAATAGTGTACTGAATAATGACAAAAAATTCATAAATTCCGATGATTTTTATCTATTATAAAACGAATTCACCTCGTATATTATTACTCATCGGGTTTTAAATTTAAGTACGACTCATCAATTTGATGTTTGATGATGATCAATTCAAAAACGTTTTTGTGAGAACAAACATTATGAAACACAAAAATTTTATCTAGTCGTAGTTTAGAAATAAAAAAATTTCGTTAATAAGGGTGTTTCGCAGCTGCTATAATTCAATCTTATGGTTTAATTTTAAGTGGATTTTCTGACATCGTAATCAGCCGCTAATTTATATTGCAGAAAGTAAGTACGAAGTTTATGGGGTTGTCTTCTTCTTAATTAGCTAATTATGCATAACACAGTGTATATATTGTACACGCGGCGAACTTTCATTTACCGTCGAAATAAACACACGGCTAATTAAAAGTTATTTCCCTAGTTAAACTCGTCTACTCGATGGGGTATTAATTTTGATGAAAGTTTCCCGTTTTAGATTGTGTCGGATGTACGAATTCACGAATTTATTATATATAATATATATATATATATATATATATATATATATATATATATATATATATATATATATATATATATGTATTATCATACTTAAGGAAGAAAGTGGACTATTTCCAAAATATGAAATAACCACCTGGCCACATATTGACATGGTGAGGACGGATATAATACCATGGACACAGGAAGAACTTGTAATGGCAGCAAATAAAATAAAACCAAAGAAGGCGGCTGGACCAGATAAGCTATCACCAGAGATAACTAAGTGTGTAGTGAAATACCTGCCAGAAAAGTGCCTCGATGTGATGAACAGACAACTGTATGCGGGGGAATTTCCCAAAATATGGAAAGTGGCGAAACTAGTGCTAATAGAAAAGCCCAAAAAACGGACGATTTGAAAACGTCATACAGGCCACTATGTCTCCTGGACTGCATGGGAAAAATTCTTGAACACCTCGTCAAAAATAGATTACTTGCAGAAATAGAAGCAAGAGGAGGTTTTAGCAACTCTCAGTTTGGGTTTCAGAAAGGTATTTCCACTGTGGATGCACTAGCTAGAGTTCTAGAAATCGCAAAAAAAGCAAAACATGTGGCATGGGCAAACCGTAAGATATGCTTACTTGTAACGTTAGATGTAAGAAATGCATTCAACTCCGCACCATGGAGAGGAATAGCTGACAGCTTGAAAAAGCGAAACATATCGCCATATCTAATGCGCATGATCACAAGTTATCTAACGGACCGGACACTACTTGTAGGTAATACCATTATGGAAGTAACCTGCGGTGTCCCACAGGGCTCGGTACTTGGCCCTCTCCTTTGGAACTTATATTATGACGACTTGTTGCAACTGGATATGCCAAGTAGCGTAAAATTGGTGGCCTACGCTGACGATCTTGCAGTAGTAGTATTAGGAAAGATAAAGACACAGGTAGTAGTAGAAGCTAACATCGCTATTCAAAGTATAGCTGAATGGATGCATTTGAAAAAACTTGATCTTGCACCTGAAAAAACAGAGGCGGTACTTTTGGGTGATCGAAAGGAAGCAAGAAGACTCACCATCGAAGTCTTGAATAACGAAATCACTACAAAACCGCAAATTAAATATTTGGGTGTGACCCTAGACACAGGTGCTACAATGAAAAAACATATCGAAATCGTCTGCAAGAAAGCAGAAGCATCTGCTTTGTCTCTAAGTAGAATAATGCCGCAAAAAAATGGGCCTACAGCAAGTAAACGAAAAATGTTATGTACAGTAACTCACTCGATTTTGTTATATGCGTCTCCCGTATAGTATGAAACGCTGAAATATGCCAAATACAGGGATATTTGCCAAAAAGTGCAAAGAAAGTTAGCTTTGAGAGTATGTAGTGCTTTCCGCACAGTCTCCACAAACGCGCTGTTAGTGATTTCAGAAATAATACCTATAGAACTGCAGGCTGAGGAACGATACAAAACAAAAGGCAAACAAAGGAATGAGAAGATAGAGATACGTACTGAAACATTAAATCGGTGGCAGGACAAATGGGAACAAGCAGTAACTGGACAATGGACTAGAAGACTGATTCCAAATATTAGAACGTGGGTAAACAGAAAACATGGAGAGGTGAACTACTATCTTAGTCAAATGTTAACAGGACATGGCTGTTTTGAAGCATACTTCCATAGGTTTAAAATCAGTAATACAACGGAATGCACGTACTGTAGCCAAATGAATGACGCGGAACACACATTTTTCGTATGAAGTTGAACAATGTGTAGGAGAAACACTTACTCCAGATAATATTTTACACCATATGTTACAGGATGAAAAAAAATGGAACATAGTATCGGTTATGATCCAGAAAATAATAGAGACAAAAGAAGAAGATAGAAGTAAGCACAGATTAAAATAAGTGTAAAGCAACGCTCGGAATGCTGAAGTAATACTTAACGGTAGTTCCAGCACTCTTCTCAGCAGGTGAATCCACGTATGAGTGGGAAGGGTTTAGTCGGTCGGCAGTACAACAGCCAATAGCCAACCCGACACTATCTAGGCACAATATTGATCAGCCTAGATGTCTGAGAGCAGATTCCTAATCCCCTCCTTTAAAATATATATATATATATATATATATATATATATATATATATAAAGGCATTTTCTATCTATTCAGGTAATAAAAAAATATCCAGGTCTTTCTTTATTAGAATCTCGGTGAAGGACATGACCAATAAAAATTAATATTGGTCGCAAATTATTGCTAGAAACTAAATTCGGACCATTTCGACGAAATTCCATATCAATGCAAAGGTGAAAACAATGTAACGGATTATTGAGATGATTACTGAGCAGTTATTTTTCCTTTCATTCTCGCTCAACCATAATAGCTATGAAAGTTGAATTGGCACCCAAATTTTATGTACAACAGATGTTCTTCTTTATTTATCGAGAACAGATATTAATACATATTACCATAATGCAGGTGCTACAGCTGAATTTGTTCTAATTTTTAATGATTTATTTGATATTTGTAAATCTCGTAATAGACTGGCAAAATAAATATTTTAAAAACCACTTAGCTCAACAACAAAATATATAACTGCATCAATTTATTATTTTTAAAACTACCTTAAAGCATATATTTCAAAATATTTGTAGTAATGTGAAGAGCCATGATGGGGAGAATTATGCTGAAAAGAAGTAAGAATGCTTATCGTTTGAAACGTATATGAGCATGATTTCTCTCTGAATCTTGAAGGTACAATCATACATAATTTCGAATAATGATCTTAAATCTGAATGGATATAATTATGGAGTAAACGGTTGATTGGATTGCATAGTGACAAATTGAAAAGTGTCGAATAAGCATTAAGAAAACGAATGACAACATCAATAGTGACAATTCCAAATCAGATAATACAAATTTTTAGGAAAATATAGAAAACCAAACACGTTTATCGGTTAAATAGTCACGCCCCGATTCACATCTATTTGCTTTGTACGTTTTTTTTGTTGACGTGAAATATTTTTTTATGGTTCATGCGCGCTTTTTTGCACTTATTTTTTACGACCCTGTCGTGTTTATGTATCCATCTTTTTATAGCGAGAGGAATAAATATGCATTTTTTGCAAATTGATCATCGTAATTTTGAATAATTAAAAATGTAATAACAAAACTCGTTTACATTTTTTCAACATAAGAAATCCAAAAATGATAATGTATAAATCAATATTGATATAGTTTCCGCGTCCTGATCAAACCCTGTATAACAGAGTTATTTGATAGATACTTGAGTTTCGTGATACGGCAACACTGATGTGAATATATGAAATCTGTCATTGTCATCATAAAGTTTGACATTTGTAATGGCGAACGTGTTGTTTACTACGATTTTCTGACGTAGATTGAACTAATGTTGAAGAATTCGGTGATGAAACCCAATCTCGAGGACGTTGTTATGAACCCACGTTTCATCTATAACATAAAACGGTTTTATTTCTGTTAAACGCTCGATGGAAACATTTTCGCGTCGATGGTTTTGTTTCAATGTGCGCAAACGCGGCATCCATCTTGTACTCAACTTTCTAATGTCAAAATTTTCAGTTAAAACACGATGTACATGTCGAGTATGTTTGCTATGAATGAACTGAACGATCCACGAGATTTCAGAAAAGATAATCATTTTCTTCTCACTTCTCATTTTGAAAACATCGCTATACATGGTTTTCCCTAGCTAGTATCTAAAAGATTCAAGAATGAATGTTACAACGGGACGTAAAAGTGCTTTTTACGACCCCCGATATTAAATAGAATCATATATTGCAGAATTCTACGTTTAAAAACTACACCAAGAAAAATGTTGAAAAACTCATCAATTTAATCGAAAGATATATTCGAAAGACTATGGTAGAAACGGTCAAGAAACAAACAAAACATCATAGAAAAGAAGAAAAGGAAGTTTCAAAACGCATCTAAATAGGAAAAGAAATGATCTTAAATCTGAATGGATATAATTATGGAGTAAACGGTTGATTGGATTGCATAGTGACAAATTGAAAAGTGTCGAATAAGCATTAAGAAAACGAATGACAACATCAATAGTGACAATTCCAAATCAGATAATACTTGGAGTAGCTAATGAAGATGATGATAGAAAACAAAAGGGGAAAAGTGATGGTTATTTCATAAAATACGTGAGAACAATTTGTGTCCTGCATTTACTACTACTACCATCACACTCGCTATTACACTGTATGACGACTGTTTCGATGTTCTGTAGTTTTTATGTGTTTTGTACAAAACAAAGATATTACCGCGTACAATTTGATTTCAGATGATCGAATTAGTGACTCACTAAAGGCATTGAAAAAAATATGCAATTTGGTCCATTTGGTCGAAAGATACAAAAAACTACAGGAAGAGGTGATTCATGAGATATCAACTGTTTTTGTTATTTGTAATAACTGCAAATCATCAATGGATTATTTCTTGAAGGAAATACTAGCTATCATTACTCAGAACATTAGAACAACTTCCAAATTCAGTGGTAAGTTCAATAATTACTCATCTTGTACTGGATATTGTGAACAATTTGAAATTTTTGTATCTCTTAGATAAACCCCAACAAATTGGTATTGTGTGTTACATATCACACAATTTGATTTGAACTATACGACGATGTATTGATAACTTGGTAGCCTAGACTAGTTCCATGCATAAATAAAATATTGCGTTACCATAGCAACGAACAATAACTTATTAAATGTGTTAGTGTTAAGTTTTACGTCAAAAACTTAACACCAGAGTTATGCAATAAATTGAAAGAAAAAATATGTTCACCGAAATTGTAAAAATCGAAAAATTGGATTATCGAGCCAAGTTCATCTACGATTTTTTTCTCGGGATTCTTGTCTTAATAAATCCATCAAAAACAATTTGAGATAATTCCATAGAAACTCTATGTTTAGATAGATGTTTAAATGAGTGAATTTTGAAGTATATCTATTCTGTCGTAAGAGTTTTCATTCAGTGTCTTAGTTCTGTCTGAGAAACTTGGAATAACTTTAGCTTCAACTCCAAGTAGAGTACATGGATATGCACATAGCTTCTCAACTCGGATACAGAAAATTCAGGAAAAACGAGTCAACATTTGTCCATACTTTTATCCACTACATGTGTTCAGTAAAAATTGAAAATCGTCTGCTCCCGATTTTTCCAAGTTGGTTTTCACATTTTCCCAGTCGAAATTTCGTCAATTTACTATCACCCTTCTATTATGATCAATATTAATTTTAGATAATACATGTATAATACAACAACCAAATGTTTTTAGTTTAAGTAATTCTTCGCTCACTGCTGTTTTTGAGAGTCTCCAAAAATTTTCTATCTAGTCTTTTTACGATAAGCAATAATATTCTAAATCTATCTATCCTTTAGGATAAGCAATAATATTCTCCCCTAATTGTGACGGGAAAAAATGTTGAGAATCTTTCATTTGTGCATCGAGATTACGCGAAAAAAATTGCTATTTTCAAGTTGTTTTATTGGAATTTATTGAAAAATAAATAAAATTGATTGATTTGGACATAAGAAAAATTATCGTCATATTTATGAAATTTCTGTGCCAAATGGAATTGACGGAAAGGGACACAAAAATGATTGGCAATGCAGTCAACGTGTTAATCATGGAATTACTCATATTTATGATGCTTTAAGACGATATAATTGAATTTTTATTTGGAAATTTAAGGAAAAGGCATGAAAATGATAAAATTTGGCATAAAAAATGATTTGCATGAAAATAATGGAAAAATAGGATTTTGAAACAAACTTTATTTAAGAAAATTAACAAATTTTTATCAAAAATTTGAACGGAAATTTGAATTCCAACAGAAAATTTTTTTAAAAATAGAAAACAAAATCGGGACAGTGAATCGAATAATAGAGGTAAAAAATTATTTAATTACAATAAATATATGTAAAAACTTATGGTATACATGTTGATTGGTTGATGTACAATGATGTACAATGAATCGACACTGAGGACATACAGACAGCTGCCGAAAATTTGTTGAATGAACATATCACAAAAGTAAAAGTCCTTGAAAAATACTATGAAGATAAGAAGAATATTCACATTGAGAAATCCAAGATATGTACTACTACTATTACCACACTCACTATTACACTGTCTGACGCCTGTTTTGATGTTCTTCGTTAGTCTCTATGTATTTTGTACAAAACAAAAATATATTACCGAGTATAATTGGATTTAAGATAGTCAATTGATTGATTTAGTAAACTCACTAAAGGCATTGAACAAAATATGTAATTTGATCCATTTGGACTATTTCTTGAAAGAAAGTCTATTACTCAGATTGAATTAGAACAACTTCCAAATTCAGTGGTAAGTTCATTAATTACTCAACTTGTACTGGATACTGTGGACAATTTAAATTTTGGTATCTCTTAAATAAATCCCAACAAATCATGTGTTTTTATATGAAGCCCCGTAGTGATGAAAAAGCTACTTTCGAGTAGATAAACTCAAATATTTGAGATTCCTAAAAACCTCTTCGCTTTTCTTAGGTGATGGAATGTTAAAAAATGTTTTTAAAAAATTTAAATTCTAAAAATCTATCCCCACTTTCATGAATAAATTCAAGGCATTTTTTTTGTAAATTAGTTTTTCCTTGTCCTTGCAGAATGGAGTACCCAATAGATCCCTTGCTTCGGGTAATTCATCAGTGTTAATAATCCCTTATTTCTTCATTTTTCTTCAGATCGAATATGTCGTGTTATTGATCTCAAAGGGACATGTGCGATATTCAGGATGTAGTAAGATGGGCAAGAAGCCATAGAAGAGAATGGTGAGTCTATGTTGACAGAATGCCAAATGAACGGTTAGCAAAAATTGCAAAGGAAAAGAAACCAGACACATCTCGACCTCCTGGACGACCACCTATAAGGTGGTATGAAAGCTGGTCCTCAGCATCTCAACTACTCCTGGCAAACCCTTTATGAAAATACAGGACCTAGTCCTAATGTAAGAAGAAGAAGAAGAAGAAGAAATAAATTAATCTGTTAATGTAAAACGGTCGATTAAATTTAGATTCTGGTCCACATTTCTTAGAAACACATTTTAAGCATTCTCCAAAGCAACCATGGCATCTTAAATTCATGCAGTCACAAAAATCCATTTCTAATTTATTTTTATAAGATGTTGACGGCATTGCCGCGTCAAACGGGATCGATGTTCCTCGTGGAAGAATGTCGTTATTTTTCTTCAATTTGTACACTAATGTCTCTGGATGGCGACAGATTTGCGGAACCATATCGAAATGGGTTTTTTTCATTTATTTCAATCGGTGTCTTATACTCATTCGATGTCGGTAAAATTGCGGAATATGTTCTTTCTTCATGTATTTTAGTTTGTGAACCATTTTGACTAGATGTCAGTTTGTGGTTTAGTTGTAAGTGGATATAGATATGGAGGGCTAATGTTTTCACTGGATCCATTGGATATTAGTGGGATTGCGGAATTATACCGAGACATCTTAACTAGACATAATTTTTTCCTTGGAGATTTATCGTTATTTTCCTCTTGCAGTATTAAATGGGATTGATGTTCCTCGTTGAAGGTTATCGTTATATATCCCAATCTGCACAATAGTCTCTTCTCTATGGATGTTGTTGGCCTGGTAGCGTCTAATCGAAGCGGTCTTTCTTCATTTATTTCAGTTGCTGTCTCATTTTTACTCGATTTTAGTAAACTTTTGGTTTGACAGTAAACCTCAATGTTGTCAAATTTTACAATTAATGTTTATTATATGGACGCATGTTACGTTTCACAAATATTTATTTATAAATCGTAATATAATTAAAATCATGATGAATCTGGCTTTTGTTCTCACTAATTTTGGCCATTTTATCGTTTGCGATAAAATGGCTGCCTTTGTTTGACTATTTGGATATTTTTCAAGTGACATTTTAGTCTTATTTTTTTCATTCCATAGGGGAGTATCAGTGGAGTAACGCAACCTTATTTGTTAATAAATCGATTAACTTTTTACAATATAAAATAGTAGATTTCGTACGAAGGTAGAGCAAAGACAAAAGTAGCTAGATGCATTAAAAATACAGGAAAAAGATTTACCAGAAGAAGTTTATATTTGTGGATCTCATTTCAAAGTAGACAATTTTCAATGGAGAAAAATCCTGAAATATTTTTGTAAAAGAATTTGTGATTGATAAAAGAATTCGCTTATTTACAGAGAATATTGTTTTCGGGCAAAAAGTTATGTTAAATTTGGCGATATTAAAACAGGTACTTCTTGGCAGTGTTTAGACTCAACATCTGAAAGGTATTTATTGTCAGTTGGATAAAATGTTGTTAATGCATACTTATTGCTGATTTTGTATTTTACATCAGTCTGAAAGATCCGCTTCATCCAAATTTTCAGAAATTTAATTATTTCACTCACCTGGAACTTTAAGTGCTTCTGAAAGTATGAATAACTCTTGTAACCAACAAGAAAAATGTTCTTGTTGGTTACAGCAACAGTTCAGTAGTTCTGATTTCGATACACTGATGAAGGTAAAGAAAAAATATGAGTATTCTGGAAAATAGAGTGACTCTTCAAAGAAAATCTCTCTTCAAATTAAATTCAAAATCTGTGAAAAAATAGGTTTTACGGAAATTATTGATAAATTTGCCACTCACAAAGCCAGAAATATTATTTTATAATTAGGTAATTATAATGATTAGGTACCTAGTCTAGTTTGTTTTTTATTTTGATAAAGTATTTGGTTGATATTATATAAGCTGGCCAAAAAAATGAAGTTTTCAAATTTTATTTGCATTTTTTCTCATGAATCACTTCTTTACAACGATGGTGACGTAGGAATACGATAAAAATACATAAAAATACGTAACTATCTAATCTATTTTTTCCTAAAAACTGAAAAATGACAAAACTGCAGCATAACTATCAATTTAATTTCATTTCATCAAGTCGCAGCCTAAGCAATCCCGACTTTTTGCCATTCTGTGCGATGAAATGAATTAAAGTGCTGTCAAGATTGTTTGGGCTTGTTAATGAATTATGATTGTTTTTGTTGTAAAATGACGCGATGGGGCATAATTTTATCTTTTTGATTTCCTTATTTTTTATTCTTTCTTTCTTCATTTTACACTTTTGGCTTTTCTGTTTCTTGTTTTTTGTTTTCAGCATCATTTTCCTCATCATGGCACTTCTTCACATTACTTTCATCTTGTTTTTCATGTATTTCAATTTTATTCCAGAGTCGATATACATTATTCGAGTATCCCATCATCTGAAGTTTCATATTTATCTTGTCTATTTTTGAGGTATTCTGTAGATTTTTGGATTAAAAACGATGGATCATAACACATAATACACTTAGAATGATGAAGCAGACTTAACGACAATTTGTAATTGTTTTCCCGCAGCCGAAAGCAAACATGACATTCGAACATAGAAGTTCCATGAAAAAGGTGAAAATTGAATTTTAAAAAATTGATATAAACATATGATTGCATCGTAGCTAGTTTCAAAGAGAATGAAATATTCGAAATATGTGTATTGGGGTAGTTTTAAAAATAATAAATTGATATAATTATATATTTTGTTGTTGAACTAAGTGGTTAGGTTAGTTGATTACATAAAATGATTACATATGTGTTTGACATTGAGGTTATGTAGATTATTCTTTCATATAAGAAATACATGAATTTTTTATCGATCTGGCTTTGTAAATACTATTTGGGAAGAGGTGATTCATTCATTAGTATTGGATATTGCCAACCTCTTTATTGCAATTTCTGTATTTTACAACAATGTCTGAAAGAGCCGCTTCATCTAAATTTTCCTACATTGAATTACTACACTCATTTGAAATTTTAAGTGCTTCTAAGAGTAAGACTAACTCTTGTAACCAACAAGAAGAATGTTCTAATAATGTCACTAATATTGAAGTTCCAATGAAAAAGAAACAGGAAACAAACATGAGGACTGATGAAATATCCGAAGCAAGGGACCTATTGTGAACTCCATTTTGAAAGGACATTGGGGTAGCAAAAAACTAATTTAATAAAAAAATGCATCGAATTTATTCATGAAAGTGGACAGATTTTTCAAATTCATCAAAAACAGTTTTCAACTGTCATATGATTTAATTAGTTAGTAATTGCTTAGCTGCTTACAAAACTCTACAGAATGTTGTTATTGAGTAGAGATTGAGTTCACTAATTCAAACAACTGACGATCTTAACTCAAATTATACTCGATAATATTTTTTTTATTTGTACAAAATATATAGAGACTAACAGAGAACATGGAAACAGGAGTCGGACAGTGTAATAGTAAGTGTGGTAATAGTAGTAGTACATGTCTTGGATTTTTCAATGTGAATATTCTTCTTTCTTCATAGTATCTTTTGAGGACTTTTACTTTTGCGATATGTTCAATTAACAAATTTTTAGCAGCTGTGTGTATGTCCTCAGTGTCGATTCATTGTACAATCAACCAATCAACATGCATACCATAAGTTTTTACATATATTTATTGAAATTAAATATTTACCTCTATTATTCAATTCACTTCCCCTATTTTGTTTTCTATTAGCATCTTCATTAACCAATCGAAGTATTATCTAATGTGGAAATTTTCAATATTGCCATTCATTTCCTTAATGCTTCTTTGACACTTCTCAATTTGTCACTGTGCAATCCAATCAAAAATTCATTCCATAATTGTATCCATTCAGGTTTCAGTTTAATATTGTAGATATCTTCGGTTCCATTTTCCATTTCTTCATTCCTATACAATTCGAAATTATGTATGATTGTAACATTCAAGTTCAGTTCAAATGATAAGCATTCTCACCTCTTATTCGAACTTATTCTTAAAGTCACACTCAGTAATGAAAACATCAATTTCTTGTGAGCCAAATAGACAAACTACAATTGCGTCATATAGCCTATTCGAATTAATAGCTAAAAATAGAACAGCTCACTCTGTAGGGTATAATCTGAAGTTTCATTCACTGAAAAGGAAACAAAAAAAATCGCTCAAATTCACAGTTACAGTTTTAAAACAAACTTTTCACATCAACTTGATGAAAGTTCTGAAGTTGCTTGCTAAGCTAATCTATTAGCCTTTGTTAGGTTTTGACCTCAATTAAAGCATAAAAGAATAACTGCTTTTTTGCAAGTCTTTATCATCAAAACCACCAGGGGAAAAATTTTTAAGTATCTCAATGATTTAATTACATATAACGAAATAAACCAAAAGGATGGACGGAAGACTGATGTGCTCTTGCTATGAACTAAAGGTTGTAACTTTCATTAAGTCACGGCCTAAGCAATCCCGACTTTTTGCTATTCTGTGTGATAGAATGGGAAGTGAGCTCAAAGCATACCAGCTTCATTGTGAAGTAAGGTGGCTCTCAAGAGGTAAAGTGCTGTTAAGATTGTTCAAGCTTCTTGAGGAATTAATATTTTTCTTTTTCATATCCTTATTTCCTGTTCCTTGTTGTCCTCGATACTATTTTACACTTCTCATTTTATTGTTTCTTGTTTTCAACATCATTTTCCTCATCGTGGCTCTTGTTCACATTACTTTTATCTTGTTTTTGACTTATGGTTTCTTCATTATCTTTTAATATCGTAGTTATTTTTTTTATATTTTGTATTTCAATTTTATTCCAGAACCGATATCCATTCGAGTATCCTATCACCTGAAGTTTTTTATTTTTCTTGTCAAATTTTGAGGTTTTTTCTAAATGGTTAGCATAAGCATCTAAGCCAAATACACTTAGATTACTTAGTGTCCGTCATTTACCCTCAAT